>NC_140182.1:21619582-21664582 GCF_963971535.1 Notolepis coatsorum
TTGTGACCCTGCTCTGTGAAAGGTGCTATATAAATAAACCTTACTTACTTTACTTACTTACTTACTTACTTACTTACTTACTTACTTACTTACTTACTTACTTACTTACTTACTTACTTACTTACTTACTTACTTACTTACTTACTTACTTACTTACTTACTTACCCCTGCAATTAACAAACGAGCCCCTCTACAAGCTGAATACATTTCCTACCTCGTATAACAAGTTCAAGTTTCTTTATTAGTTGTCATACAGAAGTACAGAATACTTTTATACAAAATGCTTCTTTCTGTTTTGCAAAGTCCATTTTCAGGTGTGGGGAGTTAGGTGGCAGTGGTGGCCTAAAGGTTAGAGTAGCGGTTTTGTGACCGGAAGGTCACCAGTTCGATCCCCCGGACCGGCAGGAAAAGTCTGGGCTGGGGAAGTGAATTAATAACTCTCTTGGACCCCTATTACTTGTTATGATTTTATACTCAATCGAAGAGGGGAATTTCCATAGGAACGACAATATTGTACTCATATCTGTCCTCCTTAAAAAGGACAAAGACCCCACCGATTGTGGTAGTTATAGACCCTTAAGCCTCCTCGGAACCGATATCAAGCTGTATGCTAAGGTACTAGCCATCAGACTTCAAAAGCATATGACATCTTTAGTTCATCCTGATCAGACTGGCTTCATAAAAGGCTGCCTGATCACAGATAATATTAGACGGTTACTACATGTGTTAGACGCCAGCAAGGATGCCGTGCCACCTACAGCTGTATTATCCTTGGATGCGATGAAGGCCTTTGATAGGTTGGAATGGTCTTATTTATGGGCAGTACTCGGAAGGATGGGGTTAGGAAACGGATTCATTAATATGATAAAAGTACTATACAAAGACCCATCGGCCATGATTATAACAGGTAAATTCACCTCCACACTCTTTCCTGTGTCGCGCTCGTCCAGACAGGGTTGTCCTCTTAGTCCCGGACTATTTGCTCTATCCTTAGAGCCTTTAGCAGAGTATATAAGACAATCCCAATCCATAGAGCCAATCTCAATTAAGGGCACACAGCATCATATTAGTTTATATGCGGACGACATAATATTGTTCATGCAAAACCCTACCACCTCACTGCCTCATCTTCTCAAGCTGATTGATGATTTTGGCAATCTATCTGGATTTAGGATAAACTGGCCAAAGTCGGCCTTCCTTCCACTTAATGTCTCTATGAAGGCTACCTTCCTTCCAGAAAATATACCAATGGTAGAACACTTTAGATGTCTTGGAGTTGAAATATTCCCTACTATATGCCAAACGGTGAAGTATAATTATACAAGAGTCCAAGATAGGATCACAAATGACTTTGACAGGTGGTCAAAACTTAAAAACTCAGTACAGGCCCGAGTATCAATAGTTAAGATGGATGTTTTACCTAGAATCAACTTCTTTAGCTCAATGTTACCGTTACCCCCCCCCCCCCCCCCCCCCCCCCCCTGCTGGTTACTGGAAAAAATTACACTCCGCCGCATATACATTTATTTGGAACAACAAACCTCCACGAATAAAAAGATCCACCGCACAGAGAAACAAAGCCGACGGAGGTTTAGCATTTCCAGACTTCTACCACTATTTTAAAGCGTTCTCTTTAAGACCACTGAGCACCTGGTTTGATTCTCAAGCATCTGTATCCTGGAGAACATTAGAAGAAAACATAGTGGCACCACATAGACTGCAGGATATAGTATACACCAAATTATCAATTAAGCAATGCGACTTGAAATTTGGCCCTCTTATTACACATGTGATTCGGATATGGCGTGACACACAGAAAAAATTTACTAACCAACATAAATGGCATAGCCATTCTCCCCTATTCAATAACAATGCACTCCTTATTGCACAACGACCTATCAGATATCCCAAATGGGAAAAGCAGGACATACATACATTGGGAGATATCTTCAACGAACGGGGTTTCTGTAGCTATCAAGATATTCATAACAAATTTAACCTCACCAGCTCCACTTATTATTTCTATATAGTTATTAGCAACTTTGAAGGCTCATGGAGTCCCATTAAAGATACCACTTGAGCACCACAGATATCACAAATTCTTTTATGAAAGGGAGACATCGTGTGAGGTTTTGTCCGCTGCTCACCTACTCGCTCTGTTCCTTTAAGCCTGTTGCTCACCTACTCGCCCTGTTCCTTTAAGCCTACTGTTAATCAATTGCATTCTCCTCACCTCACTAGCCCCCACCCTCGCGTTCGTTTGCTCTTCAGCAACCACACCCTTGGACTACCTGTCATTTTGTGTTTGATTGGTCTGGTGCCGAACACACACTTTTAGTTTCAAGTATCAATTACCTTCACGCACCTGTGGTGCATTCTAATTAGTTCCCCTGTGGGCTTTAAGTACCTCGCTCTCCCCTCTGTCCCTTGTCGGGTCGTGCCGTAACATGCCGTTCATTCCATATCATATTCCCTATCACCAAGACTCCTTCGGGAGGTCCTCTGTCTGTTTATGCTGTTTTCATCTCCGGCGTAAGATGCGCTCCAGCCTTTGCCTCCTGTCGCCGTTGCCTGAGGGAGACGCTGGACTGCGCTCTCTAAACTTCCACGGGAGGTATCCCAGTGTTCCACTTCAGACCTCCGCGCAGCAGACGTCCTGACGCGCATCCAGACCTCCGCGCAGCAGACGCGCATCCAGACCTCCGCGCAGCAGACGCCCAGACGCGCTCTTCACTCCAGGCGCGCATCCAGACCTCCGCGCAGCAGACGCGCACCCCTCAGACCTCCGCGCCAGATGCGCCCTCCGTACCGGCGCGCACTCCAAGCAGTCGCGTACCACTCAGACCTCCGCGCCAGATGCGCCCTTCGTACCGGCGCGTACTCCAAGCAGTCGCGCACCACTCAGACCTCCGCTTGGACAACCCGTTTCCCCGTGGCGACGCGCTCGCCCCGTTTTGATCCAACGCTCTTTACGCACAGCGCCTGGGTGAGTTTTTATGACTGTCTTTGATCCTATCCGTTTTTCGTGTGTTTATTTAACACTGAAGATTTCCTGCTTTTTATCAGACAGTCACTCACCCAGCGTTCAGCTTTTTTGGATTGTTTCATTGGGATAATATTTGGCCTTAACATCGCTCACGTTGTGTTTACACACCGAAGATATTTTCACTTGGATTTGTATTTTGGGACTTGACTCACAGTGTGTATATACACCGAAGATTCTGTCACTTTGATTACTCTGTTTTTGGGACTAGTCACCTCTCCTGTCACCTGCTCTGTTCCCCATTGTACTCTGAGCTAACTTACTCCCTCTCTCCCTCTCGGTCCCGTTTACCCACCTCGGAGATCTGCCGAGAGAAGTCTGCAGAGCGGCTCTGATGTACCCACCTGCTTCCCCAGACTAACCATCCCGGGAGAAGCTGCAGAGCAGCAACATTCATTAATGCTTGTTCCTAGGCCTTAACCTGTTTTCTCTGTCCCAGTATGCAGCTCCAGCCCTCGCCCTGTTCCAAGGCCTTACCCTGTTTTTCCCTAGTCCTCCTAGTCCTCCCTATCTAGTCCTTCCAGTCCTCCCTCTCCCCAGCCCGCCTCCGCGGGCCTCTGTCCCTGTTTCCCCACTCTAGTCCTCCCAGTCCTCCCTGTTCCCCAGCCCGCCTCCGCGGGCCTCTGTCCCTGTCTCCCCTCTCTAGTCCTCCTAGTCCTTCCCGTCCGGTCCTCCTAGTTCCTCCCTGTCCCTGCCCCTTCCCTTGCCCTGGCCCTGTTCCGTTAGCCTTCCCTTAGCCTTCCCCTTAGCCAGCTCGCCTCTTAAAGGCACTGTACCTTTCCCTTCTTGTTATCCAGTATTTTGTGTTCTCCCTTAAAGGGACAGTGCCGTTTTTCTTTGTTATTCAATAAATGCCCGTTTCTTGGCTTACTCTCATACCTGTCTTGTGTTGTGCGATTGGGGTCGGTTACAAACCATAACAGTACGACCCGACCAATCGACGACCCCAGCCAGCACAGATGGTGTATGTGAGTTTGCCTTTTTTTTTTGTTCCCTCTAGTTCCCCTGTTAGCTCCCCTGTTAGCCCTGTTAGCTTCCCCGTTAGCCCTGTTAGCTCCCCTGTTAGCCCTGTTAGCTTCCCTGTTAGCCCTGTTGGCTCCCCTGCAGCTTGTTAGGCCTCTACTCTCTGCATGGCCCCAGTCTGCTAGCTTAGCCCCGGCTGTTAGCACAGCCTCTATGTTAATGCAGCCCTTGCAGCTGGCATAGGCCCTGTAGCTAGCCATGCCCAGGCAGCTACCCGGTCCCTCTGCATGGCCTCCACTTTTTGTGTAGCCTTCCCACTGCTAGGACTGCCCTTCAGCTAGCAAGGTCAGTTTTTCCCACTGCTAGGACTGCCGCTTCAGCTAGCAAGGTCAGTTTGCTCCTACTGCTAGGACTGCCCATTCAGCTAGCAAGGTCAGTTTCCCCACAGCTAGGACTGTCCTTCCAGCTAGCTTGTTCTCTCATGCTGGTCCAGCCCTGTCTGCCAGCCTAGCTCCGGCAGCTAGCGCAGCCTCTATGTTAATGTAGCAGTACAGCTAGCATAGGCCCTGTAGCTATCAGTGCCCTGGCAGCTACCCTTTCCCTCTGCTAGCCCCTTCCCTGTTCCCCTCTCCAGTGCCCCTGTTCCAGCCCTGTCTGCTGGCCTAGCTCCGGCAGCTAGCGCAGCCTCTATGTTTATGTAGCGGTACAGCTAGCATAGGCCCTGTAGCTATCAGTGCCCTTGGCTGTTACCCCTCTGCTCCTCTGGTTACCCCTCAGCTACCATGGTTACCCCTCTGCTCCTCTAGTTACCCCTCGGCTCCTCTGGTTACCCCTCAGCTCCTCTGGTTACCCCTCAGCTCCTCCAGTTGCCCCTCAGCTACCATGGTTACCCCTCAGCTACCCTGTTCTTTTGCTAGCCCCACTTTTGTTGTGGCTTCCCCTGCTGGCTTGGCCCAGTACTTTTTGTTTGTTGCCTTGTTTTGTTCCCCTGCCACTCTGTCTGTATTTTAGGGTCGCCGGGTGGCTCCCGTGGAGGGGGGGGTACTGTGAGGTTTTGTCCGCTGCTCACCTACTCGCTCTGTTCCTTTAAGCCTGTTGCTCACCTACTCGCCCTGTTCCTTTAAGCCTACTGTTAATCAATTGCATTCTCCTCACCTCACTAGCCCCCACCCTCGCGTTCGTTTGCTCTTCAGCAACCACACCCTTGGACTACCTGTCATTTTGTGTTTGATTGGTCTGGTGCCGAACACACACTTTTAGTTTCAAGTATCAATTACCTTCACGCACCTGTGGTGCATTCTAATGAGTTCCCCTGTGGGCTTTAAGTACCTCGCTCTCCCCTCTGTCCCTTGTCGGGTCGTGCCGTAACATGCCGTTCATTCCGTATCATATTCCCTATCACCAAGACTCCTTCGGGAGGTCCTCTGTCTGTTTATGCTGTTTTCATCTCCGGCGTAAGATGCGCTCCAGCCTTCGCCTCCTGTCGCCGTTGCCTGAGGGAGACGCTGGACTGCGCTCTCTAAACTTCCACGGGAGGTATCCCAGTGTTCCACTTCAGACCTCCGCGCAGCAGACGTCCTGACGCGCATCCAGACCTCCGCGCAGCAGACGCGCATCCAGACCTCCGCGCAGCAGACGCCCAGACGCGCTCTTCACTCCAGGCGCGCATCCAGACCTCCGCGCAGCAGACGCGCACCCCTCAGACCTCCGCGCCAGATGCGCCCTCCGTACCGGCGCGCACTCCAAGCAGTCGCGCACCACTCAGACCTCCGCGCCAGATGCGCCCTTCGTACCGGCGCGTACTCCAAGCAGTCGCGCACCACTCAGACCTCCGCTTGGACAACCCGTTTCCCCGTGGCGACGCGCTCGCCCCGTTTTGATCCAACGCTCTTTACGCACAGCGCCTGGGTGAGTTTTTATGACTGTCTTTGATCCTATCCGTTTTTCGTGTGTTTATTTAACACTGAAGATTTCCTGCTTTTTATCAGACAGTCACTCACCCAGCGTTCAGCTTTTTTGGATTGTTTCATTGGGATAATATTTGGCCTTAACATCGCTCACGTTGTGTTTACACACCGAAGATATTTTCACTTGGATTTGTATTTTGGGACTTGACTCACAGTGTGTATATACACCGAAGATTCTGTCACTTTGATTACTCTGTTTTTGGGACTAGTCACCTCTCCTGTCACCTGCTCTGTTCCCCATTGTACTCTGAGCTAACTTACTCCCTCTCTCCCTCTCGGTCCCGTTTACCCACCTCGGAGATCTGCCGAGAGAAGTCTGCAGAGCGGCTCTGATGTACCCACCTGCTTCCCCAGACTAACCATCCCGGGAGAAGCTGCAGAGCAGCAACATTCATTAATGCTTGTTCCTAGGCCTTACCCTGTTTTCTCTGTCCCAGTATGCAGCTCCAGCCCTCGCCCTCGCCAAGGCCTTACCCTGTTTTTCCCTAGTCCTCCTAGTCCTCCCTATCTAGTCCTTCCAGTCCTCCCTCTCCCCAGCCCGCCTCCGCGGGCCTCTGTCCCTGTTTCCCCACTCTAGTCCTCCCAGTCCTCCCTGTTCCCCAGCCCGCCTCCGCGGGCCTCTGTCCCTGTCTCCCCTCTCTAGTCCTCCTAGTCCTTCCCGTCCGGTCCTCCTAGTTCCTCCCTGTCCCTGCCCCTTCCCTTGCCCTGGCCCTGTTCCGTTAGCCTTCCCTTAGCCTTCCCCTTAGCCAGCTCGCCTCTTAAAGGCACTGTACCTTTCCCTTCTTGTTATCCAGTATTTTGTGTTCTCCCTTAAAGGGACAGTGCCGTTTTTCTTTGTTATTCAATAAATGCCCGTTTCTTGGCTTACTCTCATACCTGTCTTGTGTTGTGCGATTGGGGTCGGTTACAAACCATAACACATCGAGAGGCTTCGTATTTGACTTTTATCATCACTTACTTACGTCTTCGTATGGAGTCCTTCCCTTAGACTCAGTTTGGAGGAAGGATATACCAGACTTGGAAGTAGATTTTGATTGGCATGAAGTCTGGGCAAACGTTCGACTAGCGTCACGCAACCCGGATCATCAACAGATTAATCTTAATTTTATTCATAGGACTTACCTGACTCCTATAAGATTGAACCGAATGGGGCTTAAACAAGACTCTCTATGCTCCTTGTGTCTAAGGGGTGATATCGGTACATTTATGCATATGTATTGGGAATGCCCCCCTGTTAAGATATTCTGGGAAGAATTAACCACGCAATTATCAGAATTTTTATTTCTGACCATACCTGTACGGCCTTCTGTATTGTTGTTGAATGATGTTTCTCAGTTAGCAGCCTCTATACAGCTAAAGAGACTAATTTTGTCCGGTCTTACGGCTGCTAAAAAGCTGATAGCATCACGCTGGATTCAACCGGATAAAATGTGCCGGAAGGTATGGGTTCTTACCTATCTCGATGTGATTTATCTAGAGATATCTACCGCAAGAATTTTAGGTGTCAATGAAGCCAGCATAGCAATCTGGTTAGAGGTGGTGGGGAGAATAAAGGATAGCGTATGAATTTGTAATCCTTGGTTAGAAACGAAATAATGGATGGATTATCCAAGGGGGGTCCTGAGGGGGGGAAGAAGAACGAGCAAGAGCATATGTATGTATTGTATTGTATTGTATTGTAAGTATTATGTATATATCTCGTAACCTACATTTATATTGATTCAAATACTGGACTGTATAGTCCTGTGATTTATTGTGGATATTTACTGTTAATGTTTGTGTGTCTAGTTTTATGTCATGTCAAAAAAAATTATAAAAAAATTTGTTAAAAAATAAAATAATAATAACTCTCTCCCATACCCTTAACACCAACCGCTGAAGTGCCCTTGAGCAAGGCACTTAACCCCCAACTGCTCCAGTGGAGTTGCTCAGTGGCCAACGGTGTCAGACTGTGGTTGTACTGTACTAGTGAGTGAACTGAATGTACAGTAGTTAACCCTTTCACTCCCACACTACCAAGGGGTTAACCCTTTCACTGTGACAATACAGAAGGTTAACTAGCGGGCGGCTGGGTGGCGCAGCGGAGATTGCGCTTGTCACCAATGCAAGAGACTCCGGTCTCGACTCCGGGTGTCAGCATTACCTCCGGCTTGGGCCAGTCGTCATACTATCTCAATTGGCAGAGGTAGCGGGTGGAAGTCGATGGGTGGGGATTGGACGTTGTGGACAGCGACTCCTACAGGTCGGTTGGGGGACACCTGCACAGCAGAGACAGGAAGTAGCGGGGGTAGTGTGAGCCTCCCATGCGTTACACCTCACCACTGAGAGTCCGCGCTGTCTGGTGAAAAGATGCGACAGGCTGCCTCCTCGTGTACCGGAGGGGACACGTAATGCAAGGCTTCTATCCTCCCTACAACCGACCAGTGGGGGGCATAGTCGAGCAACGTTCAAGACAGGGGAGGGGAGAATTGGAAATACGAAATTGGGATGGGAGAAAAAGATAGAAAATAAGGAGAAAAAGTGGATAAAAAAAAGAAGGTTAACTAGCGCTGGGTGTTTTTTAACACTAACAGGACGTGGTTCTATGACAACTAAAGTTACCTTGACTGAACTCGGCAGGTAATTAAACTGACATGTGGTTTGGTATCGGTCCCTGCTCTACTTTGTCAGCAGTCAGCTCTGGTTAGTGTTGCTGCATTTATGACCTCTCATTTATCTCTCTTCCCTCCCTATTTATCTCTCTCTGTCTGTCTGTCTGTCTGTCTCTCTCTCTCTCTCTCTCTGTCTGTCTCTCTCTCTCTCTCTCTCTGTCTCTCTCTTTGTCTCTCTCGGTCTCTGTCTCTCTCTCTATCTCCCTCTCTCACGCAAGACACAAACCCCTTTCACACACAGCCTGTTTACCATGAAGGTTATAGATATTTTCTTGTTTAGAGGTTGTGTGTGAACATCCAAATGAGGGAGAATGGATGAGCAGGATTCTTTGTAACACAAGGGACACTATGCATTAACCTGTAAATGCATCATCGTTTAAGTGGTAATATGCAAGATCCTCTCTTTTTCTTTTTGGCGACATCTATTGGTCATACCTGATCATCGCTGTTGTGTTTCTGCACCGTATTAGCAGTGTAATAGCAGCAGTAGTAGTAGTAGTAGTAGTAGTAGTAGTAGTAGTAGTAGTAGTAGTAGTAGTAGTAGTAGTACTAGTAGTAATAGCAGCAGTAGTAGTAGTAGTAGTAGTAGTAGTAGTAGTAGTAGTAGTAGTAGTAGTAGTAGTAGTAGTAGTAGTAGTAGTAGTAGTAGTAGTAGTAGTAGTAGTAGCAGTAGCAGTAGCAGTAGCAGTAGCAGTACTAGTACTAGTACTAGTACTAGTACTAGTACTAGTACTAGTACTAGTAGTAGTAGTAGTGACTGATTAGGCCTTTTATATTGTTCTTTTCTGTATATTCTGCCACAGCAGAGGGCTTCATTAGCCTGTGTTAGGGTGACCTACCAGTAGTTGTTCTCTAAACGTGTCCATTAGAAGCACAAGGTAATAACCAAGCTGTTTGACAGGCTGCTATGTGTCTATTTTACACACTAATTAGTTCACAACCAAATCAACAAACAGAGCACATCTAGCCTGCTGATGATTACACGTATAATGATTACACCACCCTACTGAATACAGCCCACTGCATAAAGAATTGACCAATCAGACACGAGTTATGCAGTGAATAGAAATGCACCTGACAGGATTTGAACATATGATTCTACATTGTATTAGGTCTCCAATATAAGCACCACAGAGCTGCTGGAAGCCACTCACAGTTATAATAATAATAATAATAATAATAATAATAATAATAATAATAATAATAATAATAATAATATAATAATCTTAGAATGACTACTGTTTGATCTAAATCTCAGTGGTGTACAGTGTAGAATGCACAACTACTGTGGTAATGGATGAAACCACTCCTAGACTTGCATGGCTCTAATTGGTAGAATCCATACAATGGTCCTCATTCTCGAACGACATACGTAAAAGTTACCAAGGAATTCCTTCGTAACTCGATTTACGCACTTGTTCGGCATTAATCGGCTTCGTATTGTAAATTCGTTGTAGGATTTATGTAGGATTTACGAACTCGAAAAGGCAGTCGTAAGCCGGACAGACCGGTGTGCGCCCGTGTTTTCCCAGCTTTCTCTGGGACAAGTCATTGGGGATTGCAGATACTATACAGACATCCGTGGAATTAACTAATTATAATGATAATAAATACGACAATATTTGTATCATTAACAATTACGTTTTGCATTTATAGTCCCGACTCAATGAGGCATCGTGAGCATTACACACACACTGCAAACTAAATAAATAAGAACTAAACCGATCGCCGTGGATATAGCTACTGTATAGTGGAATATACTGTATTAATATGCGATACTGTCTTCTTCTCTATGATATTATTTATTGTTGGTTTGATTTATTCCTATTGCTAGAACTAAATAAATACGTGGAGAAACAGCTTAGTGAGGCAGCCTCAGCATCTTCAAATATGATGCCTAAAGGGCAATTTATTTAGCGCCCCAAGCAGAGTCATTGCCGAATTGTCTATTCACTCTATTGGCTGAGTGTGTGACATCACATCCTGAATCACATCAACCAGGAAATAAAAAACGCTAATAG
Organism: Notolepis coatsorum; assembly: GCF_963971535.1. Lineage (NCBI taxonomy): Eukaryota > Metazoa > Chordata > Actinopteri > Aulopiformes > Paralepididae > Notolepis > Notolepis coatsorum. The sequence goes on from NC_140182.1 coordinate 21,630,228, forward strand.
TTGTTGTCGTCGTCGGAAATTGATAATAATCAGAAGATACATTCAGACAGTGTTGGATCTAACAAAATGGATTTATATGGAAAGTTCAAGCCCAGACCACAAAGCTTCTCGAAGGGTTAAACGCGACACGCGACGGCTCTTCCAATTCGTACGTGATGTTCTACCGGCAGCAAAAGTTACTGAAACTGATTGAATATGGCACCGCCCCACCTAGAATAATTTTCACCAGCCGCCACTGGTACTTACAATTACGAACACGTTCAAGAATGAGAATGTTTGCTGTTTGAATAACATGATTTAACACTAGAACAGCCATGGAGAAAATGTCACTGATTCCCGCCGGAAGGGGTCAGATGACCCCACAGCTTATATGAGAAATATGAGAAAAATAAACAGTGTAAAAAGAAATTTATAATTTGTGATGTCACAGTATGTCTTAGAACATTCTAGAACATTTGTGATGAATGATGAATGAAAACTTTATTTAACAGATTGCAGAATGGGTACAATACAGTACGGCTCAATACATACAATTGTTAAGGGGATGCAGACCTGAGAAAGACGTTTGTCTTGTTTCCATCAGGGTCCACCATTTTCAATTCATATAGACATTTATGACATACACAACATACATGACATTTATGGCATAGGGACATATAGGTATTTAGTACTGATACATTTGTGACAAACGGTATTCAAATATACAGTACTGTTACCCCTAGATCCTGACAGAGTATATACATATGATGGGGAGGGGACTGTACATTAGGAGGGGGTGGGTGGGTGGGAGAGAAATATACATACGGCGGGGAGGGAATATATACATGCGGTGGGGAGGAGACTGTCTATTAGGGGGTGGTGGGGGTTTTGGGCATTTACGGTGGCACAGTATGATGTCATAATCAAACATTCTAGAACGTTTGTGTTCTATATAATATTCAACAATTCTCTCAGGAAAGTAGGTAGGCTCGAGTGGCCCAAACTCATTGCCGAGCGATTAGGAGAGGTAAAGTACGTGAACGTTTTGTGGGATGGGAATCTGGCCGTAGGGTGTGGTAGTGAGGGGCAGGTGGAGGTGGCTAGGAAGATGCAGAGCATTGGGGGGGTGGGTATAAGTAAGGTGGCGAGAGTAGGGGAGAAGAGGGGGGGGGGATGTAAGGGGGTGATAGTTGGGGTACCGGTCGAGGTTACAGTAGAGCAGCTGGTGGAAGAGCTAAAGGAGGACAGGCGTAATGGCATAGTTAAGAGTGCAGCAAGGATGAAGAGGGGAGCGGAGAGGGCAGTGACGGGGACGGTAGTGATTACGTTTGAGGGTGGGGTTGTTCCTAGGGAGGTGTTAGTAGGGCGTAGGATGTATAGGGTTAGGGAATTTGTTCATAATCCTCTTAGGTGCTATAGGTGCCAGGGGTTTGGCCATATAGCTACCACGTGTATGAAGGGGATGAGGTGCGCTAGGTGTGGCGGGGAACATGAATATGGGAAATGTGGAGAGGGAGTGAAGCCGAAGTGCTGTAGTTGTGGTGGGGAGCATAGTGTAGCATTTCGGGGGTGCGAGGTGATGATGAAGCAGGTCGCGGATCGGAGAGAGAGAAGGGAGGGTAAGTTGACGTATGCTGGGGCGGTTAGCAGGGCAGGACAGGGTAGCCAAGAAAGGGTGCAGGGGGTTGAAGGAGGGCATTTGGCAGTGAGGGTAGAGCAGGTGGAAAGAGACAGGGGAAGGGAGGAGAAATTAGGTATTGTGGCCTTCGTGGCAGGGGTAGTTACTGGTATGGCAGAGGTTACGGGTAGAACAGAGATGGTGAAGATGATTGTTAGGATAGCGGTTCAACATCTGGGATTGGAAGGTCTGGACTGGAAGGAGGTGTGTAAAGAATTGGCTGAGGGGGCTGCGAGGGACAAGGCTGCGAGGGACAAAGCAGCCCAGGATAAGATAGCAGGGGGCAAGGAGGGTCCCGCGGAGGGGGGCTCAGGCAGGAAGTAGCAGCAGTAGCTGCACTCCAATGGACAATGTAGTTGATGACGGGGTCCAGTAGAAGAAGAAAAAGAAGGTGAAGAAGGAGAAGAAGGAGAAGAAGAAGAGCCCATAAAAAGAATTGCGGAGGGCAGTAATACGCCACGATGCGTCTACTCTGCCGGAAATTCAAATAAGAAGAAGAAGAAGATCTCATTGTGCATCTTGAAACAGGACTGAACAGTACTGAACAGATAAACTAAACAACATAGATTGAAGCCTGCATTTCTCAACCAAGGTTCCTTGCCGACCGTCTTGCTGTGGAAAGGTGAGTGTCCACAACGGCTAGCTAGCTGTTCTACTTGAATACTGAATGTTAATATTGAATCAGACAATATTGAATACTGAATGTTAATTCAGGTTACAGTTGACAGGGGGCTGATAGTTGATTTAATAAAAGAAAAGACTCATTTAATCAGATTAATCACTTTATTCAAATTGGGGATTTAGTTTGAGGATATAAAAAAAAAAATGAGGAATTTATAAAAAAAAATTGAATAATTTTCTTTAATTTAAATTTTTTATTAACGAAGGTTCGAAAAACCCTGACGAAGTTTGAATCCCAAAAACAGGCTTCGGGGACAGCCTTAAGGGCTCCGCACACGGGGGCGATTTTAGCCAAGCGACCGACTTTTTTTGCAAGCCGACAGAATTGTATCGCCTCCATTGTTATGAATGAGAGAACCCACAGGCAGGAGATTTTGAAGCGCTATTTCTGTCGCCTCGCTAAATATCGCCTCAATCCTATTTTTTGAGGCGACAGAGCAAGACAGTGAGGAAATAACATGACTTCTACAGTAGAAGTAGTACAGAAGTTCTACTGGTGTATGTATCATTTGTACACACTGTATGTATCATTTGTACCTACGTAATTATTACAATGCTACTTATGTTCATTCTTTTTTTTTATCCACTTTTTCTCCCATTTTCTATATTTTTTCTCCCATCCCAATTTCGTATCATCCAATTCAACCCTCCCCTGTCACGAGCGCTGTTTCTTGCCTCCCACAAGCCGGCTGCAATGTGGACTAAGTCATACATAGCACAAGTCCCCTCCGGTACTTGAGGTAACAGCAGTCGCATCTTTTCACCTGCGCAGCTCGATCTCTCAGTGTCGAGGAGTAACACGTGGGAGGCTCACGCTGCCCCCGACACTTCCTGATTCTACTGCGCAGGCGCACCAACCGACCTGTAGGAGTCGCTGTCCACAACGCCCGATCCCCACCCATCAGTTTCCCACCCCCTAATACGGCCAATGTGTATTAGTATGAACGACCAGCTAAACTGAAAGCAATGTGGAGCGCTGGGCTCGAACAGGCAAGCCCAGCATCTCCGTCATTCGTGGCGAGCGCCTTGCCCACTACGCCACGTAGCCGCCCTTATGTTCATTATTATTAACAGGAACCATTTAAATAAATAACGTTAGTTTGAGAAGCTATAGTGGCCGCTTGTCATTAACTAATAAATGAACAATGCGCCACGATGCACCTACTAGATGTTTTTATACTCGGGTAACAAAATAAGTTGTGGATGTTGACAGAGTTTAATGTCCAGGCTGCAGCTGATGTGGTTTATAAGGTGTATTGTCCAAAGAAAATGATGGTTGAGAACAGAAGTTTGCGTCTTCAGTGAAAACACATTCTCTCTCAGCTTGTCCAATCGGTGGTAGTGAACGTATTGTAGCGATCAGGCATGCAGTAATGTCAGGAAGAATGAGGAGTGGTTGTATTCGTATTTTGATTTAATTCCAGCTCAATATTGGTTTTACAGGTTAAATACTCCCTCGTAAAGCACAACACAGCTACCTGCTAATATATATACGCTCACTTCACGACAAACTAACGGCCGGCGGTCCGTCCTCCTATATCTCCCGGGGGGAAACACCCCCCAGCTAAACAGAGCGACACATAGCTTATTATACCTGAACGGTCGCCTCTGGTGTGGGGGGCCAAGCGATTGTCGTTGAGCGACAGGCGATCGCATCGCCATGCGACGTCGGTCGCCCGCCGTGTGCAGACCACTTTACCAAACATTATTTATATTATTCAAATGGAACTCAAACATGTTCCGTTGTGATGTCACAGTATGATGTCATAATATAACATTCTAGAACATTTGTGATGTCACAGTATGATGTCATAAATAAAACATTCTAGAACATTTGTGATGGCACAGTATGGTCATAATAGAACATTTGTGATGTCACAGTATGATGTCATAATAGAACAGTCTAGAACATTTGTGATGTCACAGTATGTCTTAGAACATTCTAGAACATTTTTGATGTCACAGTATGATGTCATAATCAAACATTCTAGAACGTTTGTTCTATATAATATTCAACAATTCTCTCAGAAGCTCTCATTGTGCATCTTGAAACTGGACTGAACAGGACTGAACAGATAGACTAAACAACATAGATTGAAGCCTGCATTTCTCAACCAAGGTTCCTTGCCGACCGTCTTGCTGTGGAAAGGTGAGTGTCCACAACGGCTAGCTAGCTGTTCTACTTGAATACTGAATGTTAATATTGAATCAGACAATATTGAATACTGAATGTTAATTCAGGTTACAGTTGACAGGGGGCTGGAAAGTTGATTTAATAAAAGAAAAGACTAATTTAATCAGATTAATCACTTTATTCAAATTGAGGATTTAGTTTGAGGATGTAAAAAAAATAAAAATTATAAAAAAAAGAGATGTCACAGTATGATGTCTTAATATACATTCTAGAACATTTGTGATGTCACAGTATGATGTCATAATCAAACATTCTAGAACATTTGTGTTCTATATATATTCAACAATTCTCCTCATTGTGCATCTTTGAACAGTACTGAACAGATAGACTAAACAACATAGATTGAAGCCTGCATTTCTCAACCAAGGTTCCTTGCTGTCTTGCTGTGGAAAGGTGAGTGTCCACAACGGCTAGCTAGCTGTTCTACTTGAATACTGAATGTTAATATTGAATCAGACAATATTGAATACTGAATGTTAATTCAGGTTGACAGTTGACAGGGGGCTGGAAAGTTGATTTAATAAAATAAAAAATACTAATTTAATCAGATTAATCACTTTATTCAAATTGAGGATTTAGTTTGAGGATATAAAAAAATAAAATAAGAATTTATTTAAAAAAATGAGAATACATTTTTTAATTTAAAATTTAAAATTAAAAACGACGGTTCGAACGTCCGTTCGAAAAACCCTGACGAAGTTTGAATCACTATTCAAATTGAGGATTTAGTTTGAGAAAAAAAAATTATAATTATAATTTCTTTTTTTTAATCAAATGTCCGTTCGAAGAACCCTGATGAACAGTATGATGTCATAATAGCACATTCTAGAACATTTGCGATCTCACAGTATGATGTCATAATAGGACATTCTAGAACATTTGTGATGTCACAGTATGATGTGATAATCAAACATTCTAGAACAAAATGTTCTGTATCTATTCAACAATTCTCTCAGAAGAGCTAGATAGACAGACTAAACAACATAGATTGAAGCCTGCATTTCTCAACCAAGGTGCCTTGCCTACCATTTTGCTGTGGAAAGCAGGCACGTGCACACATGAGGCCAAGGGGTGCTTGAGCACCTGCCTTTTTGAGCCTCATCAAAAAAGTGCCCTTTTTGAAAAAATATATATATATTTTTTGTTTGTTACGCATATAGACTGCCCTTCCAACTGAAAAATGTCAGGATAGAATCAAAATATTAGGTAAAGAGAGAGAGATGCCCCATATTCCATTGCAGTTTGCACGGCCTCCTCAGCACGCCTCTCCGCGGACCTATATATTTTATGCATAGCGTGGGTGGTGATGATGATGATGATAGAAACCGCTGTGGCGCATACAGTTGAATGCTGGTATTACACTCATTGAGGGACACGAAGAAGTCAAGTCCGATGGGATTTGGGAATCTCAAATACAAATTGGGATTGGAATAAAAAATGCATTTATATTAAACAATACAGAATATACAGCACTTCTTGGGGTCTGTAGGGTAAGCACTTATTCCCTCCCCCCTGAACATTTATGGAGATGTATGGGCCTTTTAAGTCAGTGATAAAAGTGTCTTTCAAGGATAAGTGAGCTCCTGCACTGATTATTATAGTTCAATATTTGATCACCAAAACCCCCCAAAAAGCATAAAAAGGGGGCCCCCCGCCCGAAAAGGGCCCTTAACGCACGCTCGGTTAATATATACACACAAGTGTAGTGCCCTCTCCCGTTGGCTGGCGGTGCACAGTGGGTTTGCAGTGGGCTTGCCTGAAATGTATGTGTTAACAGAACTCAATTTAGGGCGACAATAATGTGGTCAAGAGGCATGGTTTCTATCTTGTGCCTGAACTGGTGTGGCTTCTTTTATTCACATGTCAGCAGCAGTAGTAGTACAACTCTTATCTCTTTGAGAGACATTGGGTGAGAGAACGAAAGGGGTGGGCACCTTTCCTTTTATAGTTGCCATAAGGTAGAATACCTGGGTGGCTCCGCCTAGAGCGCCCTCCAGTGGGAACAAATTATATGCAACTAGGCAATCACTGGTGGAGACAATTGTATATGCAGGTAAACAGTTACTAGTGTAAACAGTCATATGTACAGTTAGACAGTTACTAACAATCCTATACAGAGCCTCTGATCTCAACACTCTCACTTTTTAGCATACTGGCTGACTTCTTGGAAAAACATTTTTTTTTTAACTTACATTTTTATTTGCATTTTTGATTTACAAACATCTCAGACAATACAATTAAACAGACAGAAACAATAAAGAAAAAATTATAACATCAAAAAGAATAGTGATGCACCGATGTGAAAATGGTGGCCGATACCGATAACCGATATTAATATTGCTGTTCTGGCCGATACCGATATTTACCGATGTCGATATCTCTGTATAGAAAACACTTTTTTATGATAATCAAATAAAGAGCTATTTTCCAAAACGCATACTTTTTTTTACTTTTGTAACTTATTTTCAGAAATTACTTATATTTTGAAACAATTTAAGGCCAAAACATGTAAAAAGAAAAAATAATATTAAATTTTAATTAAAAAAAAGAAAACATATCGGCCCTATCTTGATATCGGGCCGATACCGATGTGTAAAAAAAAGGCCATATCGGCCGATATTATATCAGCGGCCAATATATCGTGCATCACTAAAAAAGAAAACAAAAATAAAAGAAAGGGGGTGACATGGGTTCATCGGTCAATTCTATCTTTACCTTGTTTATTTACATTTCAATTTATTTTATAGTTCCCTTGTTCCCTTTTCATTCTTTTTTTAAACAATATGTTTATTGGTATTTTTTTTTTTTTTTCAGTTTTACAGCATCAGTTCAACAGTTCAACAACCATACAATAGGAAATGCTGCCAACTGCCCCCCCCCTCCCCGAGTTACAGAAAAAATAGATGCAAATTACCCCCCCCCCCCTGAAAGAAAAAAAAAATATAAAAAAAAAAAACTCGGCCAGACCCCCCCTCCCCTCCCCCAGACTAGGACCTCGACAAATTAATTTTTTTCTTTTTTTACACATTTTGAGAGTTTTGTAAACCCAGTTACACCCGTCTAACAGGTGCCCATACTTCTACACCAAACAAATACATTTTTACCATTACATCTTTTCTCTTCAAAGAGCAACTAATAACATTTACAGTATCATTCATTGCAATATATACCCTTCAGAGAGACAAAAGGGAGCTTCAATAATAGCCTACTATGTAATCTGTTCTAAGTATTGCCTAAACCCAGCCCAGCATTTATCAAAGAGACGTGGTTTTTTCTTAAGATTGAACATTATTTTCTCTGATGCCATGTACGAAGAGATTTCACTAAGCCACATAGACATGGGGGGGGATTCAGCACTTTTCCACAGCATGGCAATACACTTGTTCCCTGCAATCATGGCCAATTTAATGATCCGCACCGTGCCTCTCTTATCTGGAGAAATGTCAGACATGTCTCCTAATAATGCTAATTTAGGTGTACATGGGATCTCAAGACCTGTGACCTCTTCGAGAATCTCCCAAATTGAGCCCCAGTAAGGTCTCAGTTTGTTACATTCCCAGAACATGTGGAGCAGGCTACCTGTTTCCGTTGAGCACCTAGGGCAAAGGTCAGAGATAGCCTCATTCATCCTGTGAAGTCTTTCCGGCGTAAAATAGGTTCTATGGAGAATGTTAAATTGCATAAGTTTATGTCGAGTGTTATATGAAAAAGATAGTGCAGACTCACATAGTGATTCCCATTCATCTTCATCAAAGGTACAGTCCAGGTCCCGCTCCCATTTGTTCTTGGCATTTAGGGGTATAATTTCTGTACTGGTCAGGATTCTATCATATTTTAATGATAGGATGCCTCTAGTGTGAATAACTCCTTTTAGAATATCATCTATGAGGAGGGGTTTTGGAAGAGTGGAGTTTCCTCCCTGACCTGTACCTATGAAGTGTCTGACCTGTAGGTATTTAAAGAAATTAGTAGTTGGAAGGTGGAAGGCGGCACGTAACTGTTCAAAGGACATAAGTATGTTATTATCATATAGGTCCCCAAAAGTTTTAATTCCCTGAGTGTACCACTTCTTGGTGATGCCATCTCTAAGTGATTCTGGCAAAGCTGGATTGGAAAAACATTTTAACAAAGGAAATAATATATAAACCCAAAAGCATCCATAGGGTATGACATTCAATATCTTCACATTAAACATGACCTTTACAAATCCCGTCAGTTTTCATTTGAAAACAGGCTCCCTCATAGTATCTATTACTCTGTTGGACAGTAAACCTGTGTCATTCTTTCTTATCTGATGGCATACCTGATGAGATGATATTATTTATAATGACATGTTTATACATCTACATTGACGCCTTAGGTTCCTAGTAATCACAATGGTCCCCTGGTTGTCCTTATAAACAACAGTCTCCATATATACACAATGTTCATCATTTTAAACGGTTTTGACAGAACGCCCATTCTTCAAAAACACCATATTTGGTATAGAGGATATATTTCAATTACCTACTGCATCTTGAACAATGCATTCATAACCTTATCTTCATCACTTCGAGCAGTTGCTCTAGATAAACACATTTTTCATTGTCATAGCTAGAAACATATACTCAGCTTCACAGGCTAATAGTATCCCTGTAGGCCATAGGTGTCAAACTCACGGCCCGCGGGCCAAATGCGGCCCGCCACGTCATTTGATGTGGCCCCCCAAGAGCTCAAGTAAAATAATTTTTTTTTACATTAATATTGGGTTAAAAAATAGCAGTGTTAAAATAATTGTGGGTTAATGCGTTAATAAAGCTTTAACTTTGACAGCCTTAGTTATTACACATTCTTACACATACATGTATGTTGAACATCTGAGGTAACAAAGGAAAAAAGCCAAAAGCACTTACTCCTCAGACATTCTTTGACAATTTTACAGCCCAAAATACAAAAAAGATCCAGGCGGAATAGGTAACAAAGGGTTGAAGAAATATTGTCTGAACTGTCAGATGCAAACTGGCTGTGTGACATAACCGAGCATCTCGCTCAATTGAATAAGAAGCTGTAGGGACGCAAACAAGTCCCACCCAAAACTTGACCAATATAGTTGTGAACTGAGACAACCCTTATTTTGTTATTTTTGAGTACAGTTACAGTTGTGTGTTCATGCAGACACATAATAGCAATTTCATTACGAATTGAAAATGGGGGACCCTGATGTAAACAAGTCGAAAGTCTTTCTCTGATCTGCATCCCCTTAACAATTGTGTGTATTGAGCTGTACTGCACTGTACCCATTCTGCAATCTGTTAATTAAAGTTAATTAAACTATCTTCCATTAGTTGGATGTATGGCCTCTGCAAGGTTGTGTGCAGCCATTTGTTTTTGTAACATCTGCTACATCTGTCCCACGTGTTCTTTGCAGCTCACAGTTGTTAGTTCTGCCCCTCTTGACTGTGACAAAAAGGTTTTGAACAAACTTAATGTCATAGCTTGTATTTGATGATATTCTTCTTTGTTATTTACTTGAATGGTTTGATCATTGATTGATTGAGTAATATGCGGTTCTGATAAACTAAAATTATTTGTTAAAATAACATAAGCTAACATATATTTTTACATTTATGCAAATGCATAATATGCAATATGTATAACTTGAATAAGTAATAAATACAGAAACAACATGTTTAACAATATGTAAATGTGTAGCTACATTTATTTTACATTACATTAACATTTATACGGTCTTTGGCCCTTTGAGGGCAACCATAATGCTGATGTGGCCCTCTGTGAAAATGAGTTTGACACCCCTGCTGTAGGCTATAAGCCCTTAAACCGTTGTTGTCTTTTCTGAAAACACCGCTGTCCGTCTGCAGCACCTCTGGGATAACGAAAAACATATTTTTGACATAGTTCAATGATTATCTGTGGGATCAACAAAAATACTATGACATTCTTACTCACTACAGAACATAGGTCAGGGCGAATACAGGTTGTCCAACAGAATGAAGTTACCCACAGTTTATCTATAAATGTCTTACTTCAGTCAAAACATCTCAGGACCTTTTCCCACATATCTCTTCTGGGATATTTTTACACAGTTGACAGACTGTTCGAAATCCATACCTATAAAATGGTTTAACCTGCCTAGGTCTTTCTTTTGTGGTCTGGAGCGATGATCAAATCTGGGGCTGGGGGTTGGGGGTTGACGAGACAGCCTTGGCTCCCCCCTCCAGCACGCATACGAGTTAGCTGCCATCACCAACACGTGGGAGTGGCGCCGGGCGTACACGCGGGAGGGGGGATTGGGTAGGGAGTGGGGGTGGGGGAAGCCGCTTGCCACTCTTATCTCCCAGAGGGCCTTCGACTCCAGCAGCTCCCTGTTTCGACCTTGGTCCAGGAATTTGTTTTGGTTGACTGACTGGCACATTTATCCCAGCCACGTCACTTTAAATTTGATTTGAATAGAGTGAAATATAACTCTATTGATTTGAGTGGAGTGAGTTTTAACAACTCCGTCCAAATGACTGAATGCATTATTAGTCCAAGTGTCCAAGTGTCTTAATCAGTTCATTTTGGTAGGTCCTGTGCGCGGTAAACAGATCCAAAATCTTCTTATTGCAGTCCAAAAGCTTCGATAATCCAAAAATGACCACGTCTTCAAATTGGTAGCCCGATTATGATGTCCCAATAGGCAAAGAGGGTTAGCCTTATTCTGCTTCTTGAAGAAAATATGCAAACCACTGATTAGATCCATTTAGAGTTGATTTGAGTATAGTCCGGCAACCGGCACGAAGCAGAGCATAGCAGCGTCGGGCTCCATGGAGCAGTAGAGGCGGCGGTAGGAATGGCCTTGAGGAGCCTGGGGAGAGGAGAGAAATGCGACTGTCTCTGGGAAGGGCTGCTAATTGCAGTAGCAGCTATTACAGAGAATAGTCCTTGTAAGAACGATGGTACGTATAGAACGCTCTTTAGCGTCACCGCACGCCGGTGCCCCTTGCTGTCCGTGGGCATACCTGTGCGTCTCCCCTCTCCTGCGCCAATCCGCAGGTGCGTCTCCCGCCCGCTAGCTCCTTGCAGTGCCTCTCCGGGTGGAAGGTGTCGCCAAAGTTCTTGGACCGACTCCTGTCGTTGGTGACATGGGACGACACACCTGTGTTCAGTCCATGATCAGACCCCTTCTCTGGGCCTGCTGCGGCTGGGCCGGTCCGGCGATGCCCGCCGTCCGCGCTCCAAAAGCGCAGTCTTCATGTCCCGTTATCCTCCGGGCGTCGTCTCGACTCGCCTCACGTCCATGGTCGCCGCCATCGATTCTCCGGGCATCGTCTCGATTCATCTCACGTCGATAGTCGCCACCATCGATTCTCCGGGCGTCATCTCGATTCATCTCACGTCGATAGTCGCCGCCGTCATGTCCGCTGTCGTCATCCTGTCCACAGCCGTTATCTTGTCCGCTGTTGTCATCCTGTCCACAGCCGTTATCTTGTCCGCTGTTGTCATCCTGTCCACAGCCGTTATCTTGTCCGTAGTCGCCATTTTGTCCGTGGCCTCCGACTCGGCTGTAGCCACCATTTTGTCCATGCGTGTATCGCGCGCTCTGGTCGTGTTTCTTCATGCACGCTCTGTCTGTGTGCCCCGTGGATGTGCAGAAGCCACACCAGACAGTCTCTGTGCATTTGCCTCTCCGATGGCTCCTATCTCCGCATCGCCAACACGCCAGTTCCGTCGTGGTCCTGGTTTTCTCTCTCTGCGTCGCTCGGGCCCTCAGCACCCTCTCCCCCTCCTCCGTGGCGGCTGGGTGGGTGTCTTCTGAGGCCTCGAAGTTACTTAACTCAGCCTTGAACTGCTCCAACGTAATGTCCGTTGAACCGTGTGTTATCAGCAGTGTGAACGGTTTGTACAGCTCCGGTAGTCCTCTCATTATCATCGCCATCATTAGCCCATCGCTCGGTGCTTCTCCGGCACTCCTCAGGCCCGTTAGTGCTATGTAGAGGGCCACGACTCTGGGTCTTCCTCGCCCGATGAAATGCTCTATCAGTACCGCCAGGCCCCCTCGGCCTCCGTCTTTAGCGTTGCGGAATACCAGCCCCATGCTTGTGTCGTCGAGCATCAAGCGCTAGCCCACAGCACGGGCCTGCGTCCCGCTGGTCGTCCAGGGCTTGCCCCTCCGCCGTCAGCTCTCCCGTGGGGGTCACCAGGACCGTCTCCTTCAGCCCCGCCTCGTGCATGCAGCACAGCATGCGCTCTCCCCAAAGCTCACAGTTCTCTGCTTTTCCATTGAACATCGGCCACCCGTCTCTTCTCTTGTTTTCCATCCTCTCCGTTAATGGTATGCTCAGCACGGTGGTGTAGTGGTTAACACTGTCGCCTCACAGCAAGAAGGTCCAGGGTTCGATTCCCGCTTGGGGACCAGGTTTCCATGATGCCAGGTACTCAGGTGGGGTATCTCCCAGGCCTTTCTGTGTGGAGTTTGCATGTTCTCCCCGTGCTCGCAAGGGTTTCCCCCCCGATAAGATAAACCCAATGGAAAAACATGCGCAACAACAGATCGCTAACGCTGTGGCGTCCTTGACGAAGACGGACAGGAGCACTTGGATTGGTCCCCTGGCGCGGCTCACGTTGATGCCTGTATGCTCCCGGCTGCCCTTGGGGGGGAAAGGACGGCGGGATGGGTTAATCGCAGAGACGAATCGCATCTGTGATCCTACAGAGACAATGCATGCGTGTGTGTTCCGGTGTGTGTGTGTGTGTGTGTTGAGGATAATTGCATGCCAATTAAAGACCTCTGAGCAGGTCCTGCATTATTATTATTATTATTATTATTATTATTATTATTATTATTATTATTATTATTATTATTATTATTATTATTATTATTATTATTATTATTATTATTATAGCTTTTGCTCCTGTTGGCCTAGCGACTAGCCACGCGGTGCTCCCGGTGCTATCCTAGCCTATAACTTCAGCTAAGCTTGCTACAGTACCTCCACTATTTCGCCCCCGGCGTTATCTGGGCCCATAACCTGTTAACAGAACTCAATTTAGGGCGAAAATAATGTGGTCAAGAGGCATGGTTTCTATCTTGTGCCTGAACTGGCGTGGCTTCTTTTATTCACATGTCAGCAGCAGTAGTAGTACAACTCTGCTCTCTTTGAGAGACATTGGGGGAGAGAACGAAAGGGGTGGGCACCTTTCCTTTTATAGTTGCCATAAGGTAGAATACCTGGGTGGCTCCGTCTAGAGCGCCCTCCAGTGGGAACAAATATATATGCAACTAGGCAATCACTGGTGGAGACAATTGTATATGCAGGTAAACAGTTACTAGTGTAAACAGTCATATGTAAAGTTAGACAGTTACTAACAATCCTATACAGAGCCTCTGATCTCAACAGTATGCTTGATTTGTGGATCTATATAACGTGTTGCACTCTTTTTATTTTTAAATTTTTTTACTGTACAGGTGCAGAGATGCAGATCTTCGTGAAGACCCTCACCGGCAAAACCATCACCCTAGAGGTTGAGCCAAGTGACGCTATTGAGAATGTCAAGGCCAAGATCCAGGACAAAGAAGGAATTCCCCCAGACCAGCAGAGGCTGATCTTTGCCGGCAAGCAGCTGGAAGATGGCCGCACCTTGTCCGACTACAACATCCAGAAAGAATCCACTCTCCACCTTGTCCTGCGTCTGAGGGGAGGCATGCAGATCTTCGTGAAGACCCTCACCGGCAAAACCATCACCCTAGAGGTTGAGCCAAGTGACGCTATTGAGAATGTCAAGGCCAAGATCCAGGACAAAGAAGGAATTCCCCCAGACCAGCAGAGGCTGATCTTTGCCGGCAAGCAGCTGGAAGACGGCCGCACCTTGTCCGACTACAACATCCAGAAAGAATCCACTCTCCACCTTGTCCTGCGTCTGAGGGGAGGCATGCAGATCTTCGTGAAGACCCTCACCGGCAAAACCATCACCCTAGAGGTTGAGCCAAGTGACGCTATTGAGAATGTCAAGGCCAAGATCCAGGACAAAGAAGGAATTCCCCCAGACCAGCAGAGGCTGATCTTTGCCGGCAAGCAGCTGGAAGACGGCCGCACCTTGTCCGACTACAACATCCAGAAAGAATCCACTCTCCACCTTGTCCTGCGTCTGAGGGGAGGCATGCAGATCTTCGTGAAGACCCTCACCGGCAAAACCATCACCCTAGAGGTTGAGCCAAGTGACGCTATTGAGAATGTCAAGGCCAAGATCCAGGACAAAGAAGGAATTCCCCCAGACCAGCAGAGGCTGATCTTTGCCGGCAAGCAGCTGGAAGACGGCCGCACCTTGTCCGACTACAACATCCAGAAAGAATCCACTCTCCACCTTGTCCTGCGTCTGAGGGGAGGAATGCAGATCTTCGTGAAGACCCTCACCGGCAAAACCATCACCCTAGAGGTTGAGCCAAGTGACGCTATTGAGAATCTCAAGGCCAAGATCCAGGACAAAGAAGGAATTCCCCCAGACCAGCAGAGGCTGATCTTTGCCGGCAAGCAGCTGGAAGACGGCCGCACCTTGTCCGACTACAACATCCAGAAAGAATCCACTCTCCACCTTGTCCTGCGTCTGAGGGGAGGCATGCAGATCTTCGTGAAGACCCTTACCGGCAAAACCATCACCCTAGAGGTTGAGCCAAGTGACGCTATTGAGAATGTCAAGGCCAAGATCCAGGACAAAGAAGGAATTCCCCCAGACCAGCAGAGGCTGATCTTTGCCGGCAAGCAGCTGGAAGACGGCCGCACCTTGTCCGACTACAACATCCAGAAAGAATCCACTCTCCACCTTGTCCTGCGTCTGAGGGGAGGCATGCAGATCTTCGTGAAGACCCTCACCGGCAAAACCATCACCCTAGAGGTTGAGCCAAGTGACGCTATTGAGAATGTCAAGGCCAAGATCCAGGACAAAGAAGGAATTCCCCCAGACCAGCAGAGGCTGATCTTTGCCGGCAAGCAGCTGGAAGACGGCCGCACCTTGTCCGACTACAACATCCAGAAAGAATCCACTCTCCACCTTGTCCTGCGTCTGAGGGGAGGCATGCAGATCTTCGTGAAGACCCTCACCGGCAAAACCATCACCCTAGAGGTTGAGCCAAGTGACGCTATTGAGAATGTCAAGGCCAAGATCCAGGACAAAGAAGGAATTCCCCCAGACCAGCAGAGGCTGATCTTTGCCGGCAAGCAGCTGGAAGACGGCCGCACCTTGTCCGACTACAACATCCAGAAAGAATCCACTCTCCACCTTGTCCTGCGTCTGAGGGGAGGCATGCAGATCTTTGTGAAGACCCTCACCGGCAAAACAATCACCCTAGAGGTTGAGCCAAGTGACGCTATTGAGAATGTCAAGGCCAAGATCCAGGATAAAGAAGGAATTTCCCCAGACCAGCAGAGGCTGATCTTTGCCGGCAAGCAGCTGGAAGACGGCCGCACCTTGTCCGACTACAACATCCAGAAAGAATCCACTCTCCACCTTGTCCTGCGTCTGAGGGGAGGCATGCAGATCTTCGTGAAGACCCTCACCGGCAAAACCATCACCCTAGAGGTTGAGCCAAGTGACGCTATTGAGAATGTCAAGGCCAAGATCCAGGACAAAGAAGGAATTCCCCCAGACCAGCAGAGGCTGATCTTTGCCGGCAAGCAGCTGGAAGACGGCCGCACCTTGTCCGACTACAACATCCAGAAAGAATCCACTCTCCACCTTGTCCTGCGTCTGAGGGGAGGCATGCAGATCTTCGTGAAGACCCTCACCGGCAAAACCATCACCCTAGAGGTTGAGCCAAGTGACGCTATTGAGAATGTCAAGGCCAAGATCCAGGACAAAGAAGGAATTCCCCCAGACCAGCAGAGGCTGATCTTTGCCGGCAAGCAGCTGGAAGACGGCCGCACCTTGTCCGACTACAACATCCAGAAAGAATCCACTCTCCACCTTGTCCTGCGTCTGAGGGGAGGCATGCAGATCTTCGTGAAGACCCTCACCGGCAAAACCATCACCCTAGAGGTTGAGCCAAGTGACGCTATTGAGAATGTCAAGGCCAAGATCCAGGACAAAGAAGGAATTCCCCCAGACCAGCAGAGGCTGATCTTTGCCGGCAAGCAGCTGGAAGACGGCCGCACCTTGTCCGACTACAACATCCAGAAAGAATCCACTCTCCACCTTGTCCTGCGTCTGAGGGGAGGCATGCAGATCTTCGTGAAGACCCTCACCGGCAAAACCATCACGCTAGAGGTTGAGCCAAGTGACGCTATTGAGAATGTCAAGGCCAAGATCCAGGACAAAGAAGGAATTCCCCCAGACCAGCAGAGGCTGATCTTTGCCGGCAAGCAGCTGGAAGACGGCCGCACCTTGTCCGACTACAACATCCAGAAAGAATCCACTCTCCACCTTGTCCTGCGTCTGAGGGGAGGCATGCAGATCTTCGTGAAGACCCTCACCGGCAAAACCATCACCCTAGAGGTTGAGCCAAGTGATGCTATTGAGAATGTCAAGGCCAAGATCCAGGACAAAGAAGGAATTCCCCCTGACCAGCAGAGGCTGATCTTTGCCGGCAAGCAGCTGGAAGACGGCCGCACCTTGTCCGACTACAACATCCAGAAAGAATCTACTCTCCACCTTGTCCTGCGTCTGAGGGGAGGCATGCAGATCTTCGTGAAGACCCTCACCGGCAAAACCATCACCCTAGAGGTTGAGCCAAGTGACGCTATTGAGAATGTCAAGGCCAAGATCCAGGACAAAGAAGGAATTCCCCCAGACCAGCAGAGGCTGATCTTTGCCGGCAAGCAGCTGGAAGACGGCCGCACCTTGTCCGACTACAACATCCAGAAAGAATCCACTCTCCACCTTGTCCTGCGTCTGAGGGGAGGCATGCAGATCTTCGTGAAGACCCTCACCGGCAAAACCATCACCCTAGAGGTTGAGCCAAGTGACGCTATTGAGAATGTCAAGGCCAAGATCCAGGACAAAGAAGGAATTCCCCCAGACCAGCAGAGGCTGATCTTTGCCGGCAAGCAGCTGGAAGACGGCCGCACCTTGTCCGACTACAACATCCAGAAAGAATCCACTCTCCACCTTGTCCTGCGTCTGAGGGGAGGCATGCAGATCTTCGTGAAGACCCTCACCGGCAAAACCATCACCCTAGAGGTTGAGCCAAGTGACGCTATTGAGAATGTCAAGGCCAAGATCCAGGACAAAGAAGGAATTCCCCCAGACCAGCAGAGGCTGATCTTTGCCGGCAAGCAGCTGGAAGACGGCCGCACCTTGTCCGACTACAACATCCAGAAAGAATCCACTCTCCACCTTGTCCTGCGTCTGAGGGGAGGCATGCAGATCTTCGTGAAGACCCTCACCGGCAAAACCATCACCCTAGAGGTTGAGCCAAGTGACGCTATTGAGAATGTCAAGGCCAAGATCCAGGACAAAGAAGGAATTCCCCCAGACCAGCAGAGGCTGATCTTTGCCGGCAAGCAGCTGGAAGACGGCCGCACCTTGTCCGACTACAACATCCAGAAAGAATCCACTCTCCACCTTGTCCTGCGTCTGAGGGGAGGCATGCAGATCTTCGTGAAGACCCTCACCGGCAAAACCATCACCCTAGAGGTTGAGCCAAGTGACGCTATTGAGAATGTCAAGGCCAAGATCCAGGACAAAGAAGGAATTCCCCCAGACCAGCAGAGGCTGATCTTTGCCGGCAAGCAGCTGGAAGACGGCCGCACCTTGTCCGACTACAACATCCAGAAAGAATCCACTCTCCACCTTGTCCTGCGTCTGAGGGGAGGCATGCAGATCTTCGTGAAGACCCTCACCGGCAAAACCATCACCCTAGAGGTTGAGCCAAGTGACGCTATTGAGAATGTCAAGGCCAAGATCCAGGACAAAGAAGGAATTCCCCCAGACCAGCAGAGGCTGATCTTTGCCGGCAAGCAGCTGGAAGACGGCCGCACCTTGTCCGACTACAACATCCAGAAAGAATCCACTCTCCACCTTGTCCTGCGTCTGAGGGGAGGGCAGTAAAGTGTAAACATGAAAGAAAGGTCTACACACTGTAAGGGTCCCATTGCAGTATATTTATTGGCACCAACCTGAGTAATAACTTTTTTTTAATGGGGCAGTAAATTATTCGATTTTCTTGACTACTTGTCCTTGTTTTTACAATGATTGTTTATGCTTATGAATATTCCAGATACTAGCCAATATCCAGTTACAGTCTTGGATACGTCTATATTAATCCCAGCCGAAGAGTGCAAGAGCGCTTCCGCATTCTTCGCCGCGCATGCGCATGAGGTCCTCGCTTAGTTCAGACGCCCCATTCAACACGGTTAATCACAAACTCGAAACTCCGTTAAGCTCCAGAGAGAGAGGCTGAAAACCCACAGTTCTTGCCCGACGGATGGGAGCCAAATCGCGGATCCGAGTTTTCTGATGAATAGCCCCAAAACATGGAGGTCGCGAACGGCGCCGGCTTCGCTGACCAGAGCTCTCTCAGATTCAAAGTTTTAATTGGCGCCTGGAACATACATGTTTCGGAACCAATGTGTAACTAGACAGTTACAATATAACATTTATATTAATTAACCCAGTTAATGCCTTAAGAGAAAGAGTCTGGTGGTCAATTACTACGGAAATGTTGTGTCTTACTAATAATAACTAATTCCTTGGTCAATAGAAGTCTCTGTGATACTTTCTGAATATGATTTGGGAATGGGCAGGGTTATAATAGAAGAAAGACAGTGTAAACAATATAATTAACTCTGAATATAATAATGACAAAAAATAAACAGGATACACAACAAGGTGCATGAGATGAGGTTATATGTAGTGCACCTTGTTGTGTATCCTGTTTATTTTTCGTCATTATTATATTCAGAGTTAATTATATTGTTTACACTGTCTTTCTTCTATTATAACCCTGCCCATTCCCAAATCATATTCAGAAAGTATCACAGAGACTTCTATTGACCAAGGAATTAGTTATTATTAGTAAGACACAACATTTCCGTAGTAATTGACCACCAGACTCTTTCTCTTAAGGCATTAACTGGGTTAATTAATATAAATGTTATATTGTAACTGTCTAGTTACACATTGGTTCCGAAACATGTATGTTCCAGGCGCCAATTAAAACTTTGAATCTGAGAGAGCTCTGGTCAGCGAAGCCGGCGCCGTTCGCGACCTCCATGTTTTGGGGCTATTCATCAGAAAACTCGGATCCGCGATTCGGCTCCCATCCGTCGGGCAAGAACTGTGGGTTTTCAGCCTCTCTCTCTGGAGCTTAACGGAGTTTCGAGTTTGTGATTAACCGTGTTGAATGGGGCGTCTGAACTAAGCGAGGACCTCATGCGCATGCGCTGCGAAGAATGCGGAAGCGCTCTTGCACTCTTCGGCTGGGATTAATATAGACGCGTCTTGGATAGGATATGGCGGTGTTTATATGCATGTTAATCTCCTGATTACCAATTTGCCCGTATACATGAGTAAAATATCAGCAGTATTACCGTGGTAAGAGATTATTTTTGTTTTTGTTACTGGTCATGACCCAATAAAATAAATTTGAACATTGCATTTAAAATTTTTGTCATTGTTATTAAAATATGGATAATGTATTTACTACTTTTATGGATCTACTAATGGTAGTATGCAACATTTCACATCCGCATCAAGTAAACTGGCAAAATACTGTTTCAGATAGGCGGGAAGTGACATTTCTAATATGGCAGATACAGTGACGGAAGAGATCTCCAGGTCATAGGACATTTTACTCTGGTGTATTGAATCAACACTGAATACATTTTCTTAAAAATGTATTCTAGGCCGGATTCTAGATAATTAGAATCCAGACCACCATTTGCAAGTGAAAGCACAGCTAGGGTCTACTATACAAATGTATGGGACTCATTTAATTAGTTACTCTTGGGAAAGAGCATTTTGCATACAATATTATACATTATTTTCATTAACCATGGTATTGTATGCAAAATGTTGTCTTTCCCCAGATTAAATGTCCAATACATTTGTATAAAGTAGACCCAATATTTGAAGCCTTACAATAAACCATACAAGACTTTTTGTGTGTGAACATGCTGTTGTAATTTAATCTAGAGTGTGAATGTTTTATGTCTTGGAAGTACACAACCTCTACAGTCTAAATCTGAATAAACTAACGTATTTAGATAAGGTTATTTGGCAATATCACTAATCTGAAAACAAGGTTCTTCATCTGAATGTTTAACTTGGAAGCTGAAAGGATAACCTCTCCAAAATATTAATACTTATACAATTGGTTGTCATTGCTACCTACTGTGCAATACTCGTAAGTGTCTTCTAGGCTCACATTTGGTTCATAGTGCCTCAAAATTATTTCGTTTTGGGTATGTATAGTAAATGTGTGTAAAGAGTATTAACAAATTAATTCAGCAAGATAAATACGATAAATGTAGATTAAATTGTGTTGTACTTTGGAATATACGGTACTATTTTAAAGGCGGATGGATACCACCAAATGACGTATATTGGGTCTCGTATAAATACTGTATCCATCGCAATATCAGGCATATTTTCAGAGAAGAAAGAAGACATAAACCTGTGGGGGAAAAAACTCAAAACAAAAAAATGGCATAGCGCAAAACTGGGATATGTTTAAATTGAGAATTCTACTTCCTTACACAAGCAGAAGATGATAGATGCATTGGCCACAGCCATAACAGACATTCCTCTGAAGCCTGCTTTATTTATGGGTGCAGATAGTTGCAGACCTATTTCTGGTGGTTCGCAGATGGCAACATTATAATTGTTGAGTTTATGTGTTAATATGATAGTATGTAACTGCTTAACTGTTCCACAAGAGGGCACTATAGGCGTAAGGAGGCGCAGCTATTGTGGTTGACGTCAGGTAAGAGGGTATAAAAGGGATTGTTCCC
This sequence comes from Notolepis coatsorum, assembly GCF_963971535.1. Taxonomy (NCBI): domain Eukaryota; kingdom Metazoa; phylum Chordata; class Actinopteri; order Aulopiformes; family Paralepididae; genus Notolepis; species Notolepis coatsorum. Next base: position 21,651,682 of record NC_140182.1, read on the forward strand.
TCCCCCTCGATCTCTTCCTCATCTACCTCTCACAGAGAGAGAAGGTCTCATGGTGCATATGCAATGTGAAATAAACCACGCCGATTAAAGGCTAAAGAACGACCTTGTCGGGGCGCCCCAGTGGCGAACCACATAGCGCGCTCAGCCGCGACACGGCCGACCCAGGTTCGACTCCCGAACCCGTCGTTATTTGCCGAATGTCTTCCCCCCACTCTGTCTCCCATTCCTCCTCTGTCTCTCTCTACTCGACTGCCCAGTAGCAATAAAGCGATTAAAACGCCAAAAAAAAAGAAAAAGAAAAAAAAGGACCTTGTCGTCATGAACCTATTATTGTTGCTCCCCAGGTGACTGTCAACAGGTTATGGGCCCAGATCACGGAAGAGCAAAATAATAAGGGTAGCGAGTTTAGCTGAAAGTATAGGCTAGGTTAGCAGCGGGAGCACCGCGTGGCTAAGGCTAGGCTAACGGGAACTAAAGCTATGCCTACCATCAAAAAGAGGATGGCGACGAGGAAGGAGCAAGTGGCCCTCGTTTAACGGAAGGGCAGAAGACTACGAGCTCTGGGAAGAGCGAATGTTGTGCTGCATGCACGGAGTGGGACTGAAGACAACGATCTTGACGGCCCCCACAGGAGAAGTAACGGCGGAAGCGCAAGCCCAGGATATCAAGCAAAATGCCGACGCATACTGCGAGTTAGCACCACTCCTAGACGACACAAGCTTGGGGCTGATATTCCGCGACACAAAGGACAAAGGCAGAGAGAGCCTAAAAGTGTTAAGAGAACACTACATCGGCAGGGGTAGACCCCGGATCGTATCCCTCTATATAACACTGACCGCGCTGAAGAAAGCGAACACAGAGACTGTGACTGAATACATCATCAGGGCTGAACAAATCATCACGGCACTTAAGAGTGCAGGAGAAGCACAGAGCGATGGACTAATGATGGCGATGGTTATGAGAGGACTACCGGAGATGTATAAACCGTTCAGCGGACATGTCGCTGGGGGAGTTCAAGGCCAAGCTGTGGAACTTCGAGGCCTCAGAAGACACACACCCGGTCGCCGAGGAGGCGGGAGAAAGGGTGCTGAAGGCCAGAGCAGCGCCAAGGATAAAGACCGGACCCCAGGCGGAGATGGTGTGTTGGCGATGCGGAGAAAAGGGTCACCGAAAAGACAAATGCACAAAAACAGTCTGGTGCAGTTTCTGTGGAACTTCGGGACACGCGGACAAAGTGTGTAGAAAGAAACGTGACCAGAGCGCTCGGTACGCACACATGCAAGATGGCGGCTGTGGACAAGATGGCGGCTGTGGACAAGATGGCGGCAACGGTGGACGTGAGGCGAGTCGAGACGACGCCCGGAGAGCAGCGGGAAGAGAAGACTTCATCTTCTGGGGGGAAAACAACATACGTCACCCAGTCAACGCAGCAGCAGCAGGTCCAAAGGAAGGGACTGATCGTGGACACAGGTGCGTCGTCCCACATCATCAACGACAGGAACCGATTCAAGAACTTTGACAGCACCTTCGAGCCGGAGAGACACAGCATGGAGCTGGCAGACGGGAAGCGCACATTCGGGTTGGCGCAGGGGAGAGGAGACACACAGGTATGCCTCATAAACAGTGAGGGGCGCCGGTGTAAAGTGACGTTAAAGAACGCTCTCTACATACCCTCGTTCCCACAAGAACTATTCTCTGTAAAATCTGCTACTGCAAACGGTGCCAAAGTGTTCTTCAATGAAGGTAAAGATGTCCTTGTAGAACCTAACGGTACGAGATTTAACATAGAGGTGTACAAGAGAATGTATTATCTACAAACAGAATGTAACGATAATGATATGTGTAATGTCAGTCATGATATTCAGACATGGCATGAGATCATGGGTCATTGTAATTACGAGGATATACTGAAGCTGCAAGCGGTGACAGTAGGCATGCACATTAACGGTGAAAAGCATAGACCTAACAAGGAATGTGATGTGTGTATAAAGGGAAAGTTCACTCAAACGAGGAACAGAAGTCCCACGGAAAAAGTAAAGATACCACTTGAGCTAGTTAACACAGATCTAGCCGGTCCAGTAAGCAATGAGTCCATAGGTGGCTTTAAATATGTACAGTCTTTTACAGATGTGTGTACAGGGGCAGTGTTTGTTTACTTTCTCAAAGCAAAGAGTGACACACTCCAGGCCACAGAGAAATTCCTTGCAGATGTAGCCCCTTATGGCAACATAAGATGCTTGAGGTCCGATAACGGAACCGAGTTCACAAATAGAGAGTTCCAATCACTGTTGAGAAGGAATAAGATCAGACACGAGACGTCCTGTCCTTACTCCCCGCACCAGAACGGGATAGCAGAGAGGGAAGGACGCACTCTTTTCAAAATGGCTAGGTGTAAGCTAATAGATGGTAACTTATCCAAGAGTCTATGGCATTATGAGGTACAAGAAGCCCACAGGCACCACCCCGTATACAGCACTGACAGGAAAAAGGTGTGATCTAGCCAGAATGCACAAGTTTGGGTCAGTGTGTTATGCTTACCAGCAGGACAGAGGAAAGCTCGAGTCCAGGTGTGAAAAAGGACTCTTTGTAGGGCACAACAAGGGCAGCCCCGCTTTTCTAGTTTACTATCCCGGTAAAGGGAAAGTGCAAAAACACAGGCTAGTAAAATTGGTCACAAAGACAACCTGTGAGAACGAGACACAGACACAGGAGCCAGAGCTGGACTCCAGAGTAGGGTGTGAAGAAAGAGAGACACCACAGCCTAGTGTACTGAGCACAGACATGCAGACAGACAGTCAGCAACCCCCAGAGGATGATGACGGGAAGCACCCTAGGGTGACGTCACGTGCCTCATGCAGTGGGAGATATCCCTCCCGGGAACATAAACCCCCAAAGTATCTGAAAGACTATGCCCAGAGAGAAAGTGACGAGGATGACAGTACACTTACCAGCATAGATTACTGCTACAGAGTAGTGAGTGGTGTACCTCAGACCTTTAAAGAGGCCATGGTGTCCCCTGAGTCAAGAAAATGGGAGAGAGCAATGGATGAGGAGATGAGGTCCCTAGAGGACAACCATTTACTCTAACCAAGTTACCAGAGGGTAGACAGACAGTGGGAGGAAAATGGGTGCACTCAATCAAGAAGTGGATTCCATGTTTAAATACAGAAGTGGATTCCATGTTTAAATACAGAAGTGGATTCCATGTTTAAATACTGAAGTGGATTCCATGTTTAAATACAGAAGTGGATGATTTAATCATCGCAGCAGACAACACTAGAAACCTAGAGCAGGTGAAAAGTATGCTCTCCACCAGATTCAAAATGAAAGACCTAGGTAGGTTAAAACATTTTCTAGGCATGGACTTCGAACAGTCTGCCAGTTGTGTAAAAATATCCCAGAAGAGATATGTGGAAAAGATCCTGAAACGTTTTGACATGCAAGAATGTAGAAACAGGGAAACACCATGTGATCAAAAGCTAGACTACCAAGAGGATGCTCAGAAATTGACAGATGTAAAAATGTACAGAGAAGCTGTAGGTAGCCTCATTTATTTGACAACATGTACTCGCCCTGACCTATGTTTTGTAGTGAGTAAATTATCACAGCATTTTGCTGATCCCACAGAGGAGCACTGGATTACAGCAAAACATGTTTTTCGCTATCTCAAAGGCACAGCAGATAAACAGCTTTGTTTCAGAAAGAGCAGCGAGGGCTTAGGGTTTCAAGCCTATAGTGATGCAGATTGGGCGGCAGACGCCACAGACAGAAGAAGTACCACAGGGTATTGTGTGAGTTTGGGTACAGTCTACAGACAGCTCACTGGTTTCATGGAAAACAAAGAAACAGCCCACAGTGGCACTGTCAACTTGTGAAGCCGAATACATGGCTCTAGCTATGACAATACAGGAATGTATTTAACTAGAACAACTGCTCGAAGGAATGGATACCTATGTATATAAGAAAACTGTTGTTTATGAAGACAACCAGGGAACCATTGCACTCGCTAGAAACCCTGTGTGCCGACAGAGGTGTAAACATGTGGATATAAAATATCACTTCATCAGATCTGTCATCAGAGAAGAAAGGATGACACTTGTTTACGGTCCTACAGACGACATGGTTGCAGACGCTATGACCAAGCCTGTCTCCAAACTGAAATTGAGAAGATTTGCAGAGGTCATGTCTGGTGTGTAAAATATTGCCCGTTATGTAATATTGACTGCCATATTCTTTTGATGTTTTGAACTGTATTCTTTTCTTTGAAAAGTTGTTTTTGGAAAAGTTGTACAGTATACACGTCATCCATAAGTGGGAGTGTTGAGTTTATGTGTTAATATGATAGTATGTAACTGCTTAACTGTTCCACAAGAGGGCACTATAGGCGTAAGGGGACGCAGCTATTGTGGTTGACGTCAGGTAAGAGGGTATAAAAGGGATTGTTCCCTCCCCCTCTATCTCTTCCTCATCTACCTCTCACAGAGAGAGAAGGTCTCATGGTGCATACGCAATGTGAAATAAACCATGCCGATTAAAGGCTAAAGAAGGACCTTGTCGTCATGAACCTATTATTGTCGCTCCCCAGGTGACTCTGTCAACAATAATATCTACCAGTGGTGGTTCTAGACCCTTTTTAGAGTTAGGGTTAGGGTTGAAGCAATCGTTGAAGCAACCCAAGGCTGTGGCTAAGGAGTCAACATCAGGGAGACCAAATCTACACCGCGCCCCTAGATGTGCACTCGTGTACAGTGCACGCACGCACGCACGCACACACGCACACACACACACACACACACACACACACACACACACACACACACACACACACACACACACACACACATACCGTTACTTCCTGTCATTGGCATACGTTATTATTTTTTTTTTTTACTAACATCTTAGTGCCTCATTAGCCTATAGGGATTAAGGATACATGAAGCATTAACTACACCATAATAATAGTGAGGTTTTGATCCATAGAAAGGTCTGTGCTACACAATTTCAGTTAGATTAGATTTATTGTCCTTTAATTTTGCACTCATGACATTAGTTGCTTGCCGTTTAATCAACATCGAAAGACCCCCCCACTTCCTCCCAGACACCCATTCCAAGAGCCTGTTCGCTTTCCAGGTCTCTCTCTCTCTCTCTCTCTCTCTCTCTCTCTCTCTCTCTCTCTCTCTCTCTGTCTCTCTGTCTGTGTGTGTGTCTGTGTGTCTCTCTCTCTCTCTTTCTCTCTCTCTCTCTCTCTCTCTCTCTCTCTCTCTCTCTCTCTCTCTCTCTCTCTCTCTCTCTCTCTCTCTCTCTCTCTCTCTCTCTCTCTCTTGGAATGATGGAATCATCCATGATAAATTAACTTTGACTTGAATGAATGCCCATTCTTTCTCTAGAACAATACAGATTGACAAACGTTTCATTATGCACTATACAACTAAGGTTAATAAGTTATAATTAAGATATCAATTGTATACGATTTATTTAGGATATCTAAAGACAGGACTTTACTAAAGGTTGACACTCACAGTAATTTCTTCCAGAACAAGCTTAAAATAGCAAAGGATATATGGTTGATCATGTGTCTGTCTATATCGTGTCTGTTTGTCTCTCTCTTTCTCTCTCTCTCTCTCTCTCTCTCTCTCTCTCTCTCTCTCTCTCTCTCTCTCTCTCTCTCTCTCTCTCTCTCTCACACCTTTGTAAAACACTCATGAGACCAAAATAAATGCCTTTGAAACCAATATGTAAAGATATATAAGATGGTATATATATACATATTGTTCACACTATGAGGCATGAGACATGGTGTTTACACATTCAAGTGGTTAGGGCTGGGCTACATAACGATAACGATAATTATCGCGATATATTTTAATAATCGAAAAATATTGAAAAATAAATATATCGGAATATTTTTTTTTTAAACCCAGACTTGTCTTTCTTGCCTGCAACTTAAAGTAATGGCTTTGCTTGTCCAAATGACAATACTGACCAAATTGAGATTTATTTTTCTCTTGTCCATTTATTTTGTTTGCTTTCTAATGTAAAATACAGTTTGAAACCGTCTGTACACAGTAGGCTATGTGTGCTAGCAGAGCTAGTCTCCAGTCACATGTGCGGTGGTTTGTCCACCAAAAAAGCGCCAACAGATAGAAAAGAAACTAGCAGAGCCAGAACTGTTCAACTCCTCTGGAGCCACAGCCAGCAGAGAAGCCGGTTTACTTTCACTTTCAAACCAGCTGCAGCCTGAGAACTGGAGTGTGAGGGGCTGTAACACTAAAGATGGCGGCAACGACAAAGAATTGCTGCAAAATAAACATACATCTGTTGTTTAAAAAAATATATATATATATTTTTAATACTTATAACAATATAGATAATTATGGATATTGCGTGATATGATATTCTTATCGATATCGTTATCGCGATATCATTTTTGGCCATATCAAACTGGTGAACTACACACCTGTAGCCCCTAAAGCTGCTAAAATACACATTTTGTTCACTGTTTTGTTTCTAGAAGTAGAGCAGGTTGGAAACCCTAAGTATTACTCTCCCCAAAACCAAGACTTCTCCCCAAGCAGAAACAATTCATGAGTAACGCATACCTACTCCCATTATGGGCGGTAAGTGTGTACACAAAGTTAAAACACAGATATACACATTCTCTCCTCAAGTAATGTTTTTGTTTTTGGTTATCAATGAATATTTTTTTTTATGTATTTTTATGTATTAACTCTAGAATTGCCACAGTTATCTACAATAGCAACTGTTCTGAAGGTCCAGATTAACACATAAAGTCCACGTTTATTATTTTCTATACCTTATATATTGTTTACTTGTATAAGATATATATTCACGCTGTTTATTTACCTAAGAGTATTTTTATAATTCGCCTCTTTTCATATGTCCCTTCATCGCGCCGTAGACAGCGTGAGCCCATGCACCTGTAGAGTGTACCAACATGCCCGGGCAGAGTGTGTTGGCGCAGCAGTAAACCAGCTGAATTCAACTAGCTACTGCGGACTGCATGCTGGTTAGCCTTAGCATAAAGGGCTAACTAGCTATTGAACCAGAAGTTCGGGCGCTTGGAATATAGGAACCCGGTCCGTACGAGACCCCCTATCCAGCGACGACAGGATTATTATATCACACGGATCTGCATCAGCCTCTGGAGTAGGAACTCCAGAGAACATCGTCTCCGTCCTCGCCTCTCTCCCCCTGGCTATTCACCACGCCGCCCCCCATTCAGAGCTCCAACGATCTGGTCAGTGGCGGTTGGAATGCCCCACGGGCCCTGAGGCAAGATTGACAGCTCGGGGCCCCCCCCCCCCCCCCCCCGATATTTATTGTATTATTAAAAAAAAAAAAAAAAAAAAAATTCCAACATGAAACAAAACATATCACAATACAATAATAATACGTCAAATGTATATACTCTCTTTTCTGGACTCTTTTCGTATCACAAACAGTACTGTATTTGCAAATCTGGTATGTCATGTATAGATGTAGCACTACTGTCTATCTGTATGTCATTATGTTATAATGAATTGAAAATGGGGGACCCTGATGTAAACAAGACGAAAGTGTTTCTCTGGTCTGCATCCCCTTAACAATTGTATGTATTGAGCTGTACTGTATTGTACCCATTCTGCAATCTGTTAAATAAAGTTTTCATTCATTCACCATGACATGTTTAGGTATTTGGCTAGATCCAGCTTGTCTGTGATGAGAGTGTTTTCTGTCTTTATGATTGACTATCATCATTAGATATTTCAGTTTCGTTATTACAGTAGCTGGCTAACAGTACGTTAGTTGACTAATACCAGAGTCAGAATTGGGTAATATGCCGACTACTGGCAGTGATGCGACCTATGTTACCACATAACTTTTGTCATCTCTGGTACTATGCAGTGCACTATGCAAAACGGCAAAGAGATAGGTAACGTTCGTTAAGTGCCAAATTACCATCATCATGATACACCCTCACATAATTCACAAAGTGTTCACGTGGTAACCTAGAAATACCATAGATTGTGGCTAGGTGGTAACGTATATGTTTTCTATGATCACTATGAATTGAAAATGGGGGACCCTGATGTAAACAAGACAAACGTCTTTCTCTGGTCTGCATCCCCTTAACGAGCCGTACTGTATTGTACCCATTCTGCAATCTGTTAAATAAAGTTTTCATTCATTCATTCATTCATTCACATTACGTTAGTTAGCATCCAAGCTAGCGTGATAACGTTAGTAATAGTAGTACTAGTTAGCTTACCTGCAATAATGTTGTCATCGTCCTGGACAGATAAGACTTGTTAAATCATAATATATCCACACTTTGTGCTGGTCCTCGGTTAGCCCCTTTCGTGACTTTCGGTTTGCAAGCCTGTGGCTTTTGTGACCGGAGTCACTTGCCCACCCGCCCCGATCACCCAGTAGAGAAACGACCAAGCGTCGTCAAGGGGCTCGCGGTGTGTCAAGAATACATCAGATCTGAATTTCAAAGATACCCAGCGTACAATATGGGTCCAACACAGCTCCACGATGGGGTCTGGAAGCTCGCAGTTGCCAATAAACAGTTTAAAACATTGTTACTCGACGAGTGGTATTTACAGACCGAACGTCCATCTCCGCCGTTGGTGTCACAGCGCATGCGCACCATGCCGCGTTCACGTTACTGGGAAGAAGCGGAAGAACCAGAGGACATCTCGTTGCTACAACTAGGAAGCCTTCACGCATTGACTCGATCAAAACGCCCACATCCATACTTCCGCAATTCGTGACGCGAAGTGGGAGATATCGGGGTCTATAAAAAATCCCATATGTCCTAGTAGGAATTACAACTAGGAGGCTGACGTGAATGGTTTTTCCCAGTCGGAAGCTGTTTCTTCCGATTCTTCCCACGTAACGTGAACGTGGCACCTCCGCGCTGCTTGTGAGATTTACGTGGCTACGTCACAGCCAAGGAAAGGGAGCGCTGGATTTGTGCAAAACGCCCTGTTCCTAAACCACACGCTATCAGTCGTACTCGTACCACAGTACTGGCAAAACGGGAGGAGCCTAGAATCAAAACAAACGCACCAGTCCCAGTTGCCGTTACCACCAGTTGTGTTCGATCCAGTCCCACACGCGAACGGCAACTCCATTCAGTCCCGGGCCCCCCCTCCCGCCAGACGGTGGGCGGGCCCTAAGGCAGCTGCCTCCCCTGCCGCGCCTATAGCTCCGCCCCTGGATCTGGTACCGGCTAGACGCTCGCAAAGTGCTGTGACTTTCCACATATATATTCCATATATGTGGAATAACGTTCTAATTACATTCTCCTGAAGTCATTTTGAAATTTCAGAAACCGTGCCAGATAAAACGGGTACTTTTAGGAAAAGTCATTGAGTGACAGAGCTGGAGCTCGACCGAGTGACGAGGATACATTTATTGAAAATGCCTAGGGGTCATTTGACCCCTTGTCGGCTGTGCTTAAATCTTTGCTCTGCTTTGTGTGAAGCGTGTAAATTGTGTTTTAGAATTGTGCTATATAAATAAACATTATTATTGTTAATAATAAATTATGCCCCATCATCTGTAACACACTATTACACAGTACTGCTGCCATGGACTATATGTCACTCACTCACTCACTCACTCACTCACTCACTCACTCACTCACTCACTCACTCACTCACTCACTCACTCACTCACTCACTCACTCACTCATAGAAGGACGTTTTGAATCCTAACCAAGACTTTACCTTAATACCTGCTGGTGCTATTTGCCGTTACTTATATTAAATGTGTTTTTTCACCGACAACATGTTTTTGCACATGGGGCTCGTTCCAGGATATCCTGTCAGTCTGCAGCATAGGAGAGGCTGTTTTCTGTTGTGGATGGTTAAAGCGTTTGTCTTCACGTTGGGGGTCGACAGTGGCTCGGGAGGTAGAGCAGCCGTCTGGTAATCCAGAGGTTCCTGGTTCGATTCCCGCTTCTCCCGGGCAGCATGTCGAAGTGTCCTTGAGCAAGACACTTAACCCCTAACTGCTCCCGATGAGCAGGTTGGCACCTTGCATGGTCGCCTCCGCCGTCGGTGTGTGATTGTTTGATTGATTGATTTCTATTGTGGAGTAAAAGACAGCATCCAAGGGATAAAAACATGAGAAAGTGCAAGCACTTATTTCCATCATGGTCCCTGATTTTGGACATGGACAGACATCATAAAACATAGAGCATCATAATAAAACATACTAAAACAGAGCATCATAATAAAAACATAGAGCATCATAATAAAACATAGAGCATCATAATAAAACATAGATCATCATAATAAAAAACAGAACAAAACATAATAGCAACCCCATACAAAAAACACTTCCTACCCTCTCCTTCCTATGGCTATTCTATACTTCACTGGCTAGCCATTTCTTTGTGGCACGTCTAAAACTTCCCCCCTCTTCGATGTTTTTTAGGGCCACTGGAAGCTTGTTCCACTCCAGTGCTGCAGAATATAAAAATTTATTTGTGCCCATTAGGGAGTTAAATCTTGGCAGAATAAAATCCGTACTGCTCCTTCTAGTGGAGTATGAATGATTGTCACGGAATCGATTAAAATAATTAGATAGATATTTCGGACCTGTATTTTGAACTATCTTGTGTGTGAGACCTAATTTGATGTGAATTACCCTTTTATTGACCGGAAGCCAGTTTAGTTGCCTAAAGAAAGTTGGCCCTAGGTGAGTGCGTGGAGGTAGTTTAAGGACTACTCTAATTAATTTGTTTTGAGCTGTCTGAAGTTTATTTTTCAGGACCTGTGGAGCGCCACTGAACCAGGAGGTGGCAGCATAGTCAAAGTGACTCTGTACTAATGCGCCCGCTAGCATTTTAAGTGTTGCCTGGTCCAGTAGTTTCCCTTGTCTAGCTAGGAATTTCGTTTTCTGGCAGATTTTAGTGTGGGCTTTTTAGCCATGGCCTCTCCTGTAAGATGTTTGTCCAGTATGCAGCCTAGATATACAACAGAATCCTTGTTTGTTATTTGCTTTTCACCTACTCTTACCTTCATTTCAATATCTTTACCAAGCCGTTTCTTTGATCCAAACAGGATGGCCTCTGTTTTTCCTAGATGAAGAGATAGTTTGTTATCTGACAGCCATGTCTGCACATTTGATAGCTCCTCACTAAGGGTCCTCTCCACTACTGCCAAGTCCTTATGGGAGACCAGAATGGCTGAGTCATCCGCATAAAGAAAAAGGTCTGATGAACAGGCATTCTTCATATCATTTATGTAAATGAGAAAGAAGAGCGGCCCCAGGACACTCCCTTGAGGCACCCCGCAGGTGATCGCCTTGGCTGAGGAGTAGGTCCCGTTTACATCTACCATCTGAGACCTGCCTGATAGATATGAGGTGACCCAGTTCAACGCTGACCAACTAAACCCAATCGCCTTCAATTTAAATAAAAGGACACTATGGTCAACCGTATCAAAGGCCTTTTGTAGGTCCAACATGATCATTCCACAGAATTTCTTTGCATCAATCTCCTTTCTGATGCAGTCAGTCAAATACACCAGACAAGTCTCAGTGGAATGAGATTGTCTAAAGCCTGACTGATGCTCAAATAGGATATTGTTACTCACTAAATATGTATTGATCTGTTCATGAATGATTTTTTCCATGACTTTTGATAGTATACTTAAAATGCTAATTGGTCTATAGTTACCCTTGTCTGACTTATTACCTTTCTTATAGAGTGGGATTACTCTAGCACTCTTTAGATCTGCTGGTACCTTCCCATGCTCAATGGATAGATTGATTAGGTGGGTAATAGCAGGTGTGATGCTCTCTGCTGCGTCGTTAAGAAACCTAGCAGGCATCTGATCTAATCCTGTCACTTTACTGGAATTAAGTTGATTTAGCCTCTTGAGGACTGCGCTCTCTGTCACTTTACTAAAAGAAAAGGAGTCCTCTTGCAGCTCTAGTTGTGAGTAATACTCATTAACCTGTGCTTCTCCAAAACGCCCTGAATGCTGTGGGAGATCTTTTACCAGATTACTTGCCACTGATGTAAAGTACGTGTTCAGTCCCTCCGCCACCTCTTTTTGTCTGAGGTCAATTTACCCTCGTGGTTCAAACTAAGGCTGCTAGGTTTGGTTTTTAGCCTTTTGCTGTAGCCTAGATCCTTTAATGATTTCCACAATTTACTGGGGTTGTTCCTGTATTCGACTATCTTTTCAGAAAAGTGGGATTTTTTGGCTGTCATAATGGGTCATGAGTGAATGAGTGAATGGGTCAAATGTGAGGAACAAATTGTAAAGCGCTTTGGATAAAAGCTGTTATATAAATGCAGCCATTTACCATTTACGTTGCAGTGTGGATTAAAAACATGTGTTTGAAGACTCTGTTTGAACCGGGCCAGAACTCCCTCCATGGTATTTCATACCACTTTAATGTAGAATAATCCCAACTATCCCTTTAAATAATCTCACATCAATTTGTGTTATATCTGTAACACTGATCTGACTCTTTCCTAGGTCTTAATCTTGTATACTGTCGATTTGTATTGACTGCTATGACTGCATGTTTGTCCTTGCTGTCCACAATGTCTATAAGGAAATGTCTTTATTTGTCAGGATTATATGATTGTATGTAGTGCAACTGCCTATTTGTTTAGTATTTAAATGATTGTTTCATGTGCTGCAGAACAGGAACCTGCTGAAAAACTGTTTGTAACTGAGTCAGGACAGTTTAAATGTACATTTACATTTACATTTAGTCATTTAGCTGACGCTTTTATCCAAAGCGACTTACAAGTTCTGTACGACAAGCCATCAGGAAGAGCACAACTCTATCAGCTGAGTAACAATGTTCATCAAAGTGTTGAGTGCTACAGTGTAGGTTAGTTTATTAGGACAAGTGCATGACAGTA
>NC_140182.1:21672174-21717174 GCF_963971535.1 Notolepis coatsorum
CTCCTCACCGGCCTTCCCACCAAACAGACTCCAAATCATCCAAAACTCTGCTGCTAGGATTATCACCTGCACAAACTCATCCCACCACATCACCCCGTCCTCATTCAACTACACTGGCTCCCTGTTCACTACCGGATTGATTTAAAAAAAACCTCTTACTCACCTTCAAAGCCCTCCACAATCTAGCCCCCACCTACATCACTGACCTCCTCCAAGATTACACACCCTCCCGCACCCTCCGCTCATCCTCTACTGGACTCTTATCCATCCCCAGCTCACGCCTCAGTACCATGGGTGCCCGAGCGTTCAGCTGCTCGGCTACCAGACTCTGGAACTCCCTGCCCCCACACATCCGACAGTCAGACTCACTCTCATCATTCAGATCAAAATTGAAAACCCATCTGTTCAAACTTGCATATTCACTATAACCTCCATCACTGCCCAATACCCCCTGCTGTTTGTTTGTCTGGTATTTTAACTTCACTGTTTTTTATACTTCTTGTTGTTTATCTTATTATTTTCTTAACCTTGTCTTTTAACTGCCTTGCTTGCTTACTGGGCATACTCACTATAACTGCACCCTGTGTGCCACTGTTTTATACGTTTACATTGTTTGTCTTGTTTTTAACTCCACTGACACTTTTGCCAAGATCATTGTTTTACTCTTGACTGTTCTGTTTTTATGCCCTGTAAGGTGACCTTGGGTGTTTTGAAAGGCGCCTCCAAATAAAATGTATTATTATTATTATTATGGTGAACTGCCCCTTTAAGTACAAATAAATAAATAAAAAATGTTTGATACTGAAATATTAAAAGTAAAAGTACATACTTTACTATATATAACTTTTTTGTCGTTGTTTGTGTTGTCATTGCTTGGGAGCTTGATCCATTGACCTCTAAAGGTCATGTTCAAGTGGTATGTGGTTGATCCATTGACCTCTAAAGGTCATGTTAAAGTGGTATGTGGTTGATCCATTGACCTCTAAAGGTCATGTTAAAGTGGTATGTGGTTGATCCATTGACCTCTAAAGGTCATGTTAAAGTGGTATGTGGTTGATCCATTGACCTCTAAAGGTCATGTTAAAGTGGTATATGGTTGATCCATTGACCTCTAAAGGTCATGTTAAAGTGGTATATGGTTGATCCATTGACCTCTAAAGGTCATGTTAAAGTGGTATATGGTTGATCCATTGGTCATGTTAAAGTACATAATCTTCATCAATTTCTGCTATGTTTTTTTTTTAACATATTTTTCTTCAAAGTAACCAATAACTGATGAGTTCAGATAAATGTAGTAAGAAGTATGATATTTCCTTTGAAATGTAGTGGAGTAAAAGTTAAAAGTTCCCTAAAATGAAAATACTCACGTAAAGAACAAGTAGCACAAAGCGGTACTTGAGTACAGTACTTTCCAGCACTGCGAATTGAGACTTGAACGTAGGCAGTTCAGGCTCTCCAGTAGCCTCAGACGATGAACCATAATATAATATATATAATGTATTATACAGTAAGTCCATTTTACATTTTCAGAGGAACAATGTTTTCTAACTTTATTATCTAAAGATGGTAAGTTAGAGTGTTGTGTTCATTCATAGTTAAAGACAGTAGAGGTTGAGTACTTTATTATCTAAAGATGGTAAGTTAGAGTGTTGTGTTCATTGATAGTTAAAAACAGTAGAGGTTGAGTACTGTATTATCTAAAGATGGTAAGTTAGAGTATTGTGTTCATTTGTAGTTAAAGACAGTAGAGGTTGAGTACTTTATATTGTGGCACGTGGTGTAGTGGTTAACACTGTCGCCTCACAGCTAGAAGGTCCAGGGTTCGATTCCTTGGGGACCAGGTTTCCGCGTTGCCAGGTACCCATGCCTTTCTGTGTGGAGTTTGCATGTTCTGCTCAGAATCAGAAAGGTCTTTTCTTGCCAAATATACTTTTCACATACAAGGAATTTGCTTTGGACGTTACTGGTGCGACATTAGCGGACAGACATTAACAGACAGATAATACAATAAAGTGGTTGAATAAAATCAAATGAAATATGAGCTAAGTTAAGCACAATAGAATAATATATTTATGAAATAAAATATAGGCCAGGGCTGTACGACTGCATAAGAGGTTGAATAAAATTATGTGGGATATAAACTAAATTAAATATAGCTCAATAGATAGATATAGTACAATTATAAGTAAAAATAAAATAGGAATAGGAGTAGGCCAGGGCTGTGCAACTGGGCAGATGTGGTCAATTATACAATTATATACACTAGTTAGAATGAAGTAACAATACAGTGGGCAAGTATATAGTCCAGTAGGGTGTGTTAATGTAACACAGTGGGGGGGTGTCAGTGAGGGTCCCGAGCCTTGTTGATGAGGCTCACTGCAGAGGGGAAGAAACTGTTCTTGTGGTGTGAGGTTTTGACCCTGATGGACCACAGCCTCCTGCCAGAGGGGAGTGACTCAAACAGGTTGTGACCGGGGTGGTAGGGGTCGGCCACAATCTTACCTGCACGCTTCAGGGTTCTGGAGGCGTACAGGTCCTGGGGGGATGGCAGATTGCAGCCGTCTGCAGCCTGCCTTTGTCCTTGGTCGTGGCTGCAGCGTACCATACTGTGATGGAGGAGGTGAGGATGGACTCGATGATGGCTGTGTAAAAGTGCACCATCATCGTCTTTGGCAGGTTGAATTTCTTCCGCTGCCGCAAGAAGTACATCCTCTGCTGTGCTTTCTTGAGGAGGGAGGTGATGTTCAGCTCCCACTTGAGGTCATGGGAGATGATTGTTCCCAAGACTCGGAAGGACTCCACAGTGTCCACTGGGGAGTCACACAGGGTGATGGGGTTGAGTGGGGCTGGGTTCCTTCTGTAATCCACAACCATCTCCAGTGACTTGAGAGCGTTGAGCTCCAGATTGTTCTGGCTGCACCAGGTCAGCAGATGGTCAATCTCCCACCTGTAGGCGGACTCATCCCCACCTGAGATGAGTCCAATGAGGGTGGTGTCGTCCGCAAACTTCAGGAGCTTGACGGACTGGTGACTGGAGGTGCAGCTGTTGGTATAGAGGGAGAAGAGAAGAGGGGAAACCTGTGCTGATGTGTGGGAGTCTGAGGTGTGTTTTCCCAGTCTCACGTGTTGTTTCCTGTCAGACAGGTCGCAAGGGTTTCCCCTCCCGATAAGATAAACCCAATGGAAAAACATGCACAGATCGCTAATGCTGTCGCATCCCCTAACGAAGACAGACAGGAACACTTGGATTGGTCGCCGGGGCGCGGTCCCTCGCCGACGCCCCTATCTGCTCTCGGCTGCCCTTGGGGGGAAGGACGACGGGATGGGTCAAACGCAGAGACTCTATTTCATCGGCGACCCAAACAAAATTGCATGTGTGTGTTCCTGTGTGTGCCGCCCATCGCATGTGTGTGTGTCACTGCATGATGAATAAAGACTTCTTCAAAAAGTTTTTATTATTATTATTATTATTATTATTATTATTATTATTATTATTATTATTATTATTATTATTATTATTATTATTATTATTATTATTATTATTATTATTTAACTCAATGGAGGCCAAACCCGAGATAAATCCGGTTAACTCGCCATGCGTTGGGCGCCAGACCCGAGATTTCTCGGGTTGTGGTCATTTATTCCTTTATTCGATATTCCCATTCATAATCCATCGAGGGAGCCTGTGTTATCATTGGGAATGAGTCTGAGATCGCAAACGTCCAATACCGCTGCCTGCCGCCTTGCGGCCGGCATTGAACATCCTTTGAAACTCTCTGGCTTGGGCTGTTCGTCGATCTAAAAAGAGCCGGTCCGGGTTTTCCTTGTCGGGCAGGACAAGCGTTTATAACGCATGGATTGAGGAGAATCAAGCACTCCCGGTTCATGTTCTTTGGTGCATTATGTTGGCAACACGATCGACATCAATACTTGGAATGGCGATCAGATAATTGGAATATTCTTTTTGGAGTACATCCTGGTCAAGGTAAGGACTCTCTGCCATATGTTCTGGTCATGCCCATCACTATCCCGATTCTGGCTTTCTGTTTTTGAAACATTTTCATTCATGTGTGACAGGGAGATCAGCCCCAACCACTTGGTTGCAGTTTTTGGAGTGTTCCCTGGCGAAATCAGGGTATCTGTCGCTCAAACAGATGCTGTGGCCTTCTCCTCTTTGTTGGCTAGACGCCTTATTTTGCTTAATTGGAAGTCAGCCATCCCTCCATCACATCGACGCTGGGTCGAAGATGTGATGGCACATCTAAAACTTGAGAGACTTAAATACTCCACCAGGGGCTCTACCCAGAAATTCTTCCAAGTTTGGCAGCCATTTCTGGATTATTTCAATCTAAAATTCCCGGCAGAGGATGCTCAGGCATAGGATAGGCAATTTCTATATGGCAAGTGACAACCTCTATGGGAACAATGCAATTTTCTTTGATTATTTTTTATTTTATTTTTGTCTACTTTATTTTTCATTTATTTTAGGTATTGTGCGGTTATATGTAGTCATGTATTGTATGTATGTTTGTACGTATGTATATAATATTGATGAATGTTTAAAAAACCAATAAAAACAATTTAAATAATAAGGTAAGGGCTATGTGGTATCAATCTTGCGTTGATCCAAGAATCCTTTCACTGCGATCCAAGCGTTTGTGTGTAATGTGTGTGTGTATCGTATTCCGTTGGTGACGATCAAATCATAGAAAAACGACCTCCCCCCCACCCTTTCATGCATTCATGATGAAACATAATACCGATAATATAGCATTGATTTCAGATTGATTGTTGATACAGGGGAGAAACGCCACGGTTTCTAGTGAAATGCACTAAACGCTGCATAGCGTCGTTTTCTGGGATTAGATAGGATTACTCTAAAACTATACTCATATTCACCACGGTATAAAACGGGAATGTATGGATGAAAAAATTATTTCTTTTTCACAAATTGAACGATAGATACTCGATGTCAAATGGGCAATAGTATTATATCCATAGCTATGATATATAATATAGTTTGAGCCCTGCAAACACCGCCATGTATTCCTATTCTTTAAAGCGGTGGCCTTCTTACCACACGGTACACAGCGACCTCTGGCATCCAATGAGTTAAAGTGTTGTGTTCATTCATAGTTAAAGACAGTAGAGGCTGAGTACTTTCTGGTGATATATCACTATCATACCCCACATTCACAAGTGTTACATTTACATTTATTTTTACGCTACACGCGGACATGCTCACAGTCACAACTGTACATGAGCTCAATGGCTTAGTCAATCAGGAAGCGATGTTCAATGGCTTAGCCAATCAGGAAGCGATGTTCAATGGCTTAGCCAATCAGGAAGCAATGTTCAATGGCTTACCCAATCAGGAAGCCATGTGCTGTTAAAGGCACATTCATCTTGGTATGTGCTTTTGAGGCCCTGCTTTGACCTGCTAGGTGTCACCCATGACCTATGACCTATCATATGTTCAAAACATTCTTATTTATGGATGTCCATGGTGCTGAAATACACTGTATAATGAAAGGCATTGTCACTGCTCTCTCTAAGTTGGGAATTACATGCAAACATTAGGCATTGTGACCGTGAGAGAGATGCAGATGGTTTGTCTTGTCATGCTAAGAGAGAGAGAGAGAGAGAGAGAGAGAGAGATGTGTGGCTTAATTGAATTGTGCCGTACTTTGGCTTTTGCTGAAACAACACCACATGGTTTGCATGTCAAAATATGTTAAATATTCAGGGCAAAATAACTCCATGGAGTGAGTGTATTTTGGGGATAATGGACTCATGGGTCTGCTTTTTAACTAAATGGGGCACACCGCCCGGCACTTTGGACCAATGGGTTTAGTTTTTGGGACAACGGACCAATGGGCTTTTGGTCCAATGGGAAATATTTCTGACTATTGAGCTGATTATTTTGGTCTCACAAGGCCTCAGGTATGTCCTTCACATCCCCCTGGGTTAGATTATTTGCTGGAAGTTAGTGTTAGGGAATTTACTGGTGGTTAGGGTATTTACTGGTGGTTAATGTATTTACTTGTGGTTAATGTATTTACTGGTGGTTAATGTATTTACTGGTGGTTAGGGTATTTACTGGTGGTTAATGTGAATCACTACCCACTTTCAAAACCACTCTCAAAGAACACCTACGGGAGACTGCAATTCTAAACTGGCCCCTGTAAATGTCCTAACCCAACCCCCTCCAATGTACAGTAAATGACCAAGTATGGTTTCGTCAATATTCCAATATACAGTTTTGCTTGTACAGTGTCCCCCACCCACCCCTCCTACCCAACCCCCCACCCCACCACCATAGATGTAGCAGTACTGTCTATCTGTATGTCGTGTATGTCATATATGTTATGATGAATTGAAAATGGGGGACCCTGATGTAAACAAGACGAAAGTCTTTCTCTGGTCTGCATCCCCTTAACAATTGTATGTATTGAGCTGTACTGTACCCATTCTGCAATCTGTTAATAAAGTTTTCAATCAATCAATCAATCAATCAATCAATCAATCAATCAAGACCCTGTCTCCTCCGAATCAACCCGCTCCGTTTAAATCCCTTTCACGTTTTCCCTCGCACCCCATCATCCGCCCCCCCCCCCTCACTCAATGCTCTGAATCCCCCCAGTTGTAGTTCCACAGTCCGGCCGGTGCTTGGTGCTGTTGTCCTATCCTCTCTCCCCCTCCCCGCCCGCCTGCCTGCCTGCCTGCCTGCCTCCTCTCTCGCTTCAGCCAACCCTGGGCTGTGCCGAGCGGCTCCCTGCGGGATCAGAGCGCTCCCCCGCCGGGACCCTTCTCTCACATCCCCCCTGCTGGGACGCGGCTAACATTTCCAGCCAAGCTCTGCCTGCCTGCCTGCCTGCCTGCCTTGGCTTTATGAATGTGTGTGTGTTGCGACGCTGCAGCCCCGCCAGCAGAGGCAGGCAGAGGAGGAGGAGGAGGAGGAGGAGGAGGAGAGGGAGGCAGACTGGTAGCCAGAGTCAGGACAAAGAAAAAGCAAAGGAGGCTAGCGGAGGGTTCAGGGCTGAGTGGAGACATTAGTAGGTGTTTACTGTAGCGGCATTTAGGAGAATAATAAACAGAGAAGACGGGAAGAGAGAGAGAGAGAGGGGGGTATTAAAAACAGTATTCCCCTCGGGGTGGAGAGAGAGATGCAGGGAAGATTGCAAATGTCCATGAAGCCAGCACCAGCACCAGCGACAGATTGGGCAGAAACAGAATAACCGGGACGGAACACACGGGGCTGTTCGGTGCTGCTGTGTTCGCCTGGACCGGTTGAAAGAAAAACAGCTGAAATAGTTACCGGACAACACACGTTCAGGGGGACGGAGGAGGAGGAGGAGGAGGCGAAGCGGACGGATTTCAACATCCGTTTCGGGAAATAATAATTCTTCCTCGATCCAAGAGAATAATAAAGCGCCCGGCCGTCACACTGTGTTGTTGTGACCGGACGGTGTGAACTAACGGCAGCGTCTTCTAAACGCCGTGCGGCCGCTGCTCAGGTGTCGCTCGCAGGCTCGCTGCACGGCTGTCTGTCAGGTCTGCTGGAGCCACCGGGACGGAGCGCCCGCCCGCCGGACCAGACCAGCATCGCACCGGGAGAAAGTCGCGCACATCTCGGCTGCGCTCAAACAAAAAAACGCGTGCGGTAAACAAAAGGAGCCGCGCGCGTCTGTCTGGGTCGCGGACAAAATAACAGAAAAAAGACCAACACGGGAACTTATTGCGGTTTTTATTCTACAGGTTGAAGCGAGTCGTGAAGTTGATCATTATTGTTCTGTGGTTGAATCCGCGTCTCGTTGTGTTGTTGTGACTAGACCAGGCTGTCTGCCGCATTGCAACAGGCGAGGAGACGGTCCTTCTGGAGACACAGACAAGTGGAGGAGACAGTCCTTCTGGAGACACAGACAAGTGGAGGAGACAGTCCTTCTGGAGACACAACCAAGTGGAGGAGACAGTCCTTCTGGAGACGCAACCAAGTGGAGGAGACAGTCCTTCTAGAGACACAGACAAGTGGAGGAGACAGAAGTCCATCTGGAGACACAACCACCTGGAGGAGACGGTCCACCTGGAGACAGACAAGTGGAGGAGACAGTCCACCTGGAGACACAACCACCTGGAGGAGACAGTCCACCTGGAGACACAACCACCTGGAGGAGACAGTCCACCATCTGGAGACACAACCACCTGCAGGAGACCGTCCATCTGGAGACACAAGCACCTGAAATACTCATTTTGAGACCCGGAGATGTCGAGACGAAAACAGGCCAAACCCCGCTCGGTTAAAGGTAAGGGAAAGACATTTTTGTTTTTGTTTATTTTTCTCTCTTTTTCCTAAAAGGAGTAGCTATAGCAGGAGGAGGATGAAAAGAAAAGCATGACCAATAAGATGTCATGTGGGGCAACTGTGGCGCCTTGTGTGACATTCTTTAGTGATAGAAATCTGCCAGTTAACGGTTGTCAATCAATCAATCCGCTTTGTTTTAATTAAAACACACAACCAACAGCCTATAATCCCCCTCTCTGCCCTGCTAGTTTAATTTAACTGTCTACCGGCCGCTAATTGTTTGCAATTATTAGTCACCAGGTGTTGTGTTTTCCCCCTTTAATTACTTAATTTCCCTAAAGTTGTTGTGACCATATTCCTAATTATCCCGGGTGATCATGGGACATTATTCTTTGTGTTTTGACGAATTACAGTCGCCATAAACTGCCCCCTTGTATATCTAGGCTATAGAGTGCAAATATGCTTACGATTTTTTGGGGGTCATGCAACATTAATTCAAGGTAGATTGGTGTCAGTTTTAGTGTCAACACAAGCTGTTATTTCCAAATGATGTTCAGGTTTTAGTTGTTTGAGTCTCTCCTGGTCCAGGGAACGTGGGCATCTTGGCACAGAATGCCTCCTAATCCATATCCAGAATTCATGCGTTTGTTTTAGTGCACTTTACTTTTATACTTTTTTAATAAAAAAAAATTCTCAATAGATGAGGATTGCATAGACCCTCATGCTACAACAACGAAGCACCCCGTTGCTTGCCCGGGCATGCATATACTAGCCTGCGTCGTCAGATTATAAAGAAAATAGGGTCTATAAATGAACTTAAGTATTCCAATTATACTACTATCATCTCTATTGTGATTGTGTCACAAGGTGTGGATGAAGATGCATCGTTGACTTGGCGCTCATACTTTACCAGCTGCTCTGTTGTGTTTTATCTTAATAAGAGACATTTCTTCTCACAAGAGGACGTATCCGTATTTCTTTCAGTCATAAAAAAGTTATCAATTGCATTGGTCAACAACATCCATAGGCTTTCCCATCTAACTAAGGATAGATCATAATAACATAATACTATTTTACAATATAAAATACGATTGTTAATTATCTACTAATTTCTTTTTTTATTATTAGCCTCTGATTTTAATAAAGTGTCGTCATTGTTGTTGTTTTCTTTTACTAGGCTATTTAAAGAATATCCCTTCTGCCGTGAAAACATTGCACTGCATGACTGGGTCAAACATATAGGTCACGAGTCCATATAAGGATGGAGGAATATAGCCTGCTATTATGTTTTACATTTAATTTGAAAGCGTATAGGTCACTGACGGTGCAGCCTATCCCGGGCTGGCCTCACGCACGCACACTGGCATCATGCACGCGGTCTCTCGGCCGTGGCCCCACGCTGCTTGCCCCCCCCCAACCCCCCCCCCCCCCTGCGCTACTAGATGTAGGCTTTCTCTGTCATTATTATATGGGAACCACATTTTCCTTGGATATTGATTTAAACGGGGATCATGATTTAAACTGGGAGAATGATTTAAACTGCGATTTGATTATTTCTTTCACTTCGGGAGAATTCTGAATTTCAGTGTGGGTCTCAGAATCTGGCAAGCATGTATTAAAAAAATGAGAGAGAGAGAGAGAGAGAGAGAGATCTGAGCTAATGGTAAATGGACTACATTTATATAGTGCTCTTATCCAACGGTGGGGGGGGGGGCTGACTATGCAAGGTGCCGAACTGCTCATCTGGACCAAGGACACTTCAACATGCTGCCGGGAGGAGCCGGAATCAAACCCGGGAACCTTCAGATTACCAGTCGACCGTTTTACCTCCTGAGCCACTGTCACCCCAACACCGAAAAAAACAAATGCTCTGTTGTGATACTACATACTATAATCTATACTGTCTGATACTATAATCTATACTGTCTGATACTACATACTATAATATATACCGTCTGATACCACATACTAGGGCTGACCCCGATTAGTCGACTAATCGATCGAAAGGAGCCGTAGTCGACTGCCAACCTTAGTCGAATGAAAAAAAAAAGAAAAAAAAATTAATATATATTTTTTTGTATCATTCTTTCCAAAAGCAAAGAGGCCTAGAAGCGTGGCTAACGCTAATGGTGCGCATACCAGCGAGGCTAACTGCCTAAGAAAACACAGAAGGCACTGAAAGAGGATTTCACCTATCTAATGAACACACTAGACTAGACGAAAAAGATGTATCCATCAGTGGACCAATTGCATGCTTTTGCAGAGGACAATGAGCCTTCAGTCGACTCCTTCAGACATTAAGCACCCCCACAGCCCAAATGGAACGATACAAAAATAAATAAAAAATACTTAAAAAAAAAAAAATTGCATTCAGGGGGTAGTCGACTATCTGCAAATTTCGGCCAATCAAAGTGGACTATCCAAATCCTTAGTCGGGGACAGCCCTACTACATACTATAATCTATACTATAATCTATACTAGTATACCATCTGATACTACATACTATAATTTATACCATCTGATACTACATACTATAATCTATACCATCTGATACTATAATCTATACTATAATCTATACCATCTGATACTACATACTATAATCTATACCATTTGATACTATAATCTATACCATCTGATACTATAATCTAATCTATACTATAATCTATACCATTTGATACTACATACTATAATCTACCATCTGATACTACATACTATAATCTATACCATTTGATACTACATACTATAATCTATACTATAATCTATACCATCTGATACTACATACTATAATCTATACCATCTGATACTACATACTATAATCTATACCATTTGATACTACATACTATAATCTATACTATAATCTATACCATCTGATACTGCATACTATAATCTATACCATCTGATACTACATACTATAATCTATACCATCTGATACTACATACTATAATCTATACCAGGGGTGGCCAACCAGTCAGAGATTAAGAGCCACAAAAATTACTGTGGTACCACAAAGAGCCACACCATATACCAGCGTTTCTCAACTTTTTTTTCAGTCACGGCACCCTTCATGTGTTTTATAGGTCTCACCCTCTGGCCTCTGAAGTTGCTAATGTATTTTTGATTTGGGCCTCACAGGGTTAAAAGTACCCTGTGAGACCCACGGTTGCAAAATTACAAAATCATGTTTAGCCATTAAAAAAAATAAAAAATGTATAGTCAATTGGTCCTGTTGTTCAGCCTCACAATGCTATTTGATAGTAAATGTGTTGTCCCACCCTCTGAAGTTGCTAATGTCTTTTTAATTTGGGCCTCACAGGGTTAACCTCTTATGCCCAAAATATACAGTAAAAGTGTATATTTTCAGCATTACTTTGTTTACCAATGATTTTAACTGTTATTAGTGAAATATAAGATTATAGAAATCTCAGGGCATTGTGTCGGAAACCGGCGCATATTGACAGGAGGAAGTGGAGCAGCCAAAAGTGAGTGTAGTCTTTTGAAGGAAGAGACTCTGGGCTTTCGAATTTCGAAAAACTACCCTACCCAGCTCACGCCAGCCCCTGTCAATCATCTGGATTTACTTTTTTATTTCTCTTATTTTTTGGGATTACCTCCCACAAACCTAAACGTTATTGCCATAAAACAGAACGCAGTTAGTTTCTCTACCTTTCTGTGAACGTCTAGCAAAAAACGGTGTTGCAATATGATGAAAAATGGTGGAGAAATTTACATTATAAAAAAGATGGCAGAATTCAGTACTGTATCTACAAAACCTGTTTAATCATCTTCCCTTTATTCATTTGCTTAGATTTTTCAGGTCTGGTAAATTTGAGCATGGTGTTATTCACAGTCAAAGATAATTTTTTTTTTTTTTTTTTTTTTAAATATAATTGATATTCTCCTTTGGTTCATTACAATTTACTCAAGCCTAGTAACAGACACACTATTTCTGACACTGGGAATACATTCCCTGAGATCCATAGATGTCCCTAGATTCAGATAGCAAGAACATGCAAATGGACCATTTAAAAAAAAATCTGTAAATGTTTATTCTACGTCCTTATGGAATGATAGCCCTTTTACACCAGCCAGGCTCCGTGCTGGAGCCGGTTCCCGAACGTAATCTCGCACCGGCCGGCACGTTCAGACCGGGATTAATTGGTTCAGAACGTGACAAATCGGTGCTCAGCTGGCACCGGAAAATAGTTGTTTTTTCCTCGCGAACCGTGACATCATCAGTGGCCGTGTCATATTCTAGGCTGTGAAGACGGGGAAAGTAGAGAGTCGGCATTGCACTCAACCGATTCATTCAACAGGAAGCGATTTGCGAGTACAATACACCATCCAACCAGAGTGGATAAAGAAATGCTCCAGAAATGAATATGCGTAGGGAAAGGCTTAACGAGTCAGCACACACACAAAAGCACACACGCATGATATCTGACTTATTAATGCCAAATAATGGATGACGACCGCAATTGGCACTTAAAGTGTAAATGATGGATTAGTCAGTACGGCTCGTTTAGCTCAACTGGTTAGTCCCCTGCCTGTGGACCATATGATCCCCGGTTCGAATCTCTTGGATACTTCTTTTTTTTCTGTAACGTTAATTAATTTATCCACTCTGGTTGATAAGATAAGATATTCCTTTATTGATCCCCTTGGGAGTGAAAACAACACAAGCAGTCTAAACAAATAAGTCAATAGAATTGACTATCTAACCAACTGAAATATACAGTATTCACAGTATCACAGTATTCACATAAGGTGCCGTATGCATAAGGTGGTGTTATTGTCCTTTTTGGGACACCAGAGTGGATAAATGATTTAACGTTACAAAGGGGAAAAAAAGTAAGCAAGAGATTCGAACCGGGGACCATATAGTCCACAGGCAGGGCACTAACCAGTTGAGCTATACGAGCAGTCATGAATTGTTACTGACTAATCCATCAATTTACACTTTTCAAGTGCCTATTGCGGTCGTCGTCCATTATTTGGCATTAATAAATCAGATATCATGCTATTATGTCATGTTCTACAGTAGGACTTACTGCATGATACCCATTAAAACAAGTCATTCGAATAATGGAACGATGCATTTCAAAT
This sequence comes from Notolepis coatsorum, assembly GCF_963971535.1. Lineage (NCBI taxonomy): Eukaryota > Metazoa > Chordata > Actinopteri > Aulopiformes > Paralepididae > Notolepis > Notolepis coatsorum. Next base: position 21,685,581 of record NC_140182.1, read on the forward strand.
GTAATCAGTGTGTGTGTGCGCTCTCGCGCTGAGGCTCGCTCTCCATGCATCATTTTTACCTGAGTAACGCCCCCGTTGATGACGGAGACGGTGGAATGTTGATTCTGCTTAAATGGGTGTAAACGCGGGCCGGTTCGCCAGAGGGCATCAGTATAATAAATATATATATATATTTTTTTATGGATGGAAGAGCCACACATTGACGGGCAAAGAGCCACATGCGGCTCGGCCACCCCTTATCTATACCATCTGACTGATACTATAATCTATACCGTCTGATACTACATACTATAATCTATACCAGGGATCGGCAATAGGCGGGCAATAATTTCTGGCCCGTCAGATTATTTTGAGAATATGATATTTATTTTACGCGCGGGAAATATTCACTCGGGACGCCAGGGTGTCTTTTATTGTGAAGCTGTATCTATCTACCGGTAGTCATCAAAAGCATGTCTGTCACTATAGCCAATTGAAATGCTAGAAATGGTCACGTGGACTGGGAGAACCAATGGAATAGTCCCACCGGGCCGCGTGTATATTTCCCTAACGAACTTTCACTTCCGCGTTCGAGATGGAGCGAGTAACAAAATGTGTTAAAAAAACAAAACAAACATCTTTGGATAGGGAAATGCAACAGGGAAATATAACGCTTCTTTTAATAAACAGGAGCCATACTTAAAATACGGGTTTATCGCAACAGGTCGGTGATTCTTGCGTGCCGAGCCGACGTCCTCTCTGCATAATATGTGGCGACAACAACAACAACAACAACAACGAGGAAATGATTACAACTGTGTTCAAGTTGGCAGATAAAGTAGCTGCATTCAACGCCAATCTGGAATTGGAGGGCGGCGAGTGGATATGTGACATGTTTCAAACATTAGCAGGGATTTTGGAAGACTGAACAACAAACAAGGTATGGTGAGTCGTGTTTTCATGCATTCTGTCTTCTGATCTGTTCATCACCCGCCGCGGTGATCTGCAACAGCTGATCTGTTGTTCATGAATGAATGAATGAAAACTTTATTTAACAGATTGCAGAATGGGTACAATACAGTACGGCGCAATACACACAATTGTTAAGGGGATGCAGACCAGAGAAAAACGTTTGTCTTTTTTCACTATATTAAAACACATTGGGTGCCGGGAAACGCTTAAACACGTCATTCCCGGCCATGCTCAAGTTGCCGAAGACGCTTTACAGCGTCTTTAATATCAATATTTCAAAAATCTGGGATCGGATTCATATGTCCCCTCCGCTGGCCTGAGATCCACCAGGAGGACCCACTGAGCTCTCTGGCGGTTCAGGAGCGCCATCTGGTGGCCGATCGGCGCAATCGCTTAACAGGAAGTGCCGTAGAGGTTGTGCTGGACGGCCGTATTACTTCCGGGCACTCGGTACATGTCCCGGGACTCTGGCTCGTCACACTACATAGCGATCGATTGCCAATAACTCGATAAACAACATGATTTGGACGTATATACCATTATACAAGCTGGAGATGGACCGGGTAAATCTACATCCCATAATGATAAAATTTCTACTCTACGATGATCGCCCAATGGCGCGCGGAGACTGGGGTGAGTTTTAGCGTGTAAAGTTACCGTCTTCGATACTAACTGCTATTATCAACATTTGACCCACATTAGATGATTGGTATAACGCTGCCCACGGAATTATAAACGCCCCCTAGCCCATCCGGTCAACATCAGATGACGTGTAGTAACTTCTAGAAGTACGTCTAGTTGGAATTTTTTATATCGCGCTGATTGCCATAAAACTGTATTGCATCATCAATATAATGTATTTGGGGCTATAGATCACGTTCTGGAGAAAGCTGCAGAAAGAGATGAAAACATACTTATACATTAGACCAGGGGTGGCCAACCAGTCAGAGACTAAGAGCCACAAAAAAATTACTGTGGTACCACAAAGAGCCACACCATATACCAGCGTTTCTCAACCTTTTTTTTCAGTCACGGCACCCTTCATGTGTTTATAGGTCTCACCCTCTGGCCTCTGAAGTTGCTAATGTCTTTTTTATTTGGGCCTCACAGGGTTAAAAGTACCCTGTGAGACCCACGGTTGCAAAATTACAAAATCACTTTTAGCCATTTAAAAAAATAATGTTTATTTAAAAAATGTTAAAGGGGAACTATTTTACTATTTCTTTCACTATTTGGGCACTTTTACACAATTCCTGTGAGTCTATGGAACACCTAGGTTTTTTTCAAAAAAAATGCATTGTTTTGTATTTCTAATCAAGTACTAAAAACCGCATTTTTCTACATCAAGATCTTAAGCCGTTTTGAGGCTGGGCTCCAACCACTGTGTGGCCTGGTGCCAACTGCCACATCAACTGCCACATTATTATGCAGCTGAGAAATCTCTGACATCACAGATATGCACATTTTCAGATGACTCAGTTCAGTGAGGGTGAATATTGTGAGAGGAGAATTGGAAGAATTCGCCAATATGAGAATTAGAGACATATATCCTATTAATATAAGTCCACATAGCTAAGAAACAATGGTAAACACTGAAAAAAGCCATTTATAAGATAGTTCCCCTTTAAGCACATGTATAGTCAATTGGTCCTGTTGTTCAGCCTCACAATGCTATTTGATAGTAAATGTGTTTATATGTCCCACCCTCTGGCCTCTGAAGTTGCTAATTTCTTTTTAATTTGGGCCTCACAGGGTTAACCTCTTAAGCCCGAGATATACAGTAAAAGTGTATATTTTCAGCATTATGTTTGTTTACCAATTATTTTAACTGTTATTAGTGAAATATAAGATTATAGAAATCTCAGGGCATTGAGTCGGAAACCGGCGCATATTGACAGGAGGAAGTGGCACAGCCAAAAGTGAGTGTAGTCTTTTGAAGGAAGAGACTCAGGGCTTTCTACCCTACCCAGCTCACACCAGCCCCTGTCAATCATCTGACTTCTGGATTTACTTTTTAATTTCTCTTATTTTTTGGGATTATCTCCCACAAACCTGAACGTTATTGCCATAAAACAGAACGCAGTTAGTTTCTCTACCTTTCTGTGAACGTCTTGCAAAAAACGGTGTTGCAATATGATGGTAAAATGGTGGAGAAATTTACATTATAAAAAAGATGGCAGAATTCAGTACTGTATCTACAAAACCTTCTGTTTAATCATCTTCCCTTTATTCATTTGCTTAGATTTTTCAGGTCTGGTCAATTTTAGCATGGTGTTATTTACAGTCAAAGATAATTTTTTTTTTAAATAGAATTGATATTCTCCTTTGGTTCATTACAATTTACTCAAGCCTATTTCTGACACTGATCCATATATGTCCCTAGATTCAGATACCAAGAACATGCAAATGGACCATTTAAAAAAAAATTGTAAATGTTTATTCTACGTCCTTATGGAATGAGTGACATAAAAAAAAAAAAAGTAAATTTTTTTTTATTTTATTTTATTTTTTTTATTTTTTTTTATGGATGGAAGAGCCGCACATTGACGGGCAAAGAGCCGCATGCGGCTCGCGAGCCGCGGGTTGGCCACCCCTGCATTAGACCATACTTTACTATGAATATGTGAATGAAAAAGTTTAACGTTGCTACACAATGAACAATACATATAGGACTTTGAATGGGCCCTAATAATGGCAATGTAGCAATAGAATTAAAAAAGTTATAGCCCTGCAAAGAAGGGGACTTTCTCTATAGACAAATAGAGCCGGCAACCTACGGTTGATAATGAATTTAACCCATGGCAGCCAAAGTGTTAAATTAGCCATTGTTTTTGATCCTGGCCCGCCAAGCAATGGCTTGGGGAAAATCTGGCCCGTGGCCAAACCTAATTGCAGACCCCTGATCTATACCATCTGATACTACATACTAGGGGTGCACCGATGTATCGGTCGGGTATCGGTATCGGCCGATAAGTGCCTTGTTGACTGCAATCGGCCTATCGGCCGATAAGCTCGAATGTGCCGATGGCAGTAGCCGATAAATATCCATCAATTTGTGTCGCGTCAAAAGGCAAAAAAAAAGTTCAGTCGCGTCGCGACCTGCACAACGCCGCCCCCGGCCCACACACACACAAGCTACTGCATCAAAGTTACTACTTATGATTAACCAATGCATTCGTTTTGTGGCATTAACGTTATATAGTTAGTGTTACACGTTCAATAACATCAGCATATTATTTACCCGAACGTAGCAAGCATTACTCGTTCATACTAACTCAGTTCCTTCCGTTGCTCATAGAGCCCTGAGTTTTACCCATTCTGCAATCTGTTAATAAAGTTTTCAATCAGACACATGTATAGAAAGGCTTTGTTTTATTATAACATTCGTTGCAGTAAAATCATTATGCCTCGTTTAGTCATCCTGCGGAGCTAAAAGCTAAACGTCGGCCGCGCCGCCGCGGGGATCTAACGTTGTTGTTGTAGAGCTCAGCTCTCGTCAAAATCAATGGCGGACAAAAGCGGAAGTAAAATATGTATGCACGCTTGCCGATTGGTGGTAACAGCAGAGGCGGGTGCAAGCGGTGTGTGACGTAATTGGCAGAATCGACTGTCAATCAAAATTTCATTGGTTGAGAGCTCTGGTTGAGACAATAGTATCCAGCTGCAGCCCGGTAGACCATACTGGGAGAACTAGTATCTAGCTGCAGCCCGGCAGACCATACTGGGAGAGAGATAGTGCTATTTCTTGATGTTTCCTTTTTTTAAGTAGTAAAGAGGCCTATGTTCATATCGGTGAGCACAATTTGTAACACAAATATACAGTAGTTTCATAAAAAAAAATATATATATATTACAATTTTTTTTTAAATATTACAAAAGAAATAAAAAAAAATTACAAAGATTTTTTTCCCACAAGTATCGGTATCGGCCGATTGTGTTAGTTGAACAATTGGTATCGGTGGCAAATTTTCATATCGGTGCATCCCTACTACATACTATAATCTATACTATAATCTATACCATCTGATACTATAATCTATACCATCTGATACTACATACTATAATCTATACTATTGTGGGGGACAATAATGGACAATAGAATTCACATCCATGTTCAATGTTATGCACAGGGTGTGGTTAGAGGGCATTGACGTTATGTAGTCACACAGGTTGACGTGATGACGTATTAGATTGTATTAAGGAAGTGGAAGTAAACATGGCACTTCACGTGTATTGCATCCAACAACCGTCTGGCAGTCCGTTTGTTCCGCACTCCTACACTATAATCTATACCATTTGATACTATAATCTATACCGTCTGATACTACATACTATAATCTATACCATCTGATACTACATACTATAATCTATACCATCTGATACTATAATCTATACGTCTGATGCTACATACTATAATCTATACCATCTGATACTATAATCTATACCGTCTGATACTACATACTATAATCTATACCATCTGATACTACATACTATAATCTATACCATCTGATACTATAATCTATACGTCTGATGCTACATACTATAATCTATACCGTCTGATACTACATACTATAATCTATACTATAATCTATACCTATACTATACAGTGTGTGTGTGTGTGTCCGCCCTGTCACGTACAGTGTGTGTGTGTGTGTCCGCCCTGTCACGTACAGCGTGTGTGTGTGTGTCCGCCCTGTCACGTACAGCGTGTGTGTGTGTGTCCCCCTGTCACGTACAGCGTGTGTGTGTGACCGCCCTGTCACGTACAGCGTGTGTGTGTGTGTCCGCCCTGTCACGTACAGTGTGTGTGTGTGTGTCCGCCCTGTCACGTACAGTGTGTGTGTGTCCGCCCTGTCACGTACAGCGTGTGTGTGTGTGTACGTCACGTACAGTGTGTGTGTGTCCGCCCTGTCACGTACAGTGTGTGTGTGTCCGCCCTGTCACGTACAGCGTGTGTGTGTGTGTACGTCACGTACAGTGTGTGTGTGTCCGCCCTGTCACGTACAGCGTGTGTGTGTGTGTACGTCACGTACAGTGTGTGTGTGTCCGCCCTGTCACGTACAGTGTGTGTGTGTCCGCCCTGTCACGTACAGCGTGTGTGTGTGTCCGCCCTGTCACGTACAGTGTGTGTGTGTCCGCCCTGTCACGTACAGTGTGTGTGTGTGTGTCCGCCCTGTCACGTACAGTGTGTGTATCCGCCCTGTCACGTACAGTGTGTGTGTGTGTGTGTCCGCCCTGTCACGTACAGCGCGTGTGTGTGTGTCCGCCCTGTCACGTACAGCGTGTGTGTGTGTCCGCCCTGTCACGTACAGTGTGTGTGTGTCCGCCCTGTCACGTACAGTGTGTGTGTGTCCACCCTGTCACGTACAGCGTGTGTGTGTGTGTCCGCCCTGTCACGTACAGTGTGTGTGTGTCCGCCCTGTCACGTACAGTGCGTGTGTGTGTCCGCCCTGTCACGTACAGTGTGTGTGTGTCCGCCCTGTCACGTACAGTGCGTGTGTGTCCGCCCTGTCACGTACAGTGCGTGTGTGTGTCCGCCCCGTCACGTACAGTGCGTGTGTGTGTCCGCCCTGTCACGTACAGCGTGTGTGTGTGTCCCCGCCCTGTCACGTACAGCGTGTGTGTGTGTCCGCCCCCTGTCACTGTGTGCCCGCCCCCTGTCACTGTTTGCCCGCCCCCTGTCACGTACAGTGTGTGTATGTGTGCATTTTGCAAATAGATTTTCCTGTCTCTTTTTCTTGAGTTGTACATGTCGTGTTCGGTTCTTTGTTGGTTTGCCTTATGTGTGTGTGTGTCTGTGTGTGTGTGTCTGTGTGTGTGTTGACATGCATTCTGTGCGAGTGCCATTGCCAAACATGTTTGTTTGAACACACACCGTGTGTGTGTGTGTGTGTGTGTGTGTGTCGGCAGCTTGTATAAACAGGGTTTAGCTTTAGTCGGCCAGTGAAGCGAAACTGAGCAGAGTAAAGCTGCTACCAGTCTGTGTTTGAGAGAGTGTGTTTGTGTGTGTGTGTGTGTGTGTGTGAGAGAGAGAGTGTGTGTTTGTGTGTGTGTTTGAGAGAGTGTGTTTGTGTGTGAGAGTGTGAGAGTGTGTTTGAGTGTGTGTGTGTGTTTGAGAGAGAGAGAGTGTGTGTTTGTGTGTGTGTTTGAGAGAGTGTGTTTGTGTGTGTGTGAGAGAGAGAGAGTGTGTTTAAGTGTGTGTGTGTGTGTGGCTATCGCTCCTCCACACCTTGCCCCACTGACTGCTTGGCTCAACTATCAAGCAAGAGAGAGACTGATAGATGGGGGATGGAGGGGGGAGAGGGATAGAGGGGGATGGAGGGGGGAGAGGGGGACGGAGGGGTGGAGAAGGCCACAGTGGAGGGCTGGAGATCTGGTCAACGGAGGGAGGGATGGAGGGATGAACGGAGGGATGGATGGAGGGATGAACGGAGGGTAGGAAGGGCGAGGTGGACAACTCCTGGGATCACCTGTGTTTTCATGTTCCACAGTCTCACCTGCTGGTTCATCCCTGGCTGACTGACTGACTGACTGGCTGACTGACTGGATAACTGACTGGATAGCTGACTGACTGACTGGCTGACTGACTGGATAACTGACTGGATAGCTGACTGACTGACTGACTGACTGACTGACTGACTGACTGACTGACTGACTGACTGGCTGACTGACTGGATAACTGACTGGATAGCTGACTGACTGACTGACTGACTGACTGGTTGACTGACTGACTGACTGACTGACATTACACCATGCAGCACAGATCCTGTTGGATAAGACTTTGTCCCTGCCTGGGATGCCATTGGACAAGATTTAGCCCCGTTTCCACTGCAGGGACTCTCCCAGTGGACTAGGGACATTTTGAGCGCACCGTGGGGACATTCTTTACCCCGTTCGACCCCAACACGTCCAACACGTCCCTGCTCTGGAGGTAGGACCGTTCCCAAGTGCACAAACATTGGGGGTGGTGCTTGCAGGCGCTGAACATTTGGAATGGTCGAGTACTCGCAGAATTTAATTTCAACTGGCATTCTTTTTAAATCCACAACACAAACCTGTTTTTTTGTTAATCGAGCTATGCATGAAAAACAACCCCCCCCCCCCCCAGCAAACCAGTAGTACTGTGTGTACTGGGTCTGTGTTAGTAGTACTGGTAGTACTGGGTCTGTGTTAGTAGTACTGGGGAAGCAGGTACCACTGCCAGGCTAGCTAGTCTGGGTTAGCTAAAGTTCATATAGCAGCAGCAGCTATCAGGCTAGCTAGTTGGGGTTAGCTAAAGTTCAGATAGCAGCAGCTATCAGGCTAGCTAGTCTGGGTTAGCTAAAGTTCAGATAGCAGCAGCAGCTATCAGGCTAGCTAGTTGGGGTTAGCTAAAGTTCAGATAGCAGCAGCAGCTATCAGGCTAGCTAGTCTGGGTTAGCTAAAGTTCAGATAGCAGCAGCAGCTATCAGGCTAGCTAGTCGGGGTTAGCTAAAGTTCAGATAGCAGCAGCAGCTATCAGGCTAGCTAGTCGGGGTTAGCTAAAGTTCAGATAGCAGCAGCAGCTATCAGGCTAGCTAGTCTGGGTTAGCTAAAGTTCAGATAGCAGCAGCAGCTATCAGGCTAGCTAGTCGGGGTTAGCTAACGTTCAGATAGCAGCAGCGGGATCATCCCTATGTTCCCCGGGTCCTATGTTCCCCGGGTCCTATGTTCCCCGGGTTCTATGTTCCCCGCTTTGATTGATTAATAGATTGAACATTTTATAAATTTTTATTATTTTATTAATTATTAATGTCCGCCTTGTTTCGAACGGTTAAGCTTAGGCCCTCGTTCGAACTGGTTAAGGTTAGAGTTTGGAATCAGGGCTGGTGGTCTAAAATGTTCAATCTATCAATCAATCAAAGCGGGGAACATAGAACCCGGGGAACATAGGACCCGGGGAACATAGACATGCTCCTGCAGCAGCAGCTATCAGGCTAGCTAGTCGGGGTTAGCTAAAGTTCAGATAGCAGCAGCAGCTATCAGGCTAGCTAGTCGGGGTTAGCTAAAGTTCAGATAGCAGCAGCAGCTATGACGCTAGCTAGTCGGGGTTAGCTAAAGTTCAGAGGGAGCATGTCTATGTTCCCCGGGTCCTATGTTCCCCGGGTTCTATGTTCCCCGCTTTGATTGATTGATTGATTGAACATTTTAGACCACCAGCCCTGATTCCAAACTCTAACCTTAACCAGTTTGAAAGAGGGCCTAAGCTTAACCGTTCGAAACAAGGCGGACATTAATCATTAATAAAATAATTTTTTAATAAAATGTTCAATCTATTAATCAATCAAAGCGGGGAACATAGAACCCGGGGAACATAGGACCCGGGGAACATAGGGATGATCCCAGTTCAGATAGCAGCAGCAGCTATGATGCTAGCTAGTCGGGTTAGCTAAAGTTCAGATAGCAGCAGCAGCAGCTACCAGGCTAGCTAGTCTGAGTTAGCTAAAGCATTAGACTGCTAAAGCGTCTTACACTAGCATTACTCCACCATCACACTGATATTACACTAGTATTGCTCTAGTAATTACTGCAGTAATCACACCCCTATCATCCTTTTAAACAAGCGTCCCCCCTTTGTCTGCGGCTGGCGTGCAGAGCGCTCTGCTGACGTGTGTAGTTATTTGAGCGGACTAGCCTTTAACAGCGATTAAGACTCTGTTAACAGAGCGGGGATTTGACTAATTGCTGTCGGTTAATTGAACTCGGGTTAATGGCGCCGCGACGGGGCCGAGCGACTAGCTTAGGGGGCGAGAGAGGATCAGAGGAGATGGGGAGGGAGAGAGAGAGAGAGCGCCGAGCTCTTTCTCTTATCAAAATATTATTTCTGTGGATTAATCCGTTTTTAATGTGTGTCTTTAGTGAGGCGAGGAGACTGCACCCCTCTCTTCTCCTATCTCTCTCTTCTCTCTCTCTCTCTCTCTCTTCTCCTCTCCTCCGCCACTCAGCCCCAGGAGTCTCTCATGTATTATGTAGGGGTGATTATTACTTAATTATGCATTAATAAATCCACTTCATTTGCAGGACATTAAGAGGGAGATGAGCACACATGGGGGGGGGGGGAGTGTGAGAAAGAGAGCTAGTGAGAGATGGAATGGAGGGAGAGAGTGAGTGAGGGAGGGAGAGTGAGGGGGAGAGAGAGAGAGTGTGAGGGAGGGGAGGACAAATAACTTCTTTCTGTCGATTGTTTGGTTCATTCAGAGTGCAGTTTACACTCAATAGAACCAAATTAGACCTTTTGAATGAGAGAGAGAGAAGGAGGGAGAGAGAGAGAGAGACTCGAGGCATAATTTCCTCTCTTTCTTCTCTCTCCTTGTCTCTTCCTCCTCCTTTCTCTCTGTCTCTCCCCCCTTCTCTCTCTCTGTCTCTTTCTTCTCTCTCTCCCTCCTCCTCTCGGCCTCTTTCCTCTCTCCCTCCTCCTCTCTCTGTCTCTTTCCTCTCTTTCCCCTCTCTCCCTGTCTCCCTCCTCCTCTCCCTCTGTCTCTTTCCTCTCTCTCTGTCTCTGTCTCTCTCTCTCTCTCTCTGTCTCTCCCTCCTTTTCTCTCTGTCTCCCTCTCCTCTCTCTCTTTCCCCTCTCTCTCTCTCTCTCTCTCTCCCTCCTCCTCCTCTCTCTCTCATTGTCTCTCCCTCCATCTATTTATCTCCTTTATCCCTCCATTCACCCCCTCCCATTCACACACTTTCTCACTTCCTCTCTCTCTCATCTCTATCTGTCCTCCACCCATCCCGTCTCTCTCCCTCCTTTCAATCATGTTTTTCATCCCTTGCTTCATGCCGGCATCTAGCAGTCATGTGTTCAGTTTGTTGACACCTTTAAACACTTAGACCTTATCCAGACGAAGACGAAACCGATCTTTTTCGTTTTCATTTAGTTTTCATTTAAAAAAAGTTTACGAAAAAGTTAACAACAAGAAATATTTGCGTCCAAATGAAACCACTGAAAACGCTGTATCCCTGTCACAAATGTACAAAATAAATGTCTTTCCTGTTTTAGACGTCGCTCTTTTATTTTGAAACCCCCCAACCGGAAGTGTTATTGTTGTTTTTGCTAACAACTTGTGTCGTCTGGTTCTGTGCTTTTGAGCTAACACTAGCTTCCAAAGGAGAGGAGAGAGAGACACCGCGGCTCACATGCGCAAATGCAGCTACAGGCAATCGATGATGAGGAGGAGGAAGAGCTGCTGATTATAATTGGCAGGAGATGGAGCGCGTCAAAGCCGTAGGCACGACAGCGCAGCTCGGACTACCTGTTGTATTAAATTTATTGATTGATGTTTAACTTGTCCCTGTGTCCAGTCCTTTCGACTAGCCCCACCCAGTTCATTGTAAACAATGATGCATGATGTAATTGTATTAACCCTTTCACTGCCACACGACAGGGGGTTAACCCTTTACTATCACACAACCGACGGTCGGCTGTTGTGTGGCAGTGAACGGGTTAACCTTCTGTGTATTGTCGCAGTGAAAGGGTTAACCTTCTGTGTATTGTCACAGTGAAAGGGTTAACCGTTTGGTAGTGCGGCAGTGAAAGGGTTAACATTACTGTGTGTTGTTGTAGCTATGGTAATAATGCGCATGCGGGTTAAGGGAGAGGTGGGCTATCGCATCATCGGTTCAGGAAAGATGCGTACTGGCTTGTAAAGACGGGAACGCAAGGGTGGCGTTGATTGATTGATTTATTGTGTGTTCAGATTTGTTCACTCTGGGACCCGTTCTCAGAAAACAGCGCATTCAGGCTCCCAGAACGTGGTTCCGTCTGGACGAAACGTGCGTACGATAAAATACTTTGGCGGATACACCCAAAATCGTCGTCTGGACAAGGCCTTGGACACCAGTTGCACTGATGACTGTTACTACGACTCCACCTGGCTGAAACAAAATACTATATTCACGTCACATATTTTTGTTTTATATACAGGCTATATTTGACACGTTTGTATTTGTGAGTTCTGTACGGAGAGTGACGTATAACGTCGTCTACACTGTCTACAGGCGGCTCGTGCCATAGTTCTTCTGAAGTGGATCATATTTCCACCCGCTCTCATCTCCGCGATCTCCTGCAGCTATAGGGAAATTATGGGTTAATAGGCCCTTTTCACAGCTGCCATTTTGTATTGTCATTGCAGGGTAAACACAGGTGTAATGAATGACGTTAATTAACGTTACGTTCCACTCGGGTCGTGCCCGGGGCCTGCTATTGTGAATGGCTGTGGCGCTGGAACGGAACGGGACCATGATTAATGTTTATCAGTTACACCTGTGTTTACACTCTCTGCTGAGCCAGGGAATTTGAATTTTGAAGCGGCAGTTTAAAAAAGAAAAAAAACAGAGATTACTAAATGGTAAATGGTGCATTTATATATAACGGCTTTTATCCAAAGCGCTTTACAATTTGTTACTCACATTTTACCCGTTCACTCACACATTCACACACCGACGGTGGGAGGCGACCATGCCAGGTGCCGCGACCTGCTCATCGGGAGCAGTTAGGGGTTAAGTGTCTCACTCAAGGACACTTCGACACGCTGCCCGGGAGGAGCGGGCAATCGACCCGGGAACCTCCGGATTTCCAGACGACTGCTCTACCTCCCGAGCCACTGTCGCCCCCGTTACTAGCCATTTACTAGCCAAAAGTATAGCTCGGCATGTGCAGATCAGGTACCCTGACATCACCAGCCCCAGTGCATTCTGGTAGTGGAGGTGTAAAGAAATTGCAACATCGGGTCATTTAGTGTTAGCAATGTGTCTCTTAACATTAGGTTAGTTAGCTAAATGAATCCTCCTGTAAACTATCACTTTACCTCTCACTACAAATACAAAGAAAATGGAGCTTTTCTTGTACACTTAACCCTTTCACTGCCACACTACATAAGGTTAAGAGGTCTATTGTATTTATTGAATAAAGTTTTTCTGATTCAGAATAATTAAAAACTAATTATTTTCATGAATTTGGTGATTGTTGAACAGACATACATAATATCCCTCATTCCATACCGGGCACCCGTTGACTTTAGAAATGTATGGCACTTCAGACAATCACACTCTCTTTTAAGAATAATGAGAGTAGATAGTACCAGTGATTTGGTTTACCCTCTTAAGCATCGGGCAAAAATGGGGCTATTTAAATTTTTTATTTTGACGATTGCATACCTAAAGTAATTAGCTATTTATTATACTTTAAACATATAATAATAATAATAAATAATAATAATAATAATAATAATAATAATAATAATAATAATAGATCAAATTTCTATAGCGCCTTTCATAGAACCCAAGGTCGCTTCACAATCAGGAAAAAAAATAGGGCTAGGGAAGTAGGGGGAAAAAAGGGGGATGAGGGCAGGTAAGGGATAATGGACCTAATCTAATCTAAACTAACTGATGGGGAAAAGCCTTGGTGAAGAGGTGTGTTTTAAGAGCAGTTTTGAAGGTGTCCAGGGTTGGGGCATTGCGGATTTCGGGGGGGGAGAGAGTTCCAGAGGGTAGGGGACGCCACGCTGAAGGCTCTGTCACAAAAAGTCTGTAACCTGGTGCGAGGGATGGAGAGGAGACCTAGATCAGAGGATCGTAGGTTCTGGGATGGAGTGTGCTGGTGGAGGAGATCAGACCGGTATCGGGGGGCGAGGGCATGGAGGGACTTGTAGGTGAGGAGCAGGAGTTTGAAGGTGATGCGGAACTTGACTTGATATAGCACATGTATGAGTCTGGTCTCTTTTGAAAGGTAACATTCTGACGTTTTTGAGTGCTAATGAAATAGGGTAACAGAGGTTTGAACACACTGAAGTAAAAGTTTTGTGTACTTTTTGTGTTTCTTTTTACTGGTTGCCAGATTGTTTGTTCCAACTGAGAGGTAGGAGCTGGAAAACATAATGGTTCCATAGCCTGAAGTCTTATCCCACAGAAAATGAATGTTTTACAAAGGTTTTTGTAATGTGTGTACCAGTAAAAACTCTGCATGATTATCCAAAATGGCCGTCCGCTGCCATTCATTTCTGCCAGTCACCTTCCCCCACTCTGAGCGCCCGTCTGGGATCGCTTTCGGAGCAGATGCTCCTTGGCTACAACAACGGTGGTCAATAATTTTCGCCATCAGCGGTGACTGGTCAGTTCAGGGACCGTTCACAACCGGACATGGTCACTCGTCCGAACGGCTTGTCAAATGACGCTCGCCGGATGTTAAACAATATAATATAACAATATAATATTGTGTTATGATGGTTTGTTGATATCACCAAGCCTGAATACTAGTTAACCCATTCTCTCTCTATCTCTCTCTCCCTCCCTCCATTTCTCTCTCTCTCCCTCCATTTCTTTCTCTCTCCCTCTCTATCTCTCCCTCCATTTCTCTCTCTCCCTCCATTTCTCTCTCTCTCTCTCTCCCTCCATTTCTCTCTCTCCCTCCATTTCTCTCCCTCCATTTCTCTCTCCTTCCATTTCTCTCTCCCTCCATTTCTCTCTATCTCCCTCCATTTATTTGCCTCTCCCTCCATTTCTCTCTCTCTCCCTCCATTTTTCTCTCTCCCTCCATTTATCTCTCTCTATCTCCCTCCATTTCTCTCTCCCTCTATTTCTCTCTCCCCCTCCATTTCTCTCTCCCTCTCTCTCCCTCCATTTCTCTCTCTCTCCCTCCATTCCTCTCTCTCTCCATCCCCTCATCCGCCTCTCTTCCCTCATCTGTTAACAGCATTATATATTTTATTTTCACCCTGCCCTTTGGCAGAATCCGGACACTTTCATTGGCCAATAGGCTCTTATTAAACTGACTTTCCATAGGGCAAGGTGTGTGTGTGTGTGTGTGTGTGTGTGTAAATGGGTTGATCTCCTGTCTGTCTGTCTGTACAAGCCTTAAGCTCACTGAAAACGACTCTGTGCGCTCTGTGGAATACATCTCAGTGAGCCTCAGTCAGCTTGTACAGACAGGAGCTCGGCCTCATTAACGTTGCATTGGTCTGTGGCTAACTAGCTGGAGATAGTGTTGGAGCGTGTGAGGAAGAGCATGGTCTGTGGCTAACTAACTAGCAGGAGCTAGTGTTGGACTGTGTGAGGAACAGCATGGTCTGTGGCTAACTAGCCGGAGCTAGTGTTGGAGCGTGTGAGGAACAGCATGGTCTGTGGCTAACTAGCCGGAGCTAGTGTTGGAGCGTGTGAGGAACAGCACTGTGGCTAACTAGCCGGAGCTAGTGTTGGAGCGTGTGAGGAAGAGCATGGTCTGTGGCTAACTAACTAGCCGGAGCTAGTGTTGGAGCGTGTGAGGAAGAGTATGCATTGATCCGAGAAAGGACTCAGCGTCTATGGTAAAATGGGAAACAGGCCTAATAGGGTTCCAAAAATTAGAACTATCCCTTTAATGTATAACTGATAGGGATTTGACAACATGTGATGTCATAGGCTGTAGGCTGCTGTACTAGACCTACCTGTGGGACGTCAACCTTTTCTATTTGTATCTTTTTATCTAGTCTTTTACTTGAGAGGCTTTTACTCATATGGGGCTTCATGCACCAGGCTCTGCAGCAGTCAGTGTGAACAGGGTAGGGCTGTCCCCGAAGCCTGTTTTTGGGATTCGAACTTCGTCAGGGTTTTTTCTAACGGACGTTTGAACCTTTGTTTTTAATAATAAATAAAAATTGAAAAAAATTTAATCACATTTTTTATTTTTATTATATATATCCCCAAACTAAATCCTCAATTTGAATAAAGTGATTCATCTGATTTAAATTAGTCTTTTTTATTTTTATTAAATCAACTTTCCAGCCCCAGCCCAGGGAGAAGCCCCAGCCCAACTAAATCAATTAAATCAACTTTCTTTAATGAATATAACTCATCAGTTTTTTTATACTGTGAAGAAAAACCCAATTGGTTTAAACAGAATGAATATATATAAAATTTGAATGTTGATTTAGAATTCGAATGCCAATGTAACGAACGAAGGTTCGAACGTTCAAACGATTGGGCTTCATGCACCAGGCTCTGCAGCAGCAGTCAGTGTGAACAGGGCTTCATGTACCAGGCTCTGCAGCAGCAGTCAGTGTGAACAGGGCTTCATGCACCAGGCTCTGCTGCAGCAGTCAGTGTGAACAGGGCTTCATGCACCAGGCTCTGCAGCAGCAGTCAGTGTGAACAGGGCTTCATGCACCAGGCTCTGCTGCAGCAGTCAGTGTGAACAGGGCTTCATGCACCAGGCTCTGCAGCAGCAGTCAGTGTGAACAGGGCTTCATGCACCAGGCTCTGCTGCAGCAGTCAGTGTGAACAGGGCTTCATGCACCAGGCTCTGCAGCAGCAGTCAGTGTGAACAGGGCTTCATGCACCAGGCTCTGCTGCAGCAGTCAGTGTGAACAGGGCTTCATGCACCAGGCTCTGCAGCAGCAGTCAGTGTGAACAGGGCTTCATGCACCAGGCTCTGCTGCAGCAGTCAGTGTGAACAGGGCTTCATGCACCAGGCTCTGCTGCAGCAGTCAGTGTGAACAGGGCTTCATGCACCAGGCTCTGCTGCAGCAGTCAGTGTGAACAGGGCTTCATGCACCAGGCTCTGCTGCAGCAGTCAGTGTGAACAGGGCTTCATGCACCAGGCTCTGCAGCAGCAGTCAGTGTGAACAGGGCTTCATGCACCAGGCTCTGCTGCAGCAGTCAGTGTGAACAGGGCTTCATGCACCAGGCTCTGCTGCAGCAGTCAGTGTGAACAGGGCTTCATGCACCAGGCTCTGCTGCAGCAGTCAGTGTGAACAGGGCTTCATGCACCAGGCTCTGCAGCAGCAGTCAGTGTGAACAGGGCTTCATGCACCAGGCTCTGCTGCAGCAGTCGGTGTGAACAGGGCTTCATGCACCAGGCTGCACTAAGACCTACTGAAGCATTAAATGGCTTTTTCCCTCAAAGAGCTTCTGTTATAAACGCCACTGAGTCCCCAGCAGGTGGTGGTTTGTTTTCTGCATGTGTTGTCTTTATGGGAACACAACCAGAGTGTCTTTATGGGAACACAACCAGAGTGTCTTTATGGGAACACAACCAGAGTGTTTTTATGGGAACACAACCAGAGTGTCTTTATGGGAACACAACCAGAGTGTCTTTATGGGAACACAACCAGAGTGTTGTCTTTATGGGAACACAACCAGAGTGTCTTTATGGGAACACAACCAGAGTGTCTTTATGGGAACACAACCAGAGTGTCTTTATGGGAACACAACCAGAGTGTCTTTATGGGAACACAACCAGAGTGTCTTTATGGGAACACAACCAGAGTGTCTTTATGGGAACAGAGTGTTGTCTTTATGGAAACACAACCAGAGTGTCTTTATGGGAACACAACCAGAGTGTCTTTATGGGAACACAACCAGAGTGTCTTTATGGGAACACAACCAGAGTGTCTTTATGGGAACACAACCAGAGTGTTGTCTTTATGGAAACACAACCAGAGTGTCTTTATGGGAACACAACCAGAGTGTCTTTATGGGAACACAACCAGAGTGTCTTTATGGGAACACAACCAGAGTGTCTTTATGGGAACACAACCAGAGTGTTGTCTTTATGGAAACACAACCAGAGTGTCTTTATGGGAACACAACCAGAGTGTCTTTATGGGAACACAACCAGAGTGTCTTTATGGGAACACAACCAGAGTCTTTATGGGAACACAACCAGAGTGTTGTCTTTATGGGAGAAACCATGACACTCCTCTGACTAACAGTATAATAGAGCTCTATGGAGAAACCATGACACTCTGCTGACTAACAGTATAATGGAGCTCTATGGAGAAACCATGACACTCCCCTGACTAAAAGTATAATTGAGCTCTATGGAGAAACCATGACACTCCCTTGACTAACAGTATAATGGAGCTCTATGGAGAAAGTGTGTGTGAAGTGTGAGTCTAGCGTTGGCATGGGCTGCTTGTTTAGACCACTAGCACGGCTGACACATGTATATATACAATAGTGTGTACAGTATATATTTCTGCTGTGCTGTTCTGACCAGGACCGTGTTCCTCCGTGGATGTGTTCGCACACTGAAACATGTATATATACTGTAGAGTAGAATAAAGTAGAAGAGATTATAGCAACATACACTCTAGTGGTTTGAATGGTGATGCAGAAACCTTCATATACTACCGGTGGGTGTGGGTGTGGGTGTGCAATTGTATTGTTTCTACATTTGGTGTTTGTTTCTATTGCTGATATGCATCTGTGCGTGTGTGTGTGTGTGTGAGCTCATCCAGCTCTCTGGCGAGGTGTGTGTGCCAGCGACAACTCCTTATCAGTAACCAACCCAGCGTGTGTTTATGTGTATTTGTTTGTTTGTGTGTGTGTGTGTGTGTAGAGCCGCCAGCCATGTACCATTGTAGCGGCTTAGCTAGGCGAGTTTATCAGTCTGTAACTCACTGGACCTTAGCAGACACACACACACACACACACACCCCAGAAGGTACCAGGGGGACGTCATGGTCAGACGAGCTTTCAGAGTCTGACTGTTCTGTTCTGACAACTGTTGTCGGTGTTATAGCCGGAGAGGAGATGTGTGTGTGTGTGTGTGTGTGTGTGTGTGTGTGTGTCTGACAGTAGTGTGACCATTTAAAGCCTGATTTAAATATAGGGACAATGAGCTAAAGTTGGGCTTTTTAAAGCAGGTGCATCATGGGGGTATGGGGATACCCAATGGTATATATTTTATAACTATTTCTTTATAAATTATTACAACAATAAAAAAAAAATATCAATGAACTAATAAAGCCGGCCCAACAGAGCAAAGTTGTGTTCCCTTTCCAGTAGGGATGTCCGATATTATCGGCCGATAATGGCATTAAAATGTAATATCGGAAATGATCGGTATTGGTTTTCGAATTTTTAAAATCTTTACATTTATTTTAGGGATGCACGATAATTATCAGCAATTATGACGTCATCCCGATAAACTCGATAACGTTATTGATAGCTCCGATAACATATAATACATTTTTTGGTTAAAAGAAATCCGGTGTGGGTGGATTTGGATGAAGGGCGCTTGTTTTTATTATAGCCTCCTCCCGTTTTGCCAGTACTGTGGTAAAACTGATAGCGTGTGGTTTAGGAACAGGTAGTTTTTCACAAATCGAGCGCTCCCTTTCTTGGCTGTGACGTAGTCACGTTACATTCGGAGACAGACAGTCGATCTGCCAATTACGTCCCACGGCTTGCACCCACCTCTTCTTCTTACCACCAATCAGAAGCTCTCGTTCGTTTATTTACCTCCGGATTGTCAGCCATTACTCTACTCGGAGCTAACGTTATCTCCCCGCCAGCCACATTGACAAGTACCAACGCTTATACATTACTGGCAAATGTCTTGTTGCACGTGTGGCAACGAGCGTCGTCAGCATCGACTTTAGTAAAATAGACCCAGACTTTTGAACATTTCGTTCTCTCCGCCATTATGAGAGCAGAGCTGTCTGTACTGAGTCGGCAGCGCAGCACCCGTGTGAGTGTGTGTGTGTGTGTGTGTGTGAGTGAGTGTGTGTGTGTGTGGGAGGGAGCCCGCTCGCAGGCAGAGACAGAGGCAGGAGAGATAATAGATAATAATAATGAGCCTTGTTGTCAGAAGGTCCTCTCACTAGCCTCCTGTGTAGCGTAACACTGGTATGATGAGTGTTGTTGTTGTCGTCATGTCCTCTCACTAGCCTCCTGTGTAGCGTAACACTGGTATGATGAGTGTTGTTGTTGTCATGTCCTCTCTCTAGCCTCCTGTGTAGCGTAACACTGGTATGATGAGTGTTGTTGTTGTCATGTCCTCTCTCTAGCCTCCTGTGTAGCGTAACACTGGTATGATGAGTGTTGTTGTCGTCATGTCCTCTCTCTAGTCTCCTGTGTAGCGTAACACTGGTATGATGAGTGTTGTTGTTGTTGTCATGTCCTCTCTCTAGCCTCCTGTGTAGCGTAACACTGGTATGATGAGTGTTGTTGTCATCATGTCCTCTCTCTAGTCTCCTGTGTAGCGTAACACTGGTATGATGAGTGTTGTTGTTGTTGTCATGTCCTCTCTCTAGCCTCCTGTGTAGCGTAACACTGGTATGATGAGTGTTGTTGTTGTTGTCAGGTCCTCTCTCTAGCCTCCTGTGTAGCGTAACACTGGTATGATGAGTGTTGTTGTTGTTGTCATGTCCTCTCTCTAGCCTCCTGTGTAGCGTAACACTGGTATGATGAGTGTTGTTGTTGTTGTCATGTCCTCTCTCTAGCCTCCTGTGTAGCGTAACACTGGTATGATGAGTGTTGTTGTTGTTGTCAGGTCCTCTCTCTAGCCTCCTGTGCAGCGTAGCCTACAAATAGGCGACTGTGCCCGTGAGGACAGTAGGAACGCGGACCGGGTCATTTAATTAATCTGTAAAAGTAATTTACAGGCTTGTGAGAGAGGGTCGTTTGAAATTATGTAATTCAATGCATTTATTTGTTTTCTGTGAAGTTTAAGCAAACAAACTAATGATGATTACATAAAATGACACCTTTATGCACACCTGTATACATACACACCTTTGCTGAAATGACGCCATTGTTTTGAAGCCTAACAGTATGTTGAAATATGAAGCAAAGCTTAGAGGCTGTGAATGAATACAGAGGTAAGGGGCTACTACATAGACTGCTCTGACCCCCCCCCCCCACCCTACATAGACTGCTCTGCTCTGACCCCCCCCACCCTACATAGATTGCTCTGCTCTGACTCCCCCTCCCCCTACATAGACCGCTCTGAGCCCCCCCACCCTACATAGACCGCTCTGACTCCCCCCCCCCACCCTTCATAGACTGCTCTGCTCTGACTCCCCCTCCCCCTACATAGACTGCTCTGACCCCCCCCCACCCTACATAGACTGCTCTGCTCTGACCCCCCCACCCTACATAGACTGCTCTGACTCCCCCCCCACCCTACATAGACTGCTCTGACCCCCCCTCCCCCACCCTACATAGACTGCTCTGACTCCCCCCCCGCCCCCACCCTACATAGACTGCTCTGACCCCCCCCCACCCTACATAGACTGCTCTGACCCCCCCCACCCTACATAGACTGCTCTGACCCCCCCCCACCCTACATAGACTGCTCTGACCCCCCCACCCTACATAGACTGCTCTGACTCCCCCCCCCACCCTACATAGACTGCTCTGACTCCCCCCCCCCCCACCCTACATAGACTGCTCTGACTCCCCCCCCCACCCTACATAGACTGCTCTGACCCCCCCTCCCCCACCCTACATAGACTGCTCTGACTCCCCCCCCCACCCTACATAGACTGCTCTGACCCCCCCTCCCCCACCCTACATAGACTGCTCTGACTCCCCCCCCCACCCTACATAGACTGCTCTGACCCCCCCCCCACCCTACATAGACTGCTCTGAGTCCCCCCTCCCCCACCCTACATAGACTGCTCTGACTCCCCCCCCCACCCTACATAGACTGCTCTGACTCCCCCCCCCACCCTACATAGACTGCTCTGACTCCCCCCCCCGCCCCACCCTACATAGACTGCTCTGACTCCCCCCTCCCCACCCTACATAGACTGCTCTGACTCCCCCCCCCGCCCCACCCTACATAGACTGCTCTGACCCCCCCCCCCACCCTACATAGACTGCTCTGACCCCCCCCCCCACCCTACATAGACTGCTCTGACCCCCCCCCCCCCCCCACCCTACATAGACTGCTCTGATTCTGATGTTAGCTGTACATTAAACATTAGCGGCGGGGGCAATTAGCAGAGCCCCACAGCACACCTGGCTGGAGCCCCACACAGCACACCTGGCTGGTGCATAATGTATTTACTGGGCTGTCCGCCCCTCTGTCTCGCTCTTCCTTTGACGCACGCACATGCACACACACACACACACACACACACACACACGCACCATATTTTTTTCTCTCTCTTGTCTCTCTCTCCTGATTAAGAAGGCCTGGTGGTATATGTGTGCATGAGTGTATGCGTGTGTGTGGTCTGCCAGACGCAGTAATGAAGAGAGCTGTCTACTTCCTCGTGGGGCCTCTGCAGAATTCTGGGTTTGACTCCTAGGCTAAAAGGTCAAAGGTCACCTTCCTCCTCTTTATTTGGACAGGATGATGCCGACTCCTTCTCCGCTGGAGAAGACAGTCTTGACTGCTAAATCATAGGAATCGTAACGAATACCATTTCCAATCCATGCTGAGTAAGCTACGAGTCAGATCCACTGACGGATTTAAGTTAACATTTTGAAATGCAAATAATATGATCTTCATTCAGCTTGATTTGCCAGGTCCAAAAACCAACACTTTAAGGAGATATTTTTTTTTTAGATCATTAACTACCTGCCTCAAAACCTCTGCTGCATTTACAGTACATTCACTTTAAAAAATAATCTTATAAATAACACTGTAAAGTATTTTGTTTTGTTTTTTAGTTTTCTGTTTCTTTGCTTGCATGTAATTATTTTAGCCATCTTAATTGTTAGTTTCATTTTGCATTGTGTGTTGAGTACTGACTTTTAATAATTTAGTTTTGCAATAATAATAGTTTTTGTATGTATTTTTTTTTGTGTGGACCCCAGAAAGACTAGCTGGTTGCTATGGCACCAGCTAATGGGGATCCGTAATAAAATAAAATAAAATCAAATCAAATATAACGTTAGTTTATGTTCGTCTATGACCTGGAAGTCGTGGATTTCCTTTAATAACCAGCTGATGTTCACCTGGCCTTGGCTTCCTGTTGGCTTAGTGAGAGCTGAGAGGTAGAGCGGCTTTTAATTAGGGATGCACGATATTGATTTTTTGACACCGATACCGATACCGATAACTTTATGCTCCTCAAGCCGATACCGATACCGATAACCGATATTTATTGTATTATAATATTTTTTTTAACTGTATATATATATATATATATATTTTTTTTTATCAATTTTTTTTTTTTTTTTTTAGTATTTATAAGCTCCGACATCATCGGTACTGCTATCGGTACTCGAGAAATTATGGAGGTTTTTTTGAGGAATTTAAACGTCGCAAACTAATCTTGTTGGCCGTTGTCTATATCTCTCCTGCCTCTGTCTTTGCCTGCGCGGGGAGCGGGCTGCCTGCTCTCTCCTCTCTTCCCCTCCCACACACACACACACACACACTCACACACACACACACACACTCACTCACACGGGTGCTGCGCTGCTCTCATAATGGCGGACAGAACGAAATGTTCAAAAGTCTGGGTCTATTTTACTAAAGTCGATGCTGACAACGCTCGTTGCCACAAGTGCAACAAGACATTTGCCAGTAATGTATAAGCGCTGGTACTTGTCAATGTGGCTGGCGGGGAGATAACGTTAGCTCCGAGTAGAGTAATGGCTGACAATCCGGAGGTAAATAAACGAACGAGAGCTTCTGATTGGTGGTAAGAAGAAGAGGTGGGTGCAAGCCGTGGGACGTAATTGGCAGATCGACTGTCTGTCTCCGAATGTAACGTGACTACGTCACAGCCAAGAAAGGGAGCGCTGGATTTGTGAAAAACTCCCTGTTCCTAAACCACACGCTATCAGTTTTACCACAGTACTGGCAAAACCGGAGGAGGCTATAATAAAAACAAGCGCCCTTCATCCAAATCCACCCACACCAGATTTCTTTTAACCAGAAAATGTATTATATGTTATCGGAGCTATCAATAACGTTATCGAGTTTATCGGGATGACGTCATAATTGCTGATATCGGCCCGATAATTATCGTGCATCCCTACTTTTAATGGAATAATACTAAGGTTTTTCTAATGCCACCATCAACTATTGATTGCGTGTGTGTGGTTCAAACGTTAAACTTCTATTCCTAAAAGAACACCAGAGTTGTGTGAGGGTGTAGATGGTGACCGGGGAACATAGCAGGCCTGTACAGTGCGAGATATATCTCGCACGTGCTACAGCAACAGCGGTCTGTGCGATGAATGGATTTACTTCACTAGCACTGGTGCGATAGGGATTCGGTTCATATAGATACTCTTATTTTGAAAATCCTGTAGCGGGTCTCATTTCTGCCCACACGCAGCTCCAGCTATAATAACTAGGCTCGACAGCTAGCAACATTCAGGTGCATATGATACTCTTATTTTGAAAAAACTCCGTGACAACTCGACGAGTCATATCCGCCCTATCCGTGCTTGCAAGCAGAGCAGCGTGTTGGTGCGCACTGCTGCTGCGTAACACAGCAGTGCGCCTACACGTCCCGAAATAAGTCCGTGGTGTTTTTTTTTTCTCGCAACGGGTCAAATGCATCTACATGCTTTGCACCGTCGCCATTCCTTTATGCGCACATCGCCCGAAATTAACGTTTATGTACCATTACAATCACTACAACGTTAGCAAGCTAACAAGCTAATCCTGATCACAGGCAGAGCCAGCAGACACAGTGTGGAAAGGGAAATGGGGGGGCACTCTCTCCCCTTCCCTGTGTGTGTGTGTGTGCGTGCGTGCGTTTGGAAAGACGATGAAGTCACTAGTCAGGACTCAGGACAGGAGTATATTATAGTAAACTGAGGATGGACAGATAATGTTGATATTCAAATATAAAAAATTTCGAGAGGAGTGGAAGTTTGAAGACAGACTAGACTACAATATGATGCAGGGGTGGTGAGTTGAAACAGTGTGTGTGAATGAATGAATGTAAACTTTATTTAACAGATTGCAGAATGGGTACAGTACAGTACGGCTCAATACACACAATTGTTAAGGGGATGCAGACCAGAGAAAGACGTTTGTCTTGTTTACATCAGGGTCCCCCATTGTGTGTGTGTGTCCCAACCGACCCCACTTCTATGTTTCAATAAATTATTTGCATTTAAAACTATTAACGCTGACTCATTCCTTCAGTCCACTCAAAATTATGCTAATATTCCTTATGTTGTTTATGATATTAATTGAAAATAGCATATGAGAGTATTACTATTATAGTAATAATAACACATGGCGGTACTAAATGACAGCCAAACATGGCACTGCAACTAAATAACACAAATACAATAGGCACATTTGTGACTGTTACAAATATAACATGTTTTATACTTGTGCTACAAGATTTTGGCCTGTGCTACAAAACTATCAACCTCTGTAGCACCAGTGCTATGTGCAAAAAAAGTTAACGTACAGCCCTGCATAGGACCCTTTTTATCGGGAGCGGGAAACATAGATACACTCCCGGCTACAGCTAGCAGGGCTGTTTGCTAGCGGTCTAAGCCCACGGTAAGCCTCCTCTAGCAGGGCTGTTTGCTAGCGGTCTAAGCCCACGGTAAGCCTCCTCTAGTAGGGCTGTTTGCTAGCGGTCTAAGCCCACGGTAAGCCTCCTCTAGCAGGGCTGTTTGCTAGCGGTCTAAGCCCACGGTAAGCCTCCTCTAGCAGGGCTGTTTGCTAGCGGCCTAAGCCCACGGTAAGCCTCCTCTAGCAGGGCTGTTTGCTAGCGCTCTAAGCCCACGGTAAGCCTCCTCTAAAAGGGCTGTTTGCTAGCGGTCTAAGCCCACGGTAAGCCTCCTCTAGCAGGGCTGTTTTCTAGCGGTCTAAGCCCACGGTAAGCCTCCTCTAGCAGGGCTGTTTGCTAACGGTCTAAGCCCACGGTAAGCCTCCTCTAAAAGGGCTGTTTGCTAGCGGTCTAAGCCCACGGTAAGCCTCCTCTAAAAGGGCTGTTTGCTAGCGGTCTAAGCCCACGGTAAGCCTCCTCTAAAAGGGCTGTTTGCTAGCGGTCTAAGCCCACGGTAAGCCTCCTCTAAAAGGGCTGTTTGCAGTCTGCTCCCCAGCCTCTTGTAGCAGCCTGTGTGACCAGTGCTCTGCTTGTTGTTCAGGCTTGTTAGTGGGTTTTTCTGAAGCTCCGCTCATTCACCTCCTCGGTCAAAAGGCAAAGGCCCCCTGCTGAGAAGAGGAGAATGGACATGGAGGGAGGGAGGGAGGGAGAGAGGGAGGGAGGGAGAGATAGAGGGAGGGAGGGAGGGAGGGAAAGAGAGAGAGGAGGGGTCAGAGAGAAAAAGAGGTATGGAGAGACGGAGGGAGAACCAGGGGAGGAGGGGTGAGAGAGAGAAGGAAAGAGAGAGAGAGACTCATAGTGTTCATACTGAATGTTTTCATTTAGTGGTTACCATGGAGATAATGTCCTAACAACACTGTGATGCAGGGTCAGACCCTCGAAACCCCCCTTCTCTCTCTCTGCCCCTCTCTCTTGCTCACCTCTCTTTCTCTCTGTCTTGTTCTACTCTTCCCTCTTCTCTTTCTCTCTTTTCAATTCAATAGTCTGTATTGTCATGAATGTAACAAATACAAGGTTGCAGACGAGGGTGTATTAAAAATTTTCCCGTCACTCGTCTCGGAGCCATTTACACACAAACCCAACTGTGTGTGTGTGTGTGTGTTTTCGGGACGCCTCTCTCCTCTCTATCTGTCACTCGTCTCGGAGCCATTTACACACAAACTCAACTGTGTGTGTGTGTGTGTGTTTTCGGGACGCATCTCTCCTCTCTCTCTCTCCCTCTCTCTCCCTCTCTCTGTCTCTGTCTCTCTCACTCTCTCCCCCTCTCTCTCTCTCTCGTATGTATCACGCTGCGTGGGTGACTGTCACTCAAAACGCTTATGGGCGGAGGCCAGCCAAATCAGCCTGAAATCTTGAGGTCGAAAAATTATGCTTTTGAGTACTTGATTAAATATATAAAACAATGAATAATAAAAAAAAAAAAAAACTTTACAGATGTGTTCCATAGAATCACAGGAATTGTGTAAAGTTGCGCAAATAGTGAAAGGAATAGCAATGCATGTCCCCTTTAAATAATCTTTTTTTATTTGTATTTCTATTATTAAAATGAAGGTTCGGTTGAACTGTCTCTGGTTGAACTGTCTCTTTGTGGTTGAACTGTCTCTGTGTGGTTGAACTGTCTCTCTCTGGTTGAACTGTCTCTGTGTGGTTGAACTGTCTCTCTGGTTGAACTGTCTCTCTGGTTGAACTGTCTCTCTGGTTGAACTGTCTCTCTGTGGTTGAACTGTCTCTCTCTGGTTGAACTGTCTCTCTCTGTGGTTGAACGGTCTCTCTCTGGTTGAACTGTCTCTCTCTGGTTGAACTGTCTCTCTCTGGTTGAACTGTCTCTCTCTGGTTGAACTGTCTCTCTCTGGTTGAACTGTCTCTGTGGTTGAACTGTCTCTCTGTGGTTGAACTGTCTCTCTCTGGTTGAACTGTCTCTGTGGTTGAACTGTCTCTCTTTGGTTGAACTGTCTCTCTGTGGTTGAACTGTCTCTCTCTGGTTGAACTGTCTCTCTGTGGTTGAACTGTCTCTGTGTGGTTGAACTGTCTCTCTCTGGTTGAACTGTCTCTCTGTGGTTGAACTGTCTCTTTCTGGTTGAACTGTCTCTCTCTGGTTGAACTGTCTCTCTGTGGTTGAACTGTCTCTCTGTGGTTGAACTGTCTCTCTCTGGTTGAACTCTCTCTGTGGTTGAACTGTCTCTCTGTGGTTGAACTGTCTCTCTGGTTGAACTGTCTCTGTGGTTGAACTGTCTCTCTGTGGTTGAACTGTCTCTCTGGTTGAACTGTCTCTCTGTGGTTTAACTGTCTCTCTCTGGTTGAACTGTCTCTCTGTGGTTGAACTGTCTATGTGGTAGGAAGTAGAGGAGGAGCCTTCTCTACCATGTTTTCCTTGTCTAATAAATGCTTCATGTACCTACAGTAATGAGAGAGAGAGAGCAGGGGAGAGGGAGAGAGAGATGAAGAACGAAAAGAGAATGGAAGATAGAGGGTGCGATGGGGTGACGGGTCTGAGGCTAGAGTAGGGGCGTGTGTGTGTGTGTGAGACGTGTGTTGCATGTGTTTTGGTCAATGCACCCGTGTTAAAAATGTATAGGGGACTATATACACCTAGCTACCTCTATACACCTAGCTACATATACCTAGCTTCCTCTCCTCTCTTCTCTTCTCTCCTCACCTACCTCCTTCCTGCTCTCCTCGCCTCTCTTCTCTCCTCCCCCTCTCATCTCCTATCTCCACGCTGTTCCTCTCCTCACCTCTCTTCTCCTCTCCCCTCTCCTCTCCTCTCTCCCCTCTCTCCTCTCCTCCCTCTCTCCTCTCCTCTCTCCTCCCCCTCTCATCTCCTATCTCCACGCTGTTTCTCTCCTCTCCTCTCCTCCTCTCCTCTCCTCTCTCTCCTCCCCCCTCTCATCTCCTATCTCCACGCTGTTCCTCTCCTCACCTCTCTTCTCCTCTCTCCCCTCTCTCCTCTCCTCACCTCTCTTCTCCTCTCCCCTCCCCCTCTCATCTCCTATCTCCACGCTGTTCCTCTCCTCTCCTCACCTCTCTTCTCCTCTCCCCTCTCCTCTCCCCTCTCCTCTCCTCTCCTCTCTCCCCTCTCTCCTCTCCTCTCCTCCTTCTCTCTCCCCTCTCCCCTCCCCCCTCTCATCTCCTATCTCCACGCTGTTCCTCTCCTCACCTCTCTTCTCCTCTCCCCTCTCTTCTCCTCTCTCCCCTCTCTCCTCTCCTCTCCTCCTTCTCTCATTTCCTCTCCTCTCCTCTCTCTCTCCTCTCTCCTCTCCTCTCTCCTCTCTCCTCTCTCCTCTCCTCTCCCCTCTCCTCTCTCTCTCCTCTCCTCTTTCACATCTCTTGGGAACAGCGGTACCTCAGAGCTATATGAATAGCAGTGTTTTTTTGTGGACTCCAAAAGCTCTCGGTAGCAGTTTTTTATTTCACAAAGACAACCAGATATTGCCAATCTTAGTTTTATCAGACATTTTCTAGGGACCCGAGTTTCACATCGAGGGACCCGGCGATACAGGGATCCGTGAAGCCCCTGTTCTACCGGTGTGTGACTGAGTGAAGAAACCTTTCCAGTCACTCCTGTTCCTGAGCCGTGGCCTCGTTTCTGTGGTGTTCAGTGAGGTGACCCTGCTGGTCCTGGAGCCGAGTCTCCTGTAGCGCCCCCCGGGGGACGGGAGGAGGCTAAACCGGAGGTCTGTGTTTTGGGTGAGAACACGTTAGTCACATGACTAGACCATCTAGGACGGTGCTGTCTGGATACCCTCACCTGGAAGGATGGTTGTGGGACGTGGGGACGGCACCATTTTAACCCTTTCACTGCCACACGACAGAAGGTTAACCCTTTACTATCACACAACCGACGGCGATGCTCCTTGTATGCCTTTGTTTTACTTACGTGCAGACATCAGGAGTAGTTCACTTCTAACAACCAGCCACATGCTGTGTGTGTGTGTGTGTGTGTGTGTGTGTGCTCAGCTGATGCGTGTGTGTGTGTGTGTGCTGATGTGTGTGTATCTGTTTGTGTGCAGTTGTACGTGTGTGTATTACTCCCTGAAGGAGCGTGACTAGTGAGTTAATCTGTCCACAGCGATGCAGCTGACACAAAGCTCTCTCTCTCTCTCTCTCTCTCTCTCTCTCTCTCTCTCTCTCTCGGTCTCTTACTCTTTTAATCTCTCTCTTACGCTCTGTGTCTAATACTCTCTCCCCTCTCTTCCTCTATTGCTCTTTGGCGCTCTCTCTCACACACACACTGTCCCTCAGTTCCTCTCTCTCTCTCTCTCTCTCTCTCTCTCTCTCTCTCTCTCTCTCTAATGTCTAATCAAGTCTGTATCAGTCTAAATAATGCTGTAGCGTGAAATTGGAGTCTCCTGTCAGAAAGCCTCCAGTCTGTCCTACAAGAGGAGGCAATTAAACACTGCGTCCTCTCTGTGTGTGTGTGTGTGTGTGCTTGTGAGTATATCTGTGTATGTGTGTGAGTATATTTGTGTGTGTGAGTATATTTGTGTGTGTGTGAGTATATTTGTGTGTGTGTGCGAGTATATTTGTGTGTGTGAGTATGTGTGTGTGTGTGTGTGTGTGTGAGTGAGGACAGGGTGCTGGTTCTTCTAGTTCAGTTATTTTGGTGATAATCCCCTGAGTGGAGCTACACTAGAGACTCTCCTCTTTTCCTCTCCTCCTCTCTTCCTATCTTCCTCTCCTCTCTTCTCTTCCTATCTTCCTCTCCTCCTCTTCCTCTCTTCCTCTCCTCTCTTCCTCTCCTCTCTTCTCTTCCTCACTTCTCCTCTCTTCCTCTCCTCTCCTCCTCTCTTCCTCTCCTCTCTTCCTCTCTTCCTCTCTTCCTCACTTCCTCTCTTCCTCTCCTATCTTCCTCCCCTCTCTTCCTTTCATCTCCTCCCTTCCTCTCCTCACCTCTCCTCTCTTCCTGTCTTCCTCTCCTCTCTTCCTCTCCTCTCTTCCTCCCCTCTTTATTTCCTCTCCTCACCTCTCCTCTCTTCTTCTCTTCTCTTCCTCCTCTCTTCCTTTCCTCACCTCTCTTCCTGTCTTCCTCTCCTCTCTTCCTCTCCTCTCTTCCTCTTTTCCTCTCCTCTTCCTCCCCTCTTCATTTCCTCACCTCTCCTCTCTTCTTCTCTTCTCTTCCTCTCCTCTCTTCCTTTCCTCACCTCATCTCTCTTCCTCTCCTCTTCCTCTCCTCCTCTCTTCCCCTCCTCTCTTCCTCTCCGCACCTCTCCTCTCATCTCTCTTCCTCTCCTCTGTCTGTCTGTTTACAATTATCTAATTTCTTCTCTCCTCCATCTCTTCCACGTTACTATCTTTCTTTTCTCTTCATTCTTCTCTTTACATTCTCCCCCCCCCCCTCTCTCTCTCTTCTCCCCCCCTCTCTCTCTGTCAGATCTGAGAGGCTCTTTAATCGCCTGCTGTGTTGCCTGGCCCCCAACATGACGTGTGTGTCTTTCTATGTATGTCTGCGTGCGCATGTTCTTGTGTGTGTTTCTTTGCCTGTGAATGTGTGTTCGTGTGTGTATGCTTGAGCGAGACAGAGAGAGAGGAGGAGGGAGAGAGAGAGGAAAGAGAGAGAGAGGAAAGATACAGAGAGGAGGAGGGAGAGAGGAGGATGGAGAGAGAGAGGAAAGAGACAGAGAGGAGGATGGAGAGAGAGGAAAGAGACAGAGAGGAAAGAGACGGAGAGAGAGGAGGAAGGAGAGAGGAAAGAGACACAGAGAGGAAAGAGACAGAGAGAGAGGAGGAAGGAGAGAGGAAAGAGACACAGAGAGGAGGGGGGAGAGAGGAAAGACTGAGAGGAAAGAGACGGAGACCATAGCAGATTATTTGAGCATGGTGACTGATCAACAACTAAAAAGAACCTTGACAAAATACAGACTGAGTGAGCACAGCCTCGCTGTTGAAAAGGGGAGGCACAGGAAAACCTGGCTTCCTGCAGAGCAAAGGCTGTGCTGTCATTGCACCCTCAGTGAGCCTGAAACTGAGTGGCACTTCCTCACCAAATGTGAAAAATATAAATATATTAGAGAAACGCATTTAAAAAAAATTAATTAATAAAAAAAGGCTTTCTCGCACTACCAGATACAGAAAAACTACCAGTCCTACTAGGGGAGGACTCAACAAGCTGTGAGCTAGCAGCAGCATATGTTGCTGCCTGCCACAAACTGAGGGACAGTGAGTGACAGTCACCTCACCTGACATGTTTACGCCGTAATACTTGATGTTTTATTTTACGATGATATTTTGTATGTACTTATATCTGTTTGTAATCCATGTTTATGTTTAATGTTACTTTGGCAACATGTAGAAGTACGTCATGCCAATAAAGCCATTTGAATTGAATTGAATTGAATTGAATTGAGAGGAAAGAGACAGAGAGGAAAGAGGGAGAGAGGAAAGAAACA
>NC_140182.1:21719674-21744306 GCF_963971535.1 Notolepis coatsorum
GTTCAAAGTGCTTCACAACAGTAAAAAATACAGGCATGAGCGAGCATAGCAAGGTATGGTAAATCACAGTGTTTCACATTAGGATCTAGCATCCCAATAGGTTGTTTACAGTTTCATTCAGTAATACAAATAATAAAATAGTTTAAAATGATTACATTTAAAAATCGTCTAAAAATTATAAAATAGAACGGACGTACAACAACAGTAAAAAATACAGGCATAAGCGAGCATAAAAATTAAAAATGTAAATAGCAAGGTTACAGTAAAAAGTGTGATAAGATTGTTCAATCAGATGAAAATGGCCCAGTTAGGAGAATCAACCTTGGCTAGGCGGTGAACACCATGTACCTAACTGGAATGTTAAACTACTTTGATTGATATGGAGAGAAGCAGAGAGGTGGTAGAAGTAGAGAAAGACTGGGAAAGAGAGAGAGAGAGATGGACGGCGAGCTTTCACACATGCACTGCAACCCTGAACCTACAGTATCCAGGCATGACCTGTATCAAGTCTTTTAAATCTAAACTCAAAACCCATCTATACTGCCTCCCTGGCCTTCCCCGACTCACCCTGACTCTTGCCTCGCTTGTTGACGTGTTGTTTTGTTTCTTTGTCTGTCCGTTGGTTGTTTATAGTTTCTGTTTATCCTATACTTTAGCACTTACTGTGAAGCACTTTGGGTGACAAGTGTCATGTCTAAATGTGCTATACAAATACATGTGATTGATTGATTGATTGATTGTATGTGTGAACGCAAAGGTCTGAATTATTCAGACAGAACTTTAACCAACCAGCCCCCCCTGGTCCAGAGTCTGTGATGATGACCAACCAGCCCCCTGGTCCAGAGAGAGACACAGAGACACACAGAGACAGAGACACAGACACAGAGAGACAGACATAGACACAGAGACATACAGACACAGAGACACACAGAGACAGAGAGACAGACACAGACACAGAGACACACAGAGACAGAGAGACAGACACAGAGAGACAGACATAGACACAGAGACATACAGACACAGAGACACACAGAGACAGAGAGACAGACACAGACACAGAGACACACAGAGACAGAGAGACAGACACAGAGAGACAGACATAGACACAGAGACATACAGACACAGAGACACAGAGAGACAGACACAGACACAGAGACACACAGAGACACACAGAGACAGAGAGACAGACACAGAGACAGAGACACACAGAGACAGAGAAACAGACACAGACACAGAGACACACAGAGACACACAGAGACTGAGAGACAGACACAGAGACAGAGACACACAGAGACAGAGAGACAGACACAGACACAGAGACACACAGAGACACACAGAGACAGAGAGACAGACAGAGACACACAGACACACAGAGACAGAGAGACAGACACAGAGAGACAGACACAGACACACAGAGACAGAGAGACAGACACAGAGAGACAGACACAGACACAGAGACACAGAGAGACAGAGACACAGAGAGACAGAGACACAGAGAGACAGAGACACAGAGAGACAGACACAGAGAGACAGACACAGACACACAGAGAGACAGACACAGACACAGAGAGACAGACACAAAGACACAGAGACAGAGACACACAGAGACAGAGACACACAGAGACACACAGAGAGACAAAGAGACACACAGAGACAGAGAGAGACAGACACAGAGAGACAGACACAGACACAGAGAGACAGACACAAAGACACAGAGACAGAGACACACAGAGACACACAGAGACACACAGAGAGACAAAGAGACACACAGAGACAGAGAGAGACAGACACAGAGAGACAGACACAGAGACAGAGACACACAGAGACAGAGAGAGACAGACACAGAGACAGAGACACACAGAGACACACAGAGAGACAAAGAGACACACAGAGACAGAGACAGAGAGAGACAGACACAGAGAGACAGACACAGAGACATGCTCAGGGGCTCTTGATGTTGAATTGACTTAGTGATGTTTGTGATTTGTTGAGAACAGCCTGTTTGATCTGTCACAGTGATGACTGTGTTTCCCCTAGCAACACTACCGCTGTGTGTCTGTCTGTGTGTCTGTGTGTGTGTGTGTGTGTGTGTGTGTGTGTGTGTGTGTGTGTGTGTGTGTGTGTGTGTGTGTGTGTGTGTGTGTGTGTGTGTGTGTGTGTGTGCGTGCGTCCATCCGTCTTTGTGTTTTTGTTTGTGTGTGTATTCCTCTAGGTGAGCTTCATACTGTATAGTTTAAGAAGACATACACACAGATAGATGTACAGATAGATAGATAGATAGATAGATAGATAGATAGATAGATAGATAGATAGATAGATAGATAGATAGATAGATAGATAGATATAGTGATAGATGGATGTATTGATCAGTGATGCTCACAAGTCTCAAATCGTTGGTCCAAGTGTGGTTATCTGTATGTGTGTGGCTATCTGTATTATAACTGTGTAACTAAGTTCTCATATCTTTTTCCTTCTTTCCTTTTTTCTGTTGTCTTTATCTCTCCCCACCACAGACCCCCTGCTGACACACACACACAGACACACACACACACACACACACACACAGACACACACACACACACACACACACACACACACACACACACACACACACACACACACACACACACACACACACACACACACACACACACACACACACACACACACACACACACACACACACACACACACACACACACAGTTTTCTAAATGCTTTCAATATAGGCTACACATACCACTGCACACTTTATTCTAACACACACACACATACACAGAGGTTTACATACACGCTACACACACACTCACACACACTTTTCTAAATGTATAGGTCAAATATAGGCTACACATACCATACACATTTCTGTAACACATACACATTCTGTACACACACATACACACGCATACATTTTCATGTCATCTTCACAAGCTACCCCCGCCCCCTCTCCACAGACGCACACACACTATTCTAACATGCTTTGTGCACATGAGAACCCCTTCCCCTCCTCCCTCCCGCCCCCGACCCCCTGGAGTGTGTAGGGTTCACAGTAGCGGTGTGTGAGTCTCGAGGGGGAGACAAGACTCAGGGTATGTGAGTCTAAATAAAGCCGTGTGTGCTCGGCTAATGAAACACGGCCTATTCCCCAACGCCCCATCAAGGAAGCACAGGCCTTTTATTAGAACGGGTCGGTAGGAGACTCTCTAACGACCCCCAAACATGTCTTTATGGTAGGACTCTCTAACAACCCCCAAACACGTGAATATTAAAGGCAACCAACTTGTGTTCAGCCTTTCGTTCAGCGTTTCTCTGATTGGCCACACGGCCACGTGACCGCGCGGCAGAGAGTTGCGCCGCCCGCGCGGCCGTCTTCCGTTGTAGAATTGTTTACATCAGGGTGAACGCTATTGTATTCGCAAATATAAGAGCCAGCAATACGCAGCTCCAGTTAACCTAATTTATACCGTAATGAATCATTAAAAAAATATACCGTTAACTGGAATATGTTGTTTCTTTACACACATATGTTGGGATTATGTAATTGGTTTGGCATGACAAAACAATAAAAATCGCTACTTTACATCAGGGTGAACGCTGTTAGTAACGCTGCCACCACCCACTTCAATGACAGAGCTCTCATATTTGCGAATGCATAAACTATATCTTAAATTATGGCTATGTGTCTAATATGGCTGTCGCGAAGTCATTGATAAGCGACGGCCATATTAGACACATAGCCATAATTTAAGATATAGTTTATGCATTCGCAAAATATGAGAGCTCTGTCATTGAAGGGCTTCTACAACGGAGCACGGCCGCTGCTGCTGCTGGAGCTGGACCGAGTCAAGCCGGCTGCGGCGCACGGAAGCCGAGGACAACCACCGCATCGCCCCGCTGGCGCTTCAGCAGCCTCCACGGATGTACAGTGACGAGTGAATCTGGTAGTTGGTTTATGACGTTAAAAACGCGAAATAATAACGTTACAGCGTACAGTTCCACACTGATGTACAGTGACACCCAGAGTTTCTAGTTACAGTAGTGACGCGTGAATCGAGATAGTCCTAACAGTGTTTATTATTAAGAGTCAGATAGTCCTAACAGTGTTTATAGTCCTAACAGTGTTTATTAGTAAGAGTCAGATAGTCCTAACAGTGTTTATTATTAAGAGTCAGATAGTCCTAACAGTGTTTATTATTAAGAGTCAGATAGTCCTAACAGTGTTTATTATTAAGAGTCAGATAGTCCTAACAGTGTTTATTATTAAGAGTCCTAACAGTGTTTATTATTAATTAACGTCATAAACCAACTACCAGATTTATTTTGCACCAGGGAACTTGAAGGTTCCTGCCGCGATCGCGGCAAAAGGGGGCGGGCTAGCGGCGTGGGGTCGTGGCCAATCAGAGAAAAGCTGAACACAAGTTGGTTGCCTTTAATATTCACGCCCCCCAAACATGTCTTTATGGTAGGACCCCCAAACATGTCTTTATGGTACGACCCCCAAACATGTCTTTATGGTAGGACCCCCAAACAAGTCTTTATGGTACGACCCCCAAACATGTCTTTATGGTAGGACCCCCAAACAAGTCTTTATGGTAGGAGACTCTAATGACCCCCAAATATGTCCTTATGGTAGGACCCTCTAACATGTCTTTATGGTACAACCCCCAAACATGTCTTTATGGTACAGCTTTCTAACAACCCGCAAACCCAATGGGGTCATATTATGGAAATGGGTTTTGCCCGGTCGTTGTATGAATTTGGCAGTCTGAAATGTTGTTTAGGTGCTGGGGGGGCACAATTACATTATGCGCTTGTCATTTGGCAAGAGTTTGAAGTCTTGAGATTAACAAGCCTGTTCAGAGTTTCCTCCTCACGACGGGATGAATTAGCATTGATTAATCAATTAGCTGTCCTTTCTGGAGCCAGGAACACTGCCCACCTAATGCACTGCCCAGTTTGTAAACGTGTTGTACCCATGTTGGGTGTGCGGCAGCCAGGCAGGGCAGGAAGTGATTAGTTTCAATGTGTTGCTGCAGCCACCAAACACTGTTTAATATAAGAGAAGGTGAGGCGCTGGACATTTCAGACTCATTTCTTTACAAATAAAATGGCCACAGATTCAAGAAAGCATCAATTGTTGAAAAGATCCACAATGTGTCATTTAAGTAACATTCAATTCCAAATTCTGAACCCCTCTCTCTCTCTCCCTCTTTGTCTTGCTCTCTCTTTTCTTTTCTTCTCTTCTCATATCTTCTCTTCGCCTCCCTTCTCTTCTCTTCTCATATCTTCTCTTCTCTTCTCTTCTCTTCTCTTCTCTTCTCTTCTCTTCTCTTCTCTTCTCTTCTCTTCTCTTCTCTTCCCCTCTCTTCCCCTCTCTTCTCTTATCATATATTCTCTCTCCTCTCCTCTCCTCTCCTCTCCTCTCCTCTCCTCTCCTCTCCTCTCCTCTATTCACTTCTCTTCTCTGCTGTGTTTGGCAGTCAGAATGTTCATGGTGTGAGGCCTGTTCTCTTTTGACCAACAAAAAACAGTTTTGAGGATTGTGTGTGTGTGTGTGTGTGTGTGTGTGTGTGTGTGTGTGTGTGTGTGTGTGTGTGTGTGTGTGTGTGTGTGTGTGTGTGTGTGTGTGTGTGTGTGTGTGTGTGTGTGTGTGTGTGTGTGTGTGTGTGTGTGTGTGTGTGTGTGTGTGTGTGTGTGTGTGTGTGTGTGTGTGTGTGTGTGTGTGTGGTGTGTGTGTGTGTGTGTGTGTGTGTGTGTGTGTGTGTGTGTGTGTGTGTGTGTGTGTGTGTGTGTGTGTGTGTGTGTGTGTGTGTGTGTGTGTGTGTGTGTGTATTTGACTTACCTTGGGATCCACCCGGTCCTCACTCTGTGGCCTAGAGAGCCAGACCCACAGCTTCAGAACCAACCCAGTTGAATGGCCCAGCCCAGGGTAGTGTTAAATCATTATATTATATAGCACCAGGGTTTCCGTTGTCCGGTAATTACCGGTTTTTGACCGGCAAAATCTGTTGAAGTCCAACATATCTCTCCGGTCATAATGTCCAGTGAAAATAATTCCCTCTAAGCACAATTTGATTATTTGAATTGTATTAAAATAGGCTAAAATTAAATAGCCTATGCGATGAACGAAACAATCATTACATTTGTTTCATTGTTGCTTCACCAATAATGACAACGATGTGTCAGCGGGAGCTTGGTGCTGGATTTGCAATACTCCAATTCAGCCATTGGCAATTCAGCTGACGGGTGGGGGGCGCTGCTGAGCGGTCCCCAGACCGGACCTGAAAACACAGCTGGCTCTGCGGCTCTGCAGCTGCATGCTCTCGCAAATCCAGCACCAAGTCGTTGGGAGGTGGAGATAGTCATCACGCAAACCCACGATAATGTTGCCGTCTCTCTCTGCCACATTTTTCTAATAATTAATACAAATGTCCAATATAACGGAATTCGTTAGCTCATAAAAATGTGATAACAGACTGCTGTTTATTAATGTCGGGCCGACTGCCCACCGACACCTCAAGTCGGCAGCAGCACGAAGTCTCGAGGGACTTATTTTATTTGGAATATATTAATGACTGTATATACGCAAAAGTAGCCTAGTTTTAAGTTAAAATATTATAAATCTACATGCCTTGAGGATGTCATTCTTTATATAGCCTGCCTATCAATTGTTTTTAAGCTCAATAAACTCTGACCGGAATTGATCCCATTTGTCCGGTAGATTGAAATCTTGCAGGACACGGAGACCGGCAACAATTTTTTCTAACGGAAACCCTGTATAGCACACTATAGTATAGGTACCTAGTAGATGACAACGTATAGTTTTTAGTGTGTGTAGTCTAGGGACATCTATGGATCTCAGGGAATGTATTCCCAGTGTCAGAAATACTGTGTCTGTTACTAGGCTTGAGTAAATTGTAATGAACCAAATGAGAATATCAATACTTTTTATTTTTTATTTTTTTACTGAATAACACCATGCTCAAATTGACCAGACCTGAAAAATCTAAGCAAATGAATAAATGGAAGATGATTAAACAGAAGGTTTTGTAGATACAGTACTGAATTCTGCCATCCGGACACGTGCAATTTGAAATATGATTATAGAATATCAGGCCTAAAATGGTTATGTGATTAAAATGCGATTAATTAGATTAATTAATTACAAATCCTGTAATTTGCACATTCACGACCTTTTGCGGTGGAAATGGCAGACGTTCAAAGTCATAACATGCGCAACGTGTCATCTAATGAATCACGTTCAAAATATAAATGACTTCTCTTAGACCACTATTCGTGATTCCGCCTATAGAGCCAGGACTCGACGGTGCGCGTTTCGCTCGCATTTGATAACTTCTGTGTTTCACTCAACTCCAGCTGGAAGGGAGGGGCTGAGCCCGCTGCCCCCACCTTACACTTTAGAAGCTATGACAGCTAGCTCTTCAGCCCTGCGTCCTGCAGCCTGTGACGTGCGTGCGTGCGTGCGTGCGTGAGGGGAAGTCCAGTCCTCTGTTAGCTTGGCTGTAGGCTCCCTGTGACTCTATTCCACTGACCTGATCTGGTATCCCTGGAGTTCCTGGTAGCTGTGTGTGTGTGTGTGTGTGTGTGTGTGTATGTGTCTGTGTGTGTGTGTGTGTGTGTGTGTGTGTGTGTGTGTGTGTGTGCGCGCGCGCGCACGCTTCCGTGTGGGGGGGGGGGGAGTCCAGTCCTCTGTTAGCTTGGCTGTAGCTCCCTGTGACTCTATTCCACTGACCTGATCTGGTATCCCTGGAGTTCCTGGTAGCTGTGTATGTGTGCACGTGTGTGCACATGTATGCACGTGTGTGTGTGTACGCGCGCGTGTGTGTGGGGGGGGGGGGTTCCCAGTCATGTGACCAGGTTCTCTCTTATTCCCAGTGTTTGTTCCAGTACCTGTTTTTATTATAGTTTTTTTTAAATGGCACTTGGATGACAGTAATAGTTCAGATGAAAGACCACTACTGTATATGTATAGAATCAAGAATCAAGAGGTTTATTTGTCACATACTGTACATACTAGGGCATACAGTTAGTTTTGTTTGTTTATTTAGGATCCCACTTGACAAAAGCTATTCTTCCTGGGGTCCGGGTGAAACGGGGGTGGTCAGACTCATGCCCGCATCGATTGTGCAATAATACAATAATAAAATAGACAAACCGGTAAGACATAAGATGTGCATGATAAAAATAGACATGCTAAATTCTTGTATAGGTATGATTGTACTCTGTACTTATATGCAGTATTGTACTGTGTACTTATAGACAGTATTGTACTGTGTACTTATAGACAGTATTGTACTGTGTACTTATAGACAGTATTGTACTGTGTACTTATAGACAGTATTGTACTGTGTACTTATATACAGTATTGTACTGTGTACTTATAGACAGTATTGTACTGTGTACTTATAGACAGCATTGTACTGTGTACTTATAGGCAGTATTGTACTGTGTACTTATAGACAGTATTGTACTGTGCCTTTATAAACAGCACCTACTCTAAATCTGTGTTACTTAAAGGAGACCTACAACACCCAATTTCAAAATTCATACATGGTATTCATCTGGTCCAAAACAGTACAAAGATATTAGTTAAAATGTCTCTCCCAAAAAAAACTCTCTCCCAAATCCAGAAATGGGGAGAAAACTCAAACTTGCGATGTCATCAAGTAATAAAGTCTGAAGCTGCTCCATAGACAATCGATTGGGAAATATGTTACAGTATATAGATGACATGCATGTTGTTATAGTAGTTCTTTATAGATTGATTGATTGAAAAGTTTATTAACAGATTGCAGAATGGGTACAGTACAGTACAGCTCAATACATACAATTGTTAAGGGGATGCAGACCAGAGAGAGACTTTTGTCTTGTTTACATCAGGGTCCCCCATTTTCAATTCATCATAACATATATGACATACATGACATACAGATAGACAGTACTGCTCCATCTATACATTTACCAGATTTGCAAATACAGTACTGTTTGTGATACAAAAAAGTGTCCAGAAAAAGAGTGTATATACATTTGACGTAGAAACTGTACATTGGAGGAGGTTGGGTAGGTGGGGTGGGGTTGGGTGGGGGGGGGGGGGGGGGGGGGGGCTGTACATTGGAGGTGGGGGGGGGGGTGGGGGACACTGTACACTGTACATTGGAATACTGACAAAGCCATACTTGGTCATTTAAAGGATGACATGTTGTTATGGTAGTTCTTTATAGATGACACACAGGGGAATGTTGTTATGGTAGTTATTTGTCCTGGTGTCCTACTCGATCAGCCCTGCTATCAGAAGGTGTCATTGAGTCATGGTGTCCTACTCGATCAGCCCTGCTATCAGAAGGTCTCATTGAGTCATGGTGTCCTACTCGATCAGCCCTGCTATCAGAAGGTGTCATTGAGTCATGGTGTCCTACTCGATCAACCCTTGCACCACCAGCAGCCAGTCTGTTGTTATTCCATTTATGATTTTCTTTGTTGATAAAACACAGACCGAACCTTAGCTTCCGCCTATTTTATAAACCTATGCGTTTAACAATGAAAAATGTTTCCGGCAAATTTAATGATATCAATATTGTGCTGTCTGAACATGAACAGTATTGTGCTGTCCGTAGTATTTACCTACCTGGGCAGATAGGCTATACTTATTTTCTTTTATAAAAACAAGATTTGATCTTCAAAAAGATCTTGTTCCACGAATGAGTGTTGAGGAAAGGGGCGGGTGGTCTTATATTGGGGTCAATACAGTCACAATAGCTTTGGAACTGGCCACTAAAAATAGGGCCGGATGAAGACCTGGGCACACCTCTGTGGTGTGGTGTTTTTCTGCTTAAAGGAACATTGCACTGATTTATAGCTTGTTGTTTTCAAGCGTGTTCTTTTGGCTCATATGCGGCTTGTACCCTTGATGCTCCCCAGGGGTGTGGGGGGGGGGGGGGGGGGGGTGAAAGGATGTGTGTGCATGTGATGGGGGGGAGGAGGTGGGGTGTTGATGAGAAAAGGAAAGGAACTTGGAGGAAGGGAGAGGGGAGAGAGACGGTGGAGGGAGAGAGAGGTGGAGGGGGAGAGAGGGAGAGGGGTAGATGGAGAGAGAGAGGTGGGGGGAGAGAGAGTTGGGACTTATTGGAGTGAGATGTATTTGGAAGGGAAGAGGGATGAGGAGGAGAGTTAAGGGAGTGGGGGGGGGGGGGGGGGGTCTGGAGTTACTGCACAGGAAGTCCCCATTGTGTGGCTCCAGCCATTTCCTGTTTGTGTGCCCGTGGCACGTCCTCTTTCCTGTTGTACCCAGGAAGTGACACTGTCACATTCCAGCTCTGATCTCTGCAGTGGAACTTACTCTGTGTGGGTGTGGGTGTCTGTGTGTGTGTTGGTGTGTGTGTTGGTGTGTATGATGGACTTGCTGTCTTCATGTATACCTGCTTGGTTATTATACAATAACTATACCTGTTATGTTCACAAGAGGACAATGTCCTCACAAGAACTCTACCTAACTGTTATATTCACAAGAGGACAATGTCCTCACAAGAACTGTACCTAACTGTTATGTTCACAAGAGGACAATGTCCTCACAAGAACTGTACCTAACTGTTATGTTCACAAGAGGACAATGTCCTCACAAGAACTGTACCTAACTGTTATGTTCACAAGAGGACAATGTCCTCACAAGAACTGTACCTAACTGTTATGTTCACAAGAGGACAATGGGCCTCACTTGAGAGAGATGTGCCAACCAGTCTGACTTGGAGCACGCACTGACTGTACTATATATGCGCACTGCCAGTCAGGCTTATATGTGGAGATATTCAGACTCTAGATCTATTTGCAGAGCCAGATGAGTGGCTGCTTAACCGTTAAGTATTTCCCAACCTACTGTGCGATTGGCTCTTGAATCGTTCAGTATTGACAAAGCCTGCTTTGCTGGAATGATTCATTTTGCACGTACTGTATATATACAGTACGTGTGCGCGCACTGCGGGAGGTGGCCAAAAGCGCGCAACTACTATTATATTACTACTATATTAATACAGTCTATTCCACTATATAGCTATAGGTAGAGCTACCGCGATTACCGCATTACCGCGGTATCGCTGTTACATCACGGCCACCGAGTAGGCTGAATACCGCATCACCGCTGTTTTTTATAATAATAATAATAAAGTACCCTCCTCTCGTTGGGCTTGCGGCTCTGCAGATATACCCTACTCCTCTATCGAGGTTCCAAGCGACCCTATTGGGTACCAGAAAAGTCACGTGAAACATTGCAGACCACTGATTGGTCAGAAGAGAGACGCGTCACACGTTGGAGCGTCCTGCAGTTTTTTACGTCCTGAATGTCAGCCATTGATCAGAGCTCATCACAATACGGCTAATAACGTTAGCTTTAGCTCCCCGCCGGAGTGGACTACCATCGCTCCTCAGGAGTACTAAACGAGACATAATGATTTTAATGTCTGCAACGAATGTTATAATAAAAGCCCTTCGTTCTATACACTTGTCTGATTGAAAACTTTATTAACAGACCGCAGAATGGGACAACTCAGCACGCTCTGAGCAAAGAAAGGAACTGAGA
Organism: Notolepis coatsorum; assembly: GCF_963971535.1. Lineage (NCBI taxonomy): Eukaryota > Metazoa > Chordata > Actinopteri > Aulopiformes > Paralepididae > Notolepis > Notolepis coatsorum. Next base: position 21,731,263 of record NC_140182.1, read on the forward strand.
TATGCTTGCCTTGCTATGGTCCGGTAAATACGCTGATGTTATTGAACGTATAACTATATAATGTTAATGCCACAAAACGAATGCCTTTATTATAAAGTAGTAACTTTATAGTAATAATAATAAGAACGGGTCGGGGGGGTAACCACCCCTGCCCGCGACACCGAGTGAACGGCGCACGACCAGAGGGGAAACTTCGAATCCGTGTTTCACTTTCAATAACTAATGCGTGCTTGCCGAATCCCAAACAATATTCATGCTGCAAAGTCATCCTCTAAAGATAGACATTTAGACTAGAGGCAGGCTATATGCTATAAAGAGTAGACTACTACTAAAAAAAAAAAAATGCATTCAAACTTTTTTTTTTTTTTTTTTTTGTGCGTGCAGTAATAACCGCGGCGGTAGGAAATATTTTGCAAATTTGTGCGGTAAGGAAAACATCAATACCGCGGCAGCTCTAGCTATAGGTGCTGTATGATGACAATACATTTGATTCCTATCTAATTTTGCTCCATCGCAAAGTGCTTCAGCGCTTGAATACGGCCGGGGGATCCGCTCATGCAATGCAGACCCAAGTTCGCACACAGCTCTCGTATTATAATGAGCCCGCGAGGCGTGTCTCTGTATGCAAATGACTTGCGCAAGAACACGCATTCCCGTTTAGAATGAGTGGGATTCATCATTCAAAAAACCTGGGTAAGAACAGATTTGGACGTTAAGAACGGCTTGATGAATTGTTCTCTTAACAGACAGGTAAGCAAGAATATAAGAAAAATAATAAGAGTATTGTTGAATGAGGCCCAATGTCCTCACAAGAACTGTACCTAACTGTTATGTTCACAAGAGAACAATGTCCTCACAATAACTGTTAGGGGTGTAACAGTACACAAGAACCACGGTTCGGTACGTACCTCGGTTTTGAAGTCACAGTTCGGTACGGGTTTTCGGTACAGTGGGAAAGTTTGGCTTTCCATGTTCCACTCAGGGGTGATGTAGTGTGCAGTAACTAATTGTACTTGTATGGCTGGCAATGTATATTCTATATTGAAATTAATAATCAAGTTTTGAATAAAATTCTGCACACAAAAAAGGTTTTGCACGTGAGTTTGTTAGTGGTTAACGTACCGTTGTATTTGTTCAGTACACAGCCGTACTGAACCTTAGGTCCAGTACTGAAACGGTTCGGTACGGATACATGTACCTTTACACTCCTAATAACTGTACATAAGTGTTCACAAGAGGACAATGTCCTCACAAGGGAATCCAAACACCTAAATCGTTCACTCAAATATGTTTGTAACAACATTTTAAGCAAGAAATAGGATATGCAAATATTTCTGTCTTCCCTCTTCCTCTCCGACTTCAATCGCTTCCACTCTCTTTTTGCATTTCACAAAATAGCTAATTAATACAAAACCAAACACCCATGAAAAAGTACAACTTCAACTTCCTCCAGTGGGTTGTGTTTTTCAGGGCTGTACGCTAAGCTTTTTCACTAGGGGCACACTTGCCCCTAAATGAGAAATTTAGGGGCAAAAAATATTTTTTAGGGGCAAATTTTTAAATAACAATTTTACCATTATTTATATCGATTGTTTTTGATAAAAAAAAAAGAAAAAAAAATATTTTATATAATTTTTTTTTAATAATATATATATATTATATAATCATACTTGTGATTGTGTTATCTGCGAGACATCGCCACCTCGCTGTCTGCAAACAGCTCCACTGTCTGTGTGTATACTCTCCAGCAAGGATTCTCCGGGGGTGCAGCTGGACCCTAAACGCTACATTCAGCATGCAAAAGAATTCTCCGGCGCTGCACCTGGACCCTGCCCTCACTCATGCGATGTAAACCAGGGACTCGAATACGCATGTTGTTGTTGTAGCCACATTGATGCCAGGAGCTTTCTGTAGCTACTGCTGGATGGCGTTGGGACAACGCCTCAGTGAACTATTTAGTTTACTGCAACATTTCGTAGTGACTAGTTACCTAGCCAACGGAGGTATTATGCACTGGACTATTGCTGATGGATTTGTTGATGTCGGGAGCTATCCGAAGCTAGCCGGCTGGATAACGTTACACAATGCCTCAAAGTCATGTATTAAACTAAGTGAATAGTTGACTGGGTCATTTTGTAACGGTAGCTAACGTTATCTCACGAAGGTCCCACACTGACTAGACTAACGTCACGGTGAGGCAATAGCCTCTGTTTACATGCAACAGGTGGGGAGGGGGTAGCAGCAGCAGCAGCAGTGCGCAGTGCGCGCTTCATGTGTGCTGAGACAGCGAGTGAGAACTCCGCTAAAGAATTGGATCATGATTTTCGATTTTCACATGACTATTTGATTGAGCGCCACACGGCGCTCAGACGTCTCAGTGGGAGGCGCCAAACGTAAAAACTGAGCGCAAATGGCGGGTGGCGCTCTCTAGTTTCGGTCCCTGAGTCTACTAGACTTACTGGAGCATTTGTTGATAGCTATCAGTAGCTAGCCGGCTGGCAGGCTCACCGAGGTCCCAGTGTTTACAACAGCCACGGGTGCGTTTACTTAACTTTTCTTCATAGCTAAGTCAGCCAGTCTACCAGAGTGAGTGCTCAGTCGATTGTTCCCGCTGATCATACCTGCTGAGTGCTCACTGCTCAGCTCGCGTGAGTGACGTCATCGCGTCATCACACGGCTTGGATAATTTAGGAGTGAAATGCGAATCCAAGGCTTGAAAGCACTACTCGCAAGCCCGCCCCCAGATAATATTTACCAATCGCAACGGCCAATTAAAGGGGCAATTCGCGACGATATCATCGCAGTATACAGCCCTGGTTTTTGTGTCTCTCGTTGAATGTGAAACGCACGCCAGCTAGCAGTTACACCCAAAGATGGCTCCTCTATTGTCTCAGCTCCTTAGAGTTAGTTAGTTTAGGTAGTGGAGAGATGGTATTGGTTAGAGTTAGTTTAGGTAGTGGAGAGATGGTATTGGTTAGAGTTAGTTTAGGTAGTGGAGAGATGGTATTGGTTAGAGTTAGTTTAGGCAGTAGAGAGATGGTATTGGTTAGTTAGTTTAGGTAGTGGAGAGATGGTATTGGTTAGAGTTGGATTAGGTAGTGGAGAGATGGTATTGGTTAGAGTTGGATTAGGTAGTGGAGAGATGGTATTGGTTAGAGTTAGTTTAGGTAGTGGAGAGATGGTATTGGTTAGAGTTAGAGTTGGTTTAGGTAGTGGAGAGATGGTATTGGTTAGAGTTAGAGTTGGTTTAGGTAGTGGAGAGATGGTATTGGTTAGAGTTGGTTTGGGTAGTGGAGAGATGGTATTGGTTAGAGTTAGTTTAGGTAGTGGAGAGATGGTATTCGTTAGTTAGTTTAGGTAGTGGAGAGATGGTATTGGTTAGAGTTAGTTTAGGTAGTGGAGAGATGGTATTGGTTAGAGTTGGTTTAGGTAGTGGAGAGATGGTATTGGTTAGAGTTAGTTTAGGTACTGGAGAGATGGTATTGGTTAGAGTTGGATTAGGTAGTGGAGAGATGGTATTGGTTAGAGTTAGTTTAGGTAGTGGAGAGATGGTATTGGTTAGAGTTGGTTTAGGTAGTGGAGAGATGGTATTGGTTAGAGTTGGTTTGGGTAGTGGAGAGATGGTATTGGTTAGAGTTAGTTTAGGTAGTGGAGAGATGGTATTCGTTAGTTAGTTTAGGTAGTGGAGAGATGGTATTGGTTAGAGTTAGTTTAGGTAGTGGAGAGATGGTATTGGTTAGAGTTGGTTTAGGTAGTGGAGAGATGGTATTGGTTAGAGTTGGTTTGGGTAGTGGAGAGATGGTATTGGTTAGAGTTAGTTTAGGTACTGGAGAGATGGTATTGGTTAGAGTTGGTCTAGGTAGTGGAGAGATGGTATTGGTTAGAGTTAGTTAGTTTAGGTAGTGGAGATCATGGTATTGGTTAGAGTTAGTTTAGGTAGTGGAGAGATGGTATTGGTTAGAGTTAGAGTTGGTTTAGGCAGTAGAGAGATGGTATTGGTTAGAGTTAGTTTAGGTAGTGGAGAGATGGTATTGGTTAGAGTTAGTTTAGGTAGTGGAGAGATGGTATTGGTTAGAGTTAGAGTTAGTTTAGGTACTGGAGAGATGGTATTGGTTAGAGTTAGTTTAGGTAGTGGAGAGATGGTATTGGTTAGAGTTAGAGTTGGTTTAGGTAGTGGAGAGATGGTATTTGTTAGAGTTAAAGTTGGTTTAGGTAGTGGAGAGATGGTATTGGTTAGAGTTAGTTTAGGTAGTGGAGAGATGGTATTGGTTAGAGTTAGTTTAGGTAGTTGAGAGATGGTATTGGTTAGAGTTAGAGTTGGTTTAGGTAGTGGAGAGATGGTATTGGTTAGAGTTGGTTTAGGTAGTGGAGAGATGGTATTGGTTAGAGTTGGTTTAGCTAGTGGAGAGATGGCATTGGTTAGAGTTGGTTTAGGTAGTGGAGAGATGGTATTGGTTAGAGTTAGTTTAGGTAGTGGAGAGATGGTATTGGTTAGAGTTGGTTTAGGTAGTGGAGAGATGGTATTGGTTAGAGTTAGTTTAGGTAGTGGAGAGATGGTATTGGTTAGAGTTAGTTTAGGTAGTGGAGAGATGGTATTGGTTAGAGTTGGATTAGCTAGTGGAGAGATGGTATTGGTTAGAGTTAGTTTAGGTAGTGGAGAGATGGTATTGGTTAGAGTTGGATTAGGTAGTGGAGAGATGGTATTGGTTAGAGTTAGTTTAGGTACTGGAGAGATGGTATTGGTTAGAGTTAGTTTAGGTAGTGGAGAGATGGTATTGGTTAGAGTTAGAGTTGGTTTAGGTAGTGGAGAGATGGTATTGGTTAGAGTTGGTTTGGGTAGTGGAGAGATGGTATTGGTTAGAGTTAGAGTTGGTTTAGGTAGTGGAGAGATGGTATTGGTTAGAGTTGGTTTAGGTAGTGGAGAGATGGTATTGGTTAGAGTTGGTTTGGGTAGTGGAGAGATGGTATTGGTTAGAGTTAGTTTAGGTAGTGGAGAGATGGTATTGGTTAGAGTAGGGGTGGACGGTATAAACGGTATACGGTATAAACGGTATTAATTTGCTCTACGGTATGGATTTTGACTATACCGTGTAACCGGTAGCGCAGCTCTAAAATAGCAATGACGTCATGTAACCACAGCGCGACTATTTCAATCGCATTTGCCCCTAAAAATAGATAGAATTAGTCATAGATAATAGATATGTGCAAACTGGAAAAAGTTATTTAGGAGGCTTCGCGCAGTGGGCGTGTCAACACGCAATTGTCATTTCATAATAAACACATATCACCGCGGCGCACAGCAAGTTTCAATTTCAGTTCCTGGCATTTTTAACCAGTGGAGAAAGGTAAGATATTTCCCTATCGTTTTTCTTATATGAATTATTCTACGTTAATAAAACATACCTGGTGATCAACTACAGTTTGCTGTAAACATTACGATATGTGTGTAGTGTTATGATAACGACGGCAGCAGCGGGAGCCGGGAGGAAGGCTGCAGCAGTGGATTTGCGAATAGCATACAGCTGCAGAGCCGCAGAGCCAGGGACTCTTTCAGGTCTGGTCACAGGCCCGTCAAACAGCGCCCCCCCACCCAACGGCTGAATTGCCAATGGCTGAAATGAATGACCTGAAAGAGCCCCTGGCTCTGCGGCTCTGCAGCTACCTATGCTTCTAGCAAAATCCAGCCCCGCTGTTTGCAATGGGAGCAGGAGTCTCGACTCGGGACTTATTTTATTTGGAATATAATGACTTTATACGCAAAAGTAGCCTAGTTTTAAGTTAAAATATTATAAATCTACATGCCTTGAGGATGTCATTCTTTATATAGCCTGCCTATCAGGCAAAAAAAATTATTCGAACTGAAACACTGATACCGTGATATATACCGTTACCGTCTATGCTTCAAATTATACCGTGATATAAATTTTAGACCATACCGTCCACCCCTAGGTTAGAGTTAGAGTTGGTTTAGGTAGTGGAGAGATGGTATTGGTTAGAGTTAGAGTTGGTTTAGGTAGTGGAGAGATGGTATTGGTTAGAGTTGGTTTAGGTAGTGGAGAGATGGTATTGGTTAGAGTTGGTTTGGGTAGTGGAGAGATGGTATTGGTTAGAGTTAGTTTAGGTAGTGGAGAGATGGTATTGGTTAGAGTTAGTTTAGGTAGTGGAGAGATGGTATTGGTTAGAGTTAGTTTAGGTAGTGGAGAGATGGTATTGGTTAGAGTTAGTTTAGGTAGTGGAGAGATGGTATTGGTTAGAGTTGGATTAGGTAGTGGAGAGATGGTATTAGTTAGAGTTAGTTTAGGTAGTGGAGAGATGGTATTGGTTAGAGTTGGTTTGGGTAGTGGAGAGATGGTATTGGTTAGAGTTAGTTTAGGTAGTGGAGAGATGGTATTGGTTAGAGTTAGTTTAGGTAGTGGAGAGATGGTATTGGTTAGAGTTAGTTTAGGTAGTGGAGAGATGGTATTGGTTAGAGTTAGTTTAGGTAGTGGAGAGATGGTATTGGTTAGAGTTGGATTAGGTAGTGGAGAGATGGTATTAGTTAGAGTTAGTTTAGGTAGTGGAGAGATGGTATTGGTTAGAGTTGGTTTAGGTAGTGGAGAGATGGTATTGGTTCAATGTTACTCCCCATATCACTGTCACTAAAATATAAACGTTTCAGTGAAATGTCCCTTTAACACATTGAGTGCCACGCCCCTTCCGGGAAGTGCATCTGGCCTTGCCGTCCATTAACCCCATGTAATTGCTCACCTTGTTTGTAGAGCTAAACCTATATTTTATATTATAGCTATGGGTCTAATAACGCTGTCGATTGTCAGTGAGTTGCTTCCAGTCAACGTGCAAAAAACTGATTATTTTTTCATCCGTACATTTCCGTTTTATACCGTTTTGAATATGAATATAGTTTGGGTGCTTCCGAGTAATTCCAGGAAAAAGACGCAATAATAGCGTTTTTGTGTAATTCACTTATCACGTTGTCATTTTTCGCCTGATTATCGAATCTTCCTGAAGATATTACTAGATTATTATGTCTCCTCGTGAATACATGAAATGGGCCCTGGAGCGCGGCGCTCCCCCCCTCCCCTCCTGCACCCAACGGTAAACAGCCACACACAGCACACACAGATAGCCTCAATCGCGGGAGAAATAAATATCAAATCAACGCAAGATTGGATATATAGAGTCCTTACCTGGTCTCTGATGTAATGCAAAAGAAATAATCCAATTATCTGATCGCCATTCCAGTTATCCACAGCGATCCTGTCTCCGACGTTATTGGGCATTGCACATGAACGGGCGGGCGGGGTCAGTTGTCCAAGCCATCCCTACAAGCGCGTGTTTTGCCGGAGTGTTTAGGACCCGCCGCCACGCCGCAGCTCGGTAGAGAAAAAAGAAACAACACGTTTCTAATGGAGTGCAATAGCGTCCGAAGGCATTAGAGGGCGGTATAAGACCGTCTGCCAGGTCAGACACACTCAGAACAGTATGCACAAGGTGTCCCGCTGAATTATGAATGGCAATAACGAATAAAAGAAATACAGTGAGAAAAAACGTAGATCTACGTTTCCGGCACTCCACCGTCGGGCGACAGAAACGTAGTTCTACGTGAACGGCACCCAAAGGGTTAAGGCATGCTGTAATGCTGCACTACCAGGACAGCATAGGTTCACATCCCCAGGTCACGCCATGCAGCTGAGCGGAGCTGCGGCCTTACTAGAACCACCCAGTACTTCTTTTTGCTGACACCGATACTAAATCTATCTCCGTCTCTCTCTCTCTCTCTCTCTCTCTCTCTCTCTCTCTCTCTCTCTCTCTCTCTCTCTCTCTCAGAGGGACGGAGGCATAGCACAGTGTGACCCTGGGGGGGGGGGGCATGTGACGTGTTAACCCCCCTTCCTCCTCCGTCCTCCCCTCCTCTCATCCCTCCATCCCTCAGCCCTATGTTAATCCTCCTCCAGGGGCTGTGTGTGTGTGTGTGTGTGTGTGTGTGTGTGTGTGTGTGTGTGTGTGTGTGTGTGTGTGTGTGTGTGTGTGTGTGTGTGTGTGTGTGTGTGTGTGTGTGTGTGTGTGTGTGTGTGTGTGTGTGTGTGTGTGTGTGTGTGTGTGTGTGTGTGTGTGTGTGTGTGTGTGTGTGTGTGTGTGTGTGTGTGTGTGTGTGTGAGAGAGTGTGTTTTCACATGCACATTTGTGTATAATACCTGTGTGTTTTTACGTGTGTGTGTTCAGGATTTCATGTGTGCCTCTGTTTGTGTGTGTTTCTGAGTGTGTATATGTGTTTTTTTTAATGTATGCTTGCTGTGTGTGTGTGTGTGTGTGTGTGTGTGTGTGTGTGTGTGTGTGTGTGTGTGCCAGGGGGCTGCTGACTGCGGTCCTGAGTGGCTCAGAAGAAACTGCTGTGTTTGTCAGATCCTACAGGAAGCTGGAGTCCCACGATGGATATGCACGCACACGCACACACACACACACACACACACACGTATACATGCACACACACACGCACACACGCACACACACACACACACGTATACATGCACACACACACACACGCGTATGCACACACACACGCACACACATACACACGCACGCACACACTCGCGCACGCACACACACTGACACACACACGTATGCACACACATACACACGCACACACACGCGCACACACACACACACACTTACACACACACACACGCACGCACACACACATATACACACACACACACATTAAGGACAGCTCAGTTACTAAACTAGAATGTATAAAACGGGTGATAAAAATATAAACAGATTATGAGTCAATGAGACGGATCATTAATCAAAACGGATCATAAAATGTATAGAAGAAAACCATCAAATAAAAAACCAACGTTGTGCAATAAAAAAGAAAGACTAATCTGAGGATTAAATACAAAGCGTTATAGATTTAAAATCTGGAAACATTTAGTAATTAGAAATTACTCGGTCCAGTCAGGGTGGAGGCAGACTGGCTTCAAGACTGGTTTCTAGACCGGCTTCTAGACTGGCTTCAAGACTGGTTTCTAGACCGGCTTCTAGACTGGTTCCCAGACTGGCTTCTAGACTGTTTTCTAGACCGGTTTCTAGACTGGCTTCTAGACTGGTTTCTAGACTGGCTTCTAGACTGGTTTCTAGACTGGCTTCTAGACTGGTTTCTAGACTGGTTTCTAGACTGGCTTCTAGACTGGTTTCTAGACTGGCTTCTAGACTGGCTTCTAGACTGGTTTCTAGACTGGTTTCTAGACTGGCTTCTAGACTGGTTTCTAGACTGGCTTCTAGACTGGCTTCTAGACTGGCGACTGGTTTCTAGACTGGCTTCTAGACTGTTTTCTAGACCGGTTTCTAGACTGGCTTCTAGACTGGCTTCTAGACTGTTTTCTAGACTGTTTTCTAGACTGGTTTCTAGACTGGTTTCTAGACTGGCTTCTAGACTGTTTTCTAGACCGGTTTCTAGACTGGTTTCTAGACCGGTTTCTAGACTGGTTTCTAGACTGGCTTCTAGACTGGCTTCTAGACTGGCTTCTAGACTGGTTTCTAGACTGGTTTCTAGACTGGCTTCTATACTGGCTTCTAGACTGGCTTCTAGACTGGTTTCTAGACTGGCTTCTAGACTGGTTTCTAGACTGGTTTCTAGACTGGTTTCTAGACTGGCTTCTAGACTGGTTTCTAGACTGGTTTCTAGACTGGCTTCTAGACTGGTTTCTTGATGTTGTTTTTTTCCCTCTCAGAACCCGTTGCAGCTTTAAATTCAAGTGTAGTTTACTGGTAGAAGGATCATCTGATAGTAACATCGGTGTGTTCTGAAGGTGGCACCAGGTCTAGTGAAGACAGTGATCATCTGATGGTAACATCGGTGTGTTCTGAAGGTGGCACCAGTTCTAGTGAAGACAGTGATCATCTGATGGTAACATCAGGGTGTTCTGAAGGTGGCACCAGTTCTAGTGAAGACAGTGATCATCTGATGGTAACATCAGGGTGTTCTGAAGGTGGCACCAGGTCTAGTGAAGACAGTGATCATCTGATGGTAACATCAGGGTGTTCTGAAGGTGGCACCAGGTCTAGTGAAGACAGTGATCATCTGATGGTAACATCAGGGTGTTCTGAAGGTGGCACCAGGTCTAGTGAAGACAGTGATCATCTGATGGTAACATCAGGGTGTTCTGAAGGTGGCACCAGGTCTAGTGAAGACAGTGATCATCTGATGGTAACATCAGGGTGTTCTGAAGGTGGCACCAGGTCTAGTGAAGACAGTGATCATCTGATGGTAACATCAGGGTGTTCTGAAGGTGGCACCAGGTCTAGTGAAGACAGTGATCATCTGATGGTAACATCAGGGTGTTCTGAAGGTGGCACCAGGTCTAGTGAAGACAGTGATCATCTGATGGTAACATCAGGGTGTTCTGAAGGTGGCACCAGGTCTAGTGAAGACAGTGATCATCTGATGGTAACATCAGGGTGTTCTGAAGGTGGCACCAGGTCTAGTGAAGACAGTGATCATCTGATGGTAACATCAGGGTGTTCTGAAGGTGGCACCAGGTCTAGTGAAGACAGTGATCATCTGATAGTAACATCAGGGTGTTCTGAAGGTGGCACCAGGTCTAGTGAAGACAGTGATCATCTGATGGTAACATCAGGGTGTTCTGAAGGTGGCACCAGGTCTAGTGAAGACAGTGATCATCTGATAGTAACATCAGGGTGTTCTGAAGGTGGCACCAGGTCTAGTGAAGACAGTGATCATCTGATAGTAACATCAGGGTGTTCTGAAGGTGGCACCAGGTCTAGTGAAGACAGTGATCATCTGATAGTAACATCAGGGTGTTCTGAAGGTGGCACCAGGTCTAGTGAAGACAGTGATCATCTGATAGTAACATCAGGGTGTTCTGAAGGTGGCACCAGGTCTAGTGAAGACAGTGATCATCTGAATCAAAATGAACGTAAAAATGTCTATATAAGGCGACACTCTAATCAGCGTTCACACAAGGTCCTTGAAGTGCTTAAAGTGCTTGATTTTTGACAAAAAAGTCAAGGCCTGGAATTCCTTGAACAGCCCATTTTTAACAAGGTGCTTAAAAAGTCATTGAAATTCAAATCAACCCTTCGCATTGAAAGTTTTGTTCATCCATGATGATGTTTCTGAATCAAGAAATATAATTGTCGGAAATTGGTTTTAAGCCATAAATATTGGATCAGATATTTTTTTCTATAAAAAAACTGCATTTAAAATTCTATCCCTTTTAAATGAAAAATAGTGCTTAGGAAAGTACTTGAAAGTCCTTGAATTTCATTTTGCAATGTCTGTGGGAACCCTGTCTAATCTCATCTCTGGAGTGCAAATATAAGACAACCTCACTATTTCTGGTTTACTTAGCAGCAAACATTTTAACTTAGCAGTCTTATATTTGGTACAATATGGTATTTAGTTTGAAGGATGCAGTCAGATTTCTATCAGGCAAAATGAAGATGCATGTAGCCAAACAAAGTGTGCATAAATGGTATCTGGATATTATCCGCATGAGACATGCAATGCCAAGTGTAAATACGACCCGTGTGTGTGTGTGTGTGTGTGCGCGCATGCGTGCGTGCGTGTTGCTAGTCATCTCTTATTTAGGCAAAAAATATACAAATCTCCCTTCTTTTATTCCCTGTGAGATGGTGTCGACAAGGACGGAGAGAGAGGGGGGTGGGGGGGTGAGGGAGAGAGAGCGCGAAGGAGAAGAGAGGGAGGAAGGATAGAGAGACAAAGGGAGAGAGAGCGTGCTACTCTTTTCCTGCGATTACATTCACAAGCTTTTAACAGTGCTCCTTTCTCTTTTGCTCTCTCTCCTTCTCCCTCTGTCTCTCTCTCTCTCTCTGTTTTTCTCTATGTCTCTCCTCTCTCTCCTTCTCCCTCAGTCTCTCTCTCTCTTTCTCTCTGTTTTTCTCTCTCTCTCTCTCTCTCCTTCTCCCTCAGTCTATCTCTCCTCTCTCCTTCTCCCTCAGTCTCTCTCTCTCTCTCGCTCGCTCTCTCTGTTTTTCTCTCTCTCTCTCCTTCTCCCTCAGTCTCTCTCTCTCCTTCTCCCTCAGTCTCGCTCTCTCTCGCTCTCTCTGTTTTCCTCTCTCTCTCTCTCTCTCCTTCTCCCTCAGTCTCTCTCTCTCTCTCCTTCTCCCTCAGTCTCTCTCTCTCTCTCGCTCTCTCTGTTTTTCTCTCTCTCTCCTTCTCCCTCAGTCTCTCTCTCTCTCGCTCTCTCTCTCGCTCTCTCTGTTTTCCCTTCTCTGGAAAATGTGTGTTGAGTTTGGAACGGTCAGAGGGAGGGAGGGAGAGAGGGAGGGAGTAGTGAGCCATTCACCCCCCACCTCCCCTCCCCACCCCTCCCCTCCCCCGTTGTTTCTCTCCTCCTCCTCCTCCACTCTCCTGCTTGCATATCTGCCTCCTTGGGGAGGAGGTGAGGAGAGGAGAGCAGGCAGGGGAGGGGTGGGGGGGGGGGGGGGGGTGGGGGGGGGGTGGCCTCTGAGCGCTGACCCACAGGGGAGAAGACCGGAGGAGCCCCCCCACCCCCACCCACCACACTGCCCCTGTTGAGACAGAATAACAACATGTCCCTCCCTCTTCCCCTCGCTCCCCCTGCGTGCAGAGAGAGAGAGAGAGAGAGAGAGAGAGAGAGAGAGATACATGCACACTGATACATTTGTATTATAAAACAGCATTTTAAAACAAAAACGATCTCCGTCCACACAAGGGTTTTTAGCACCGTTTTAGAAATGATCTCCGTCCAAACTAACACGTCTGAAGACGCGTCACATGACCGTTAACCACCTTCACTACCACATCACATGACCCTTCACTTCACTACCACATCACATGACCCTTCACTTCACTATCGCATCACATGACCCTTCACTTCACTAGCACATCACATGACCCTTAACTACCACATCACATGACCCTTCACTTCACTATCGCATCACATGACCCTTCACTTCACTAGCACATCACATGACCCTTAACTACCACATCACATGACCCTTCACTTCACTATCGCATCACATGACCCTTCACTT
>NC_140182.1:21747006-21777006 GCF_963971535.1 Notolepis coatsorum
TGGAGATAATGGGAAAGAGAGAGGGAGAGAGGGAGAGAGAGAGAGAGAAGCCAATATAACAGAAAATACTTACATTGAGAGGGGGAGAAAAGTTGAGTGAGTGAGAAGAAAAAATAGGGAGGAGAGGAGAGAAACTGAGTAGAGGAGAGAGAGGAGAGGTACAGGAGGAGGAGAGAGGACAGGAGGAGAGAAAGGGAGGACAGGAGGAGAGAAGGAGAGGACAGGAGGAGAGAAGGGGAGGACAGGAGGAGAGAAGGAGAGGTACAGGAGGAGGAGAGAGGACAGGAGGAGAGAAAGGGAGGACAGGAGGAGAGAAGGAGAGGACAGGAAGAGAGAAGGGGAGGACAGGAGGAGAAAAGGAGAGGACAGGAGGAGAGAAGGAGAGGACAGGAGGAGAGAAGGAGAGGACAGGAGGAGAGAAGGAGAGGAGGAGAGAAGGAGAGGACAGGAGGAGAGAAGGAGGAGAAGGAGATGACAGGATGAGAGAAGGGGATGACAGGAGGAGAGAAGGGGAGGACAGGAGGAGAGAAAGGGAGGACAGGAGGAGAGAAGGGGAGGACAGGAGGAGAGAAGGAGAGAACAGGAGGAGAGAAGGAGAGAAGGAGAGGACATGATGAGAGAAGGAGAGAAGGAGAGGACAGGAGGAGAGAAGGAGAGGACAGGAGGAGAGAAAGAGAGGACAGGAGGAGAGAAGGGGAGAAGGGGAGGAGAGAAAGGGAGGACAGGAGGAGAGAGAGAACAGGATGAGAGAAGGAGAGGACAGGAGGAGAGAGAGAACAGGATGAGAGAAGGAGAGAACAGGATGAGAGAAGGAGAGAACAGGATGAGACAAGGAGAGGGCAGGAGGAGAGAAGGAGAGGACAGGAGGAGAGAAGGAGAGAAGGAGAGAAAATGAATGAATGAATGAATGGAGAGAACAGGAGGAGAGAAGGGGAGGGAGGAGAGGAGATTGAACAAGAGGAGAGTTAGGAGAGAGAAAGGAAGAAGCTCAACAGCACATCAAATTAACTTTAACTGTTAAACTGTTTTATATCCCTTAAAATATATGTTATAAATAGCTTTTTAGATAAAAAAAAGGTTCAACCCAGACCATATTAACATGTTGTTTCCCAAATATTTATATTCCTCACTGATATCTTTAGTAGTGAGACATGTACCACTGCAGCAATGGTTTAGGCCTTCAAACACCATGATAATCCACATTTCAAACACCATGATAATCCACGTTTAAAACCCCATGATAATCCACATTTCAAACACCATGATAATCCACGTTTCAAACACCATGATAATACACGTTTCAAACACCATGATAATACACGTTTCAAACACCATGATAATCCACTTTTAACACCATGATAATCAGTGTTGGGACTAACGCGTTACAAAGTAACGCGTTACAGAAACGAAGTTACTTTTTGCCGCAACTAGTACTCTAACGCATTACTTTTGAAATTCAGTAACGCTACTTACGTTACTGAATGGTTCGTCACTGCGTTATTTGCGTTATATACGGCGTAGATTGATAGCGAGCGGTAGTGATTACTATTATTATTATTATTATTATTATTATTATTATTATTATTATTATTATTATTATTATTATTATTATTATTATTATTATTATTATTATTATTATTATTATTATTATTATTATTATTATTATTATTATTATTATTATTATTATTATTATTATTATTATTATTATTATTATTATTATTATTATTATTATTATTATTATTATTATTATTATTATTATTATTATTATTATTATTATTATTATTATTATTATTATTATTATTATTATTATTATTATTATTATTATTATTATCCTCATCCCCACCCGCGTAGAATGATACGAGGCGAGTCTGGCCACTGGCCAATCAGAAATGCGCAAACCAGAAATGCGGCTACGGAAAGAAATAGACCCTCTCTATTGTAAACAAAACAAACGCTCGCTATGAATCTACATAAAAAGAACGCAGTAACAAACTAACAAACCATTTAGCAACTACTTGGAGAGATAATTAATATACAACATGGAAACGAGATAAAGAACATGTTTGAGGCGCTGCTGGAGTCAACTGGACTAACGTAACGTTACTACATCTCGACCACCGCAGACTTTGGTGAGTGCAATGTGTTCACTGAAACTCAAGTTGATCAACGGATTTTGACTGTACGAAATCTGCCAGGGAATCTCATAATACTAATCAAACAATATAAATATAGTCCTTTCATGCACAATTGATATCCTAACTATTCTAACGTTGCAATGCTTTGATTGATATCTTAAACAACGTTGCAACTTGCAAGATGGTGAATGAATGAATGAATGAAAACTTTATTTAACAGATTGCAGAATGGGTACAATACAGTACGGCTCAATACATACAATTGTTAAGGGGATGCAGACCTGAGAAAGACGTTTGTCTTGTTTCCATCAGGGTCCCCCATTTTCAATTCATATAGACATTTATGACATACACAACATACATGACATTTATGGCATAGGGACATATGTATTTAGTACTGATACATTTGTGACATAAACGGTATTCAAATATACAGTACTGTTACCCCTAGCTTTGGGTAGGGCGTTCCACATTGTTGTGGCATAATTGCGAAACGTGTTTAGTCCCTTGTTTGAGCCGAATCTGGGTTTTACATGATTTGTTGAGCTTCCTCTGGTGTAGTGGTTGTGGTATTCACTGACCTTTGGGAAGTATTTTGACATGTACATGGGTACCCCGGTCGTATAGTGTATCTTGTAGACCAGGCCCATTGCAAGTTGCTGTACTCTGTCGTCTACTCTAAGCCATCCTATAGGTTGTCAAAGTGGGCAGGGGTGAGGTGGGTTCTGGGGTTCAGGTCAAGTAGTAGTCTGACCAGTTTGTTTTGTGATGTTTGTAATTTTGTTTTAATTAAGCGCCTTTGAGGTGCTTTGGTACCATGAGGTGCATGCATAGTCGTAGTACCCTTGAATTATAATGGTTATAATGAAACGCTCCGGCGACATCAAGGCTGTTCCTTCAACCGGCGCACTTCTTATTATATCGACTCGAGACAACATTTGTTTGTGTCAGATTTGTGTTTGTATCTAGACCACATTGCTTAGCAGAGTTCGGTGATGTGAATGGAAACTGTCAAGTTGATCAACCGATTTGAGTACTATCTGGGGCATGGGACTCGGGAGCAATCTTTTTTTTTTTTTTTAAATAACTAAATAGTTACTTTTCACAGTAACTCATTACTTTTGGGTGTAAGTAACTAGTACAGTAACGAAGTTACTTTGAAATTAAGTAACTAGTAAAGTAACTGAGTTACTATTTTTCAGTAACTAGCACAACACTGATGATAATACACTTTTCAAACACCATGATAATCCACGTTTCAAACATCATCATAATCCACGTTTCAAACACCGTGATAATCTACTTTTCAAACACCATGATAATCCACGTTTCAAACATCATCATAATCCACGTTTCAAACACCGTGATAATCTACTTTTCAAACACCATGATAATCTACTTTTCAAACACCATGATAATCTATTTTTCAAACACCATGATAATCTACTTTTCAAACACCATGATAATCCACTTTTCAAACACCGTGATAATCTACTTTTCAAACACCATGATAATCCACTTTTCAAACACCATGATAATCCACTTTTCAAACACCATGATAATCTACTTTTCAAACACCATGATAATCCACTTTTCAAACACCATGATAATCCACTTTTCAAACACCATGATAATCTATTTTTCAAACACCATGATAATCTACTTTTCAAACACCATGATAATCTACTTTTCAAACACCATGATAATCCACTTTTCAAACACCATGATAATCTACTTTTCAAACACCATGATAATCTACTTTTCAAACACCATGATAATCTATTTTTCAAACACCATGATAATCTACTTTTCAAACACCATGATAATCTACTTTTCAAACACCATGATAATCCACTTTTCAAACACCATGATAATCTACTTTTCAAACACCGTGATAATCTACTTTTCAAACACCATGATAATCCACGTTTCAAACACCATGATAATCCACGTTTCAAACACCATGATAATCCACATTTCAAACACCATGATAATCTACTTTTCAAACACCATGATAATCTATTTTTCAAACACCATGATAATCCACTTTTCAAACACCATGATAATCCACGTTTCAAACACCATGATAATCCACGTTTCAAACACCATGATAATCCACGTTTCAAACACCATGATAATCCACGTTTCAAACACCGTGATAATCCACGTTTCAAACACCATGATAATCCACGTTTTAAACACCATGATAATCCACGTTTCAAACACCATGATAATCTACTTTTCAAACACCATGATAATCTACTTTTCAAACACCATGATAATCCACGTTTCAAACACCATGATAATCTACTTTTCAAACACCATGATAATCTACTTTTCAAACACCATGATAATCTACTTTTCAAACACCATGATAATCCACTTTTCAAACACCATGATAATCTACTTTTCAAACACCATGATAATCCACGTTTCAATCCACGTTTATGCCTAATCAGAATGTGTATCAATAACTAAAAGTGTGCCACAGGGTACAATTCACTATTCATAGTAACGATATTGTATCTTCGCTGAATGGCAGTCAAACTCGTCTGTATGCAGATGATACTGTTGTGTATTGTATTGCTGACTCTGTACAGTTGCCCATTGAGAATTTACAACTTTCCTTTATTATCCTCCAGGAAGCTCTTATTAAACTTACATTGTTTCTTAATGCTAGTAAAACCAAATGTATGCGGTTTTCTAGAGACAGAAACATTAAATATGATGGTGTACACATATCTACCATATGTGGTTCTAGCATTGACAGAGTCACTGAATATAAATATCTTTGTTATTGGTGTGTGGCTCGATGAGAAATTTACATTTAAATTCCATGTGGACAACTTTGCCTCCAAGTAGCGACAGAAAATTGGCTTCCTGTACGGAAACAGAACCAGCTTTCCTTTGGTTAGTAGGAAGAGAGTTGTCAAAGCAGTTTTCTTATCAGTCCTCCTGGACCATAGTGATGTCATTTATAGGCATGCAGCTGCGGCCTCAACCCTTAAATCATTGGACTCTGTATATCACTCTGCCCTCAGATTCATCACTAATGATAGATACGACACTAATCACTGTGTCCTTTATGTGAGAGGCAATTTTTTAGGGCCTTTATTGATAAACTATCTCCTTATACAACATCATTATTGGAATGGAATTTTGGAACCTATGGAACCCGTTCTAATGACTGGCTGTATGTACACTCGATATGACTGTAAATGAGGGAAACCCAACCATCCATCCACCCACCCACCCAACCAACCATCCATCCATCCATCTCTAAATCTCCCTGCACCCCTTCACCTCCCCACACCTCAATCCATCATCTACCCATCATCCTTAAGCCTTTCCTTTGCAACCCCATCTCTCGCTCTCTCCCTCTCTCTCCCTCTCTCTCCCTCTCCCTCCCTCCTTGTGTCCATCTGCCAGTGTATTTCTCTCTCTCTGCGTGCCGTGACTCTCTGACAGCGAGGCTGAAGGCTTGTCAGGCCTGACCTTTGGAGAGAGACACTCTCCCCTCTGCACTGTCTATAGGAGGGAGAGAGAGAGAGAGAGAGAGATAGAGAGAGAGCGGGAGAGAGGAGGGAAGATGCTGTCCCTCTTCATGGCAGACAAATAAAAAAGAGAATGGAAGAGCGAGAGGAGCGAGGAGGAGAGCAGGTCAGTAATAGATACAGAAATACGTTCAGACACACATTGATCCTGTGGGCAAAAAGCTCAACCTCCACGTTGACCTTCAGGGTTCAGGGCTTCATTGATTTCTCCAGATACAAACCGTCAGCTGTGTTCAAATGCACAAATTAAATTTTTCAGCGTACCAGCCTGTTCCAGTCAGCATCACGTCACATGGTGTTTAAATAGGGCTTGGGTTAAAAAAACCTGTCCTTTACTTTTCATCAAGTTCACGTTATATTTCGTGAGTTTGTTACGGTCTCCACATTAGATTGACAGATTGACAGAATAATCTGGTTGCCCATGAAGTACAGACCATGCTTTCCTGACATAAGGGTCAGGGTCCCGTGTGTGGGGGCCCCTGAGATGAGGATGGGGTCCCTGGAACATCACCCAGGATAACACCACGAGATAACAACACTAGTCTCTCTCTCAAGAGAAGTCTGCTCACTCCGCTGCCATCTTGATGCAGGCAACTAACAAGACCTGACCGCTTCCATGCGTGTCGCCATCGAGTCTTCTGCCACAGAGTCCTTAGTTACCATGGCAACCACTCACCTCACAGAGATTGTTAATTCATTTGAAACATCTTTAAAGGAACACGGCAACATTATGGGAAATGCGCTTAGCGTCTTTTCCAGAGTCCGACGAGCATAGTGACCGGGCACGGACATTATGGTCATGTTAACCCTTTATAGGGCACTCATTGAAATACTTTAACATTAAAAATGTCAACCCTAGGGTGTTATTGGAGTTTTATTACAAGATATTCTTTATTTTTTTTCAAAAAAAATAATTTTCATGTTGCAAATCAAGGTCATTGAAATGTTCATATATGGTTCCTTGCTGGTCTAGGGTAAAATATCAATATCAATGAAGTGTTCAAATATGGTTCCGCGCCCTTCGAGGGGAAAACATTTTCCAGAAAGTCTATGTATAAGAAATATAACAAAACACATATACAATTAAATATTTATTTTGAGACATCAGCAGAGGTGTTGGGGTTGCCTGGAAGCACTGAACTTCTTCTGGGGCGAGACGTGACTGGCCTCTGGCTGCTGGCACTCTTGAACACCTGGATCCTGAAGTTCTTCAGTGACGGGCCCTTCTCAGCTAGCGATGACCCCGGCATGCCTGTTGTGAGGCTGACATCATCAACATAGTCACACGCAGGCACGTGCACACATAGAGCCCAAAGGGTGCTCGAGCACCTGCCCCTTTGTGCCTCATAAAAAAGTGCCCCTTTATTGCCAAGTTCTTTTTTTTTTTTTTTTATTTTTTTTTTGCATATTAATAAGTGAGCTCCTGCACTGATTATTATAGTTCAATATTCAATATTTGATCACCAAAACCCCCCAAAAAGCATAAAAAGCCCCCCCCCCCCCCGCCCAAAAAGGGCCCCCAAAAATAAGGCTTGCTCGCTTTGCACGCTCGCTTTGCACGCGGACAGGCCCAGTGCCCTTTTCAGCCTTTGAGCACCTGCCCCTCTAAAGTCCTGTGCTTGATGGACTTGAGTGGAGGTACCTGCTGAAGTACTTGAATGGAGTCTCAACAAAGTCAGGGGGAGGGCGCTGATACTCAGGCATGGCTGCATTGTCCAGGTCAACCTTCTTCCAGGTGGTTACCCTGGCTGCAGGCTTCCTCTTCATGGTGGGCCTCTTGGCTTATGGTAATAGCTCTTCATTGTCATCGTCGTCATCAGTGTCATCCTCCTCAAGCACCTCCACTTGTGAGAGGACGTTCTGTGATGTCACTGTGATGTCACTCAGGCCTGGAGGGCCCAGGTTGTGGGTGGGTGGGGTGTAGTCTGGATCTCCCACATCATCGTCTTCCTCCTCAGAGCCCTCATCATCACTGATGGCAGGGTGGACTGGCCATTCACCCTCTTTCCGTAATCTTTTTTTTTGTCAATATCAAGCACCGTTTGAGTTATTTGTAAAGAAAAACAGTAGCAGTAAAGTGTAGATCTACTGAAAACAAAGGATATTTACATATAAGTTGTAAATAGCATTATATAACATTATAAATACTGGTGGTACCACTTATTTTCTTCTTAGAATTAAATCAGAAAAAATTATAAATCACACATATTGAATTACTAAGTACATTTTAGCAGGCTTATGTCTAAAAGTGTACATACTGTCAATGTTGCTAGTCTTAGGTGAACAGGGCATATGATCAAATATGGTGCCACCATCCAATGCACTATTGAGTACTATTGTCTTGTGTCATAATTAGGGATGTCCGATATTATCGGCCTACCGATATTATCGGCCGATATCGGCATTAAAATGTGATACCGGAAAATATCGGTATCGGTTTTCAAAAAGAAAATATATATATATATTTTTTTTACATTTCTATAACCTTTATTTACCCAGGCAAGCAAGTAAGAACAAATTCAGATTTTATTTATTGTCAAAAGTATGCATAATGTTGTGTTAATTCCACAACAAGAGATATGTAATGTTAATTACCTGAAATTATTCAGTTTTTTGGGGGGGGAAACCCTGCATATATCGGTATCGGTTGATATCGGTATCGGAAATTAAGAGTTGGACAATATCGTATATCGGTATCTGTAAAAAAGCCAATATCGAGCATCCCTAGTCATAATGCATGATTTGTAAGAAACCCTAAATATGGCTTAGTAGATGCATTGGGCATATGTCTACAAATGGACATATGGTCACTTGGATTCTGGAAGAACACTGAAGTTTGAAATGCCCCAGGCCACTGCTGATTGGTCAGATGCCATTGTTTGACGTTCTGTGATGTAGCCACGTTTCCCCTGATTGGCTGAGAGAAATCCATGTTGTTCTCCAACCTCACAGAGGCAAGGGGCGGAATGAGACATGACCACTTAAATTACCAAATATGGTTCCCCGCCCGATAAAGGGTTTTGCAAGCTTAGATGTTTTAAATTTTTTTACATTATATGAAAGTACAGGTTCTTACCTTCAAAATAAGCAATCACTTGTACAAATCGGGCAAGATACCTTTCAATATATGTTTTATGAACCATGACACTAAGGGTGCTTTCTCACTCACCATTCCGGTCCGTTCCGGTCCGTACCGTCCTCATTCCGGGTTGGGTGCGAACTTCCCCCCTCCCTCTCCCCCGTCTAGTTTGTGTACACACTTCAGTCTTGGTTCGCTCTGGGTTCTGTTTACGGTTTGCGTTTTGAGCGTGTACGCTTGCCGTAGGCGATGATGTCACGCTCGAAAATGTAAACAGGAAGAGTGTTAATACTAGTCTAGTATAGCCACTGTAGCACTTATTTTTCAGCAAAGAACGTGCAATAAACAAAACGGATACATTCACTCTGTGTTCTGCCTCTCATTAGTTGATGAAACAAAACTAACATCAACACAATTGAACACCAAAAGCGGAGTTTAGTCTCATCTGCGCGATTTTGTTATAGACATAGCAATGGCAAACAAAATTGCCAGGCCTAATGCGAGCCAGGGAAGTGCTGTGCGTTGTAACGTGGCTTCATGTTTTCATCCACTGAGCTGTGAGGCTCCACATGCTTGTTTTTGGTTGAGGTCTGAGCTCTCAAATTGTCCATAAATATCGTTTTTGTGGGTATTGTCCAGTTGTTGCTGTGTGGTTTTATCTGCCCAAAATTCAAGCAAGCATGAACGCATTACAGTAACGACGTTGTGTGTGTCACGCCCCCCGCTCCCACTGGCCCGCACCCGAGACCACCTATTTCATCGGTCCAGGTTCAGCGCCCCCGGGGACGAATCAGCGGGGGGCGGGGACGGGGGGGAGCGTTCTCACTCAGACGAACACACCCTTTTCTGGTTCGACCCTCCGCTGATTCGACCCCGAATGGTGAGTGAGAAAGGCCCCTAACACAATTCCTATTTGAGAGCCATTATAGAAAAGAACTGAGCCATTATCATAACTATGCATAATAGACTACTCTACCCAGAAATCAGTGCTATTATACTGTACCCCCCATTTAACCCCTCCCCACTTAACACCTCCGAGTCTGAGGGCAGCCATTATGGCTTTGGTTATTCTGATGTGAGTATTCTGCCAATGAGAGAGAGCTAGTCAAGATAGTAATCAAGATTCAAGATTTTATTATTATATAAAGTACAAAATAGAGGTCAAAACAAATACTATAAAAATATATTATACACAACTGTACAAAATGCAAAAATTAGGTAAAATGTAGTGCAAAGTAAAAAATGTGGTGTAATGTTAAAGTGTTTAAAGTGAATGTTTAAAGTGAGTTAATTTAAACACTGGCGGCTTCTGCTTAATGTGAATAGATTCATGTTATAACAAAACAACATGTATAAACAATAGCTCAGATAAATCATACCATAAGAGTAAAAAAGTAAAAGACCAAACACTATAAAAATATATTATTCACAATTTAAATGGGGTAAAAATGTAGTGCAAATAAAAAAATATGGTGTAATGTAATGTGTTTAAAGTGCATTCTGCCTAATGTGCTTAATGTGAATAGACTCATACATGTGCAAATTAATATGGCCTACTGTAACGGTGTGCTACAGAGTTCACAGGTGAATTATGCAAAGGGTAGCATTATGGCAGGATACTTATTTTTTTAAAGAGTGAGGTACAGGCAGGAAGTGTCAATTTTTCAAAGTAAAATATCCGGAAGACCAATGAAAATAAAATACATTTCCTTTTAAACAACTTTATTCTTTCTTTGCGGCCCGGTACCAAATGATCCATGGCCAGGTACCGGTCTGCGACCCGATGGTTGGGGACCTCTGCTATAGAGCCTTCTCTCTCTATGCATCTCCTCTCCTTTCATTTCAAAACTTAACTCAGCCCCTCCCCTCGACATTGTAGTTCTTTGAATAGAGTGCAGGGAAAAACAGCAGTACAATCGAACAATAATTAACGTATTTACAAGTTGTATTATGTTTAGCAAATAAGGAGACATATAGATAACATCTCAAAGCACTCAAAATTGCCCACATCTCCATTTCAACCATTTTCTGAATAGCGCAACATTTTGGGGATTTCTAGCTCCTTAACAAGTCGGGTTAGACCGTGCCGTGCCGGGTAACTATTTTTACCAATGTTTTTGAGATTAAAAAAATGCTAATTATATCTCTTTTATCGTAAAACCGTGAGGAAATGACTAAATCCAGATTCATTACCATAGATGTATGATTTGGCCATAATAAGGTCAAGGTCAAGGTCAAATATGAATTTATAATTAAAATGGATTATAATTTATTACTGTATCTACAAATCCTTCTGTTTAATCATCTTCCCTTTATTCATTTGCTTAGATTTCTTGTACACTTGATCTCAAGAAGGTGCTGAATGAGCTCAGTGAGCGTAATCAAAAGAACCCCAATGTTTTCATGGTGTTATTCACCAGCAAAGATGCAAAAAAATATCATAATTTATATTCTCCTTTGTTTCATCACAATTTACTCAAGCCTAGTAGCAGACACACTATTTCTGACACTGGGAATTCATACACCCAGGTCCCTAGATAAGAACATGCTAATTGACCTTGTAGAAGTGGAGCAATCTTCCATTTACTTGGGCATGTACCTTTAGGTGGGATTTCTGAAAATAGGGCTACAGCTTAACAGGTTAAGAACACACTAAACCACTGTTAAGAACACACTAAACCACTGTTAAGAACACACCAAACCACTGTTAAGAACACACTAAACCATTTAGCTGATGCTTTCATCCAGTTACAAATTACAACAAGTCAGCAGGAGGGGTGCATCTCTGACAGCTAAGGGTAAGTGGTATTGTTCGTCTAACAGTGCTGAACTGTGAGTGCAGAGTAGTATAGACATATTTGCATAGTATATAGTATTATAGACATAGTAGCATATTACACAATAGTAAAATATATATTTTTTATTCAGATATTGATTGAAAAACTGTGTTTTTAGTCAATGGTAGAAGATTAGGCGGATTTCAGTTGTCCTGACTGTGGTGGTTTCAGCTGTCCTGACTGTGGTGGTTTCAGCTGTCCTGACTGTGGTGGTTTCAGCTGTCCTGACTGTGATGGTTTCAGCTGTCCTGACTGTGGTGGTTTCAGCTGTCTGTTCTGACTGTGATGGTATCGGCTGTCCTGACTGTGGTGGTTTCAGCTGTCCTGACTGTGATGGTATCAGCTGTCCTGACTGTGATGGTTTCAGCTGTCTGTTCTGACTGTGATGGTATCGGCTGTCCTGACTGTGATGGTTTCAGCTGTCTGTTCTGACTGTGATTGTATCGGCTGTCCTGACTGTGGTGGTTTCAGCTGTCCTGACTGTGATGGTTTCAGCTGTCCTGACTGTGGTGGTTTCAGATGTCCTGACTGTGATGGTTTCAGCTGTCCTGACCGTGATGGTTTCAGCTGTCCTGACTGTGATGGTTTCAGCTGTCCTGACTGTGATGGTTTCAGCTGTCCTGACTGTGATGGTTTCAGCTGTCCTGACTGCGATGGTTTCAACTGTCCTGACTGTGATGGTTTCAGCTGTCCTGACTGCGATGGTTTCAACTGTCCTGACTGTGATGGTTTCAGATGTCCTGACTGCGATGGTTTCAACTGTCCTGACTGTGATGGTTTCAGCTGTCCTGACTGCGATGGTTTCAACGGTACCCTATCCCCCCCCCTCACAGTGAGCTGTGGTGTTCCACAAGGAAGCATACTAGGACCGCTACTGTTCCTAATTTATGCAAATGACATGTCGTCAGCTTGTGACTGCAACTTGTTCCTGTTTGCGGACGACTCAGCCCTGCTGGTCTCTGACAAGAACAAGTTACAGGTTGAAAAAACCCTCAGCTCGGAACTAGGCAGAATCTGCATATGGCTCGCTGATAACAAACTATCATTACACATGGGCAAAACAGAGTCCATTCTCTTCGGTTCAAATAACAAACTCAGCAAGACCGACGGCTTCTCAGTTACAGTGGGTGACAATATTGTCACAAGGAAAGATGAAATTACCTACCTGGGTTCCATCCTAGAGGCTAATCTCTCCTGTGACAAAATGGCATCCAATGTAATAAAAAAAGTCAACCAACGAACTCGATTCTTGTACCGGATCTCCTCTCTGGTAAACAAGAACACCCTGAAGACTCTGGCAGGAGCACTCATTCAGGGGTACTACGACTATGCTTGCACCTCATGGTACCAAAGCACCTCAAAGGCGCTAAAAACAAAATTACAAACATCTCAAAACAAACTGGTCAGACTACTGCTTGACCTTACTCCTAGAACCCACCTCACCCCTGCCCACTTCGACAACCTAGGATGGCTTAGAGTAGACGACAGAGTACAACAACTTGCAATGGGCCTGGTCTACAAGATACACTACACGACCAAGGTACCCATGTACATGTCAAAATACTTCCCAAAGGTCAGTGAATACCACGATCACAACACCAGAGGGAGCTCCACAAATCATGTTAAACCCAGATTCGGCTCAAATAAGGGACTAAACACGTTTCGCAATTATGCCACATCAATGTGGAACGCCCTACCCAAAGC
The DNA here is from genome assembly GCF_963971535.1 of Notolepis coatsorum. Taxonomy (NCBI): domain Eukaryota; kingdom Metazoa; phylum Chordata; class Actinopteri; order Aulopiformes; family Paralepididae; genus Notolepis; species Notolepis coatsorum. The sequence goes on from NC_140182.1 coordinate 21,760,316, forward strand.
TGTAAAGGAATGTGGATCACTACCCACTTTCAAAACCTCTCTCAAGGGACACCTACGGGAGACTGCAATTCAACACTGGCCCCTGTAAATATCCTAACCCAACCCCCTCCAATGTACAGTCATTTACCTAGTATGGTTTTGTCAATAGTTCAATGTACAATTGTGTTTGTTTGTACAGTGTCTCCTCCCCCCCCCCCTCAATGTACAGTGTTACTTGTTTATACAGTGTGCCCCCCGCCCCCCCCCCCCCCAACCACCTCCAATGTAAACTACCCAGTATGGTTGTCAATATCCCAATGTACCCAACCCCCCCCACCCAACCTCCTCCAATGTACAGTTTCTACGTCAAATGTATATACTCCCTTTTCTTGACTCCTTCTGTATCACAAACAGTACTGTATTTGCAAATCTGGTATGTCATAAATGTATAGATGTAGCAGTACTGACTATCTGTATGTCATGTATGTCATATATGTCTATATGAATTGAAAATGGGGGACCCTGATGGAAACAAGACAAACGTCTTTCTCAGGTCTGCATCCCCTTAACAATTGTATGTATTGAGCCGTACTGTATTGTACCCATTCTGCAATCTGTTAAATAAAGTTTTCATTCATTCATTCATTCAACTGTCCTGACTGCGATGGTTTCAACTGTCCTGACTGTGATGGTTTCAGCTGTCCTGACTGTGATGGTTTCAGCTGTCCTGACTGTGATGGGAAGTTCGTTCCATCACCATGGAGTTAGGACAGAGAATAGCCTGCTTTGTTTCAATGACCCCCCAGGAGCCCAAATAGGAGCGTGTCGCTAAATGATGTCTCACTGTCTCACGGAGGAATAAATCATTGCTTAAATACTTTGTACGATGTGTACCAGAAACAACATGAACACATGTTTTCAGTGTGTTTTAACCACATGGGATCACAGGAATTCCTCTGACCTTTCAAAGGGGTTCACTGCCAGGCCATATGGTAACCCTGGTAGGCTGTAGACTAATCAATAAAAATCCCATCCAGAAACCTAACAAAAGTTGTTTAAATTAATATTGCTGTTGAGTCTTACATTTCAAAGGCTTTTTCCAAGCGTATGGCAAACATAAAATCAATGCACAGCTAAAAGTCAACTCCCTGTTGTGGACAGAACTAATTGATTTTCCAATTCACAGCCATGCATTGCTGACATTTCCCCTGTGCTCTTTTGTACAGAGAGAGACGTTAGGATGAGCAGGGTATTCATGTTATATACTGCACCATATCCTTAATGCTACCTTTAACCTTATACATGTTATATACTCACTGCACCATATCCTTAATGCTACCTTTAACCTTATTCATGTTATATACTGCACCATATCCTTAATGCTACCTTTAACCTTATTCATGTTATATACTCACTGCACCATATCCTTAATGCTACCTTTAACCTTATTCATGTTATATACTCACTGCACCATATCCTTAATGCTACCTTTACTTTAACCTTATTCATGTTATATACTCACTGCACCATATCCTTAATGCTACCTTTAACCTTATTCATGTTATATACTCACTGCACCATATCCTTAATGCTACCTTTAACCTTATTCATGTTATATACTGCACCATATCCTTAATGCTACCTTTAACCTTATTCATGTTATATACTCACTGCACCATATCCTTAATGCTACCTTTAACCTTATTCATGTTATATACTCACTGCACCATATCCTTAATGCTACCTTTAACCTTATTCATGTTATATACTGCACCATGTCCTTAATGCTACCTCCTTATTCATGTTATATACTGCACCATATCCTTAATGCTACCTCCTTATTCATGTTATATACTGCACCATGTCCTTAATGCTACCTCCTTATTCATGTTATATACTGCACCATGTCCTTAATGCTACCTCCTTATTCATGTTATATACTGCACCATGTCCTTAATGCTACCTCCTTATTCATGTTATATACTGCACCATATCCTTAATGCTACCTCCTTATTCATGTTATATACTGCACCATGTCCTTAATGCTACCTCCTTATTCATGTTATATACTGCACCATATCCTTAATGCTACCTCCTTATTCATGTTATATACTGCACCATATCCTTAATGCTATCTCCTTATTCATGTTATATACTGCACCATATCCTTAATGCTACCTCCTTATTCATGTTATATACTGCACCATGTCCTTAATGCTACCTCCTTATTCATGTTATATACTGCACCATATCTTTAATGCTATCTCCTTATTCATGTTATATACTGCACCATATCCTTAATGCTACCTCCTTATTCATGTTATATACTGCACCATATCCTTAATGCTACCTCCTTATTCATGTTATATACTGCACCATATCCTTAATGCTATCTCCTTATTCATGTTATATACTGCACCATATCCTTAATGCTACCTCCTTATTCATGTTATATACTGCACCATGTCCTTAATGCTACCTCCTTATTCATGTTATATACTGCACCATGTCCTTAATGCTACCTCCTTATTCATGTTATATACTGCACCATATCTTTAATGCTATCTCCTTATTCATGTTATATACTGCACCATATCCTTAATGCTACCTCCTTATTCATGTTATATACTGCACCATGTCCTTAATGCTACCTCCTTATTCATGTTATATACTGCACCATGTCCTTAATGCTACCTCCTTATTCATGTTATATACTGCACCATATCCTTAATGCTACCTCCTTATTCATGTTATATACTGCACCATATCCTTAATGCTACCTCCTTATTCATGTTATATACTGCACCATATCCTTAATGCTACCTCCTTATTCATGTTATATACTGCACCATATCCTTAATGCTACCTCCTTATTCATGTTATATACTGCACCATATCCTTAATGCTACCTCCTTATTCATGTTATATACTGCACCATATCTTTAATGCTACCTCCTTATTCATGTTATATACTGCACCATATCCTTAATGCTACCTCCTTATTCATGTTATATACTGCACCATATCCTTAATGCTACCTCCTTATTCATGTTATATACTGCACCATATCCTTAATGCTACCTCCTTATTCATGTTATATACTGCACCATATCCTTAATGCTACCTCCTTATTCATGTTATATACTGCACCATATCCTTAATGCTACCTCCTTATTCATGTTATATACTGCACCATATCCTTAATGCTACCTCCTTATTCATGTTATATACTGCACCATATCCTTAATGCTACCTCCTTATTCATGTTATATACTGCACCATATCCTTAATGCTACCTCCTTATTCATGTTATATACTGCACCATATCCTTAATGCTACCTCCTTATTCATGTTATATACTCCCCCCCACCTTCCCCCCCCCTCCCACTCCCCCCCCCCCCCCTACAGCCCTGTAACAACCCCAACCCACTCCCCCCTCCTTCCGTAAATGGCGCTGCCTATGACGGCTGCCAGTCTGTTTGCGGTGGTGAATATGCATATGTTTGTCTCAAGGCTCTGTACCATTATTACTATCTAAAATGTAATAATTGTGGAATATTACTGTAATGAGCTGTATGTGTATGATCCAAGCGTCCTATGATCCTCATAGGAGCATAACAGGAAAAAGCATTCCATGTGAAGGTATTCTGTATCTTTGCATGTCAACTAATAAAGAAACTTGAACTTGAACTTGAACTTAAGGATATGGTGCAGTATATAACATGAATAAGGAGGTAGCATTAAGGATATGGTGCAGTGAGTATATAACATGAATAAGGAGGTAGCATTAAGGATATGGTGCAGTATATAACATGAATAAGGAGGTAGCATTAAGGATATGGTGCAGTATATAACATGAATAAGGAGGTAGCAGTAAGGATATGGTGCAGTATATAACATGAATAAGGTTAAAGGTAGCATTAAGGATATGGTGCAGTGAGTATATAACATGAATAAGGTTAAAGGTAGCATTAAGGATATGGTGCAGTATATAACATGAATAAGGAGGTAGCAGTAAGGATATGGTGCAGTGAGTATATAACATGAATAAGGTTAAAGGTAGCATTAAGGATATGGTGCAGTATAATATACTGCACCATAACCTTATTCATGTTATATACTGCACCATATCCTTAACCCTTTCACTGCCACACGGCAGCCGGTTACCCTTTCACTGTGACAATACAGAAGGTTAGCCCTTCTATTCTATTTAATTTTATGTCTTGTTTGTTTTAGTCCTATTTTATTCTAACTAAGTGCAATGCTGCTGTAAGGTCAATAAACCAAAACAATAAATACATAAATAATAATAATCTGTACAATAAGAAGTGACAATAAAATAATGTAAATCTGAATCAGTATGTATGTGGATCTGAATCAGTGTGTATGTGGAGCTGAATCAATATTTATGTGGATCTGAATCAGTATGTATGTGAATCTGGGCTAGACATGTTTAACCTTTAACCCTTTCGGGTGGAAATGTTTCAGATTTTCTTTTTTCAGAATTATTTATATTTATATATAATATAATATATTTAATATTGACCACATATACATGTATCCACACCTGTCTGAATATATCTGCATATATTCATGTTTACATGCCTGTATCTACTATATCTGTATATACTTTACCTTACTAGTTATACCGCTGGCCAGTATAGCTACTACCATAGTGTATTTATACCTGTTTCACTGTACATAATAATACTGTAACACTGTACATACATCTGACTAGCATAATTATTCAGTAGGACTCATATATACATTCCATTTAAATAACTTGTACATTGTATATTTCTATTGCACTTTACTGTTACATTTGCACTCTGGTTAGTCAACTTCTTTTTGTTGTAATACTTGTGCTCTATAATGACAATACATTTTAATCTAATCTAATCTACTCTAATGTAATACCATCTAATCTACTCTAATGTAATGCCATCTAATCTACTCTAATGTAATGCCATCGAATCTACTCTAATGTAATGCCATCTAATCTATTCTAATGTAATGCCATCTAATCTACTCTAATGTAATGCATCTAATCTACTCTAATGTAATGTAATGAATGTAATGTAATCTCATCTACTCTAATGTAATATAATGTAATGTAATGTAATATCATCTACTCTAATGTAATCTAATGCAATGTAATCTCATCTACTTTAATGTAATCTAATGTAATGTAATGTAATCTCATCTACTCTAATGTAATGTAATCTACTCTAATGTAATGTAATCTACTCTAATGTAATGTAATCTCATGTACTCTAATGTAATCTAATGTAATGTAATCTCATCTACTCCAATGTAATGTAATCTACTCGAATGTAATGCAATCTACTCCAATGTAATGTAATGTAATCTACTCTAATAATAATAATAATAGCTTCATTTTATATAGCGCCTTTCAAGAGACCCAAGGTTGCTTTACATAGGGGGGGGGGATAACAAAGTAACAAACATAGTGGACAGACACAACATATACATATAAAGTGAGAAATTAGGGGTTAAAGGCCAAGTTGAAGAGGTGGGTTTTGAGCAGTTTTTATTTATGAGTCCAGAGTTGGGTGCGGTGCGGAGTTCTGCGGGGAGGGAGTTCCAGAGGGTGGGAGCTGCCACACTGAAAGCTCTGTCCCCGAAGGTCCGCAGACTGGTTCGGGGGATGGAGAGCTGACCAGTGTCCGTGGATCGCAGGGACCGTGACTGAGTGTAGGGGTGGAGGAGGTCAGTGAGGTACTGAGGTAATGTAATGTAATGTAATGTAATGTAATGTAATCTACTCTAATGTAATGTAATGTAATGTAATGTAGTCTACTCTAATGTAATGTAATGTAACAGCCTATAGCTTTCAGTGGCCTGTAGCCATGGTGACAGCATCATTAGAATGTTCAGTTCTGATGTCATCATGTGACAGTGTACACCTGAAAGGGTTAAACGTATGCTGCTCAATGTCAATGAAAGGAACGAAACACCCGAGGAATAGGAGATGCCCTGTGAGAACTCAGCATAGGCCACCGACTGAAATTCAGTTTTGCCTTGAAGTAATCTGAGTTCTAATGTGACTGGACAGGTATAAACGCGCGCCACTCTACACAGCTGTCACCCATCCGACCGCATCAGATCGGTGATTTCTCAAAAGGCTGGGAGGAAGAGAGCAGAGAGCTAGTGCAGAGCTAAAGCTCAGTTTACCCTCTTTTATTTGTCAAATCGTTTTTTTTTCTGTTTATCTTTTGCCCCCTTCTTTTTCCGTTTTTCTCCCCTCCCAATGTTAGTCGTTATGCCAATTTCCAATCCCCTTCCTGGTCATTGCGCACTTTACCCCCTACCGTCGGTCTGGGAGGGCGGAGACTATCACATGTTTCCTCCGACACATGTGTACCCAGCCCACCACTTCTTTTCACCTGGCAGCGCGGACTCTCACTGGGAGAGTGTAACGTGTGGAAGGTCACACTACCTCCCTCCAGATCCTTCCCTCGCTGTGCAGGCGCCCCGACCGAACTGTAGGAGTCGCTGTTTACAACGACCCGGACCCACCCACCGGCTTCCCTCCCGCTGAATCTGCCAATCGAGCCAGTATGACGGCCGGCCAAGCCGGAGGCAACGCTGACAGCCGGATTCGATACCAATGTCTCTTGCGTTGGTGACGAGCGCTTAGTCCGCTGCGCCGCCCAGCCGCCAAATAGTCAGTGTTTTAACCCTCTGTGTATTGTCGCAGTGAAAGGGTTAACCGTTTTGGTAGTGCGGCGGTGAAAGGGTTAAACTGAGATAAATCCGCATGATGTATATTTTACGATATTATTATCAGCAGTATCTCTGGTAGACACGATGGCGGGATCAACTAATCGGTTAGTTGACAAATCCTATGGCTAATCAGTGGACTAAGAATATCTTTAGTGGAGGACATGTGTCAGAGTATAGTAGTAGTATTATCAGACTATGTAAGTGTAACGGAAGTCCGTGAGTAATATCCACAGTCACGATGGACGTGTGTTGTGAAGTGACTGTGGCAGTAAGCGGTACTGCGAGTTAAACTCACTTCCCCTTAAAAGACACACTAGACACGTTACCAATAAGTGAATTCACCTCTTGGTATAGCGGTCTATGTTGTCGCCCGCGGTGCGGCCAACCCGAGATAAAAACTCCCTTGGGACATCGACATTTAACACAACGCAGAGGAGTCACGTACGATCGGTCACATAAGGTATGTGAAAATAGTTTATTTTCCATTATACAATGGCATGCAAATTTCTTGATTCTGATTGGCTGAAACAGTCAAGTTAGACATTGTTATTTCATATAACACACTCCACGTGACCCCAGATCCCTCCCACAACCGAATTAGCGGCACGTGGCGTAGTGGTAACATTGTCGCCTCACAGCAAGAAGGTCCAGGGTTCGATTCCCGCTTGGGGACCAGGTTTCCGTGATGCCAGGTACCCAGGTCGGTGATCTCCCAGGCCTTTCTGTGTGGAGTTTGCATGTTCTCCCTGTGCTTGCAAGGGTTTCCCCCCCGATAAGAGAAACCCTATGGAAAAACATGCACAAGAACAGATCCCTAACGCTGTCGCGTCTGTGACGAAGACGGGCAGGAGCACTCGGATGGTCCCCGGGCGTGGCTCACGCCACAGCCCTCGTCTGCTCCCGGCTGCCCTTGGGGGGAAGGACGACGGGATGGGTTAAGCGCAGAGGAGTGTCGCACCGGCGATCCTAAAAAGACAATGCATGCGTGTGTGTTCTGGTGTGTGTGTGTGTTAAAAACTAACCACTGTGTGTGCTGCTAAAACATTGAGTGTTGTTGCATGCCGAAAAAAGACCTCTGTGACAGGTCCTGCATTATATTATATAACTTATTTTTTTTTCTGAATGAGATTGAATGAATCCGCCATAGATAGACAAATGAGGGCGGCTAGGTGGTGTAGTGGGCAAGGCACTCGCCACCAGTGTGGAGACGCTAGGATTCGCGTGTTCGAATCCAGCTCTCCACATTGTTTTCAGTTTAGCTGGTCGTCCGCAGTAATACACATTGGCCGTATTACGGGGAGGGAAAACTGAAGGGTGGGGATCGAACGTTGTGAACAAGCGACTCCTACAAGTCGGTTGGTGCGCCTGCGCAGTAGAATCAGGAAGTGTCGGGGGCAGCGTGAGCCTCCCACGCGTTACTCCTCGACACTGAGAGATCGAGCTGCGCAGGTGAAAAGATGCGACTGCTGTTACCTCAAGTACCGGAGGGGACTTGTGCTATGTATGACTTAGTCCACATTGCAGCCGGCTTGTGGGAGGCAAGAAACAGCGTTCGTGACAGGGGAGGGTTGAATTGGATGATACGAAATTGGGATGGGAGAAAAATATAGAAAAGTGGGAGAAAAAGTGGATCAAAAACAAAAAAAAAGATAGACAAATGGAAGTATGAATATATTTTGAACAAATCCTCCAAAAAAGATACAGTCAACTGGAATATGTTAGTTCGTTACACATATGTTGGATTATGTAATTGGTTTGTCATGACCCATTGTGAAAAAGAAAATCGCGGACTTAAAAAAAAAACTAAATGGCCGTCACACGAAGCGATTTCACTGGATGTTCCGGACACAATGGAAGTATGGATATATTCATAACGAATAATTAAAAAAAGATACAGTCAACTGGAATATGTTAGTTGTTTACACATGTGTTGGATTATGTAATTGGTTTGTCATGACCCATTGTCAAAACAATAATAAATCGCAGGATTTATATGAAGTTTGTTGTTAGATGGCATGCTTTGTAGCACCTCCCTCTGCTTCTAGACATGGAGGCAATAATTTCTTTTGCCTACTTTTTCTGTGGATGGTTTTGTGAATAAATCTCCATTATGCTTCAATTACTGTGTGTTTATTGTACAGCAATAAGGTTGGGTGAATTCGGCCATTGTATAACGACCCTCCGCTGCGTGTCAGGCCTAACAACCACCCCTAGGTGTGATCTAATGAGTATAACACACTCCTGCGTGTGATGTAATGCTTAAGTAAACAAAGCCTAAATCAACTAGAATGTCACTCAGAGAAACCCCTGTGCTACAGCACACCAGTCTATATCTCATCAAGCCAGATCCCAAGATATTTGTATTTGTAACCAATATATATCAAAGGAAATATTGTATGTTTTACATCAGTTACTAGTTACTTTGAAGAAAAATATTTTACATAGAAAATATGGCAAAAAAAGCATGAAGATAATTTACTAGCAAATTTGAAGCCTGTCAACTTCACGAGGACATAATCAGAGCAGCATAACTGGACCACGTACAGTACCACTTTAACATAACCTTTAATCAGAGCAGCATAACTGCACCACATACAGTACCACTTTAACATAACCTTTAATCAGAGCAGCATAACTGGACAACATACAGTACCACTTTAACGTAACCTTTAATCAGAGCAGCATAACTGCACCACATACAGTACCACTTTAACATAACCTTTAATCAGAGCAACATAACTGGACAACATACAGTACCACTTTAACATAACCTTCAAAGGTCAATGGATCGAAGGTTGAAACTAGAAATTATCTGTTTGTCTGTGGTGCTCCTACCCTCCCACCACCTTTACTATAAACATAAGATTCCTCTAAGAGCAATGTTGGTTCAGGGGAGCTCCAGTAGCTCACCGCGTATCTCGGCGCTATTTCGGCGTCGGGGACAACCGTGCGCGTCACGAATCTGGGGTACACGAGTTCGACTCCCGGACTCGCCGTATTTTCTCAGAGTGTCTTTCCCCGATCTATATCCCATTCAACCTGTCGGTCATGCTTGACCAGAAAAAGCGATAAACGCTGAAAAGAACCAGCTGACTGGTCAAAGTAAAAAAAAAAAAAAAAAAAAAAAGCAATGTTGGTTCACTTTGTTTCAAAGAAGCATCCTCTAAGAGCAATGTTGGTTCACGTTGTTTCAAATAAGCTTCCTCTAAGAGCAATGTTGGTTCACTTTGTTTCAAAGAAGCATCCTCTAAGAGCAATGTTGGTTCACTTTGTTTCAAAGAAGCATCCTCTAAGAGCAATGTTGGTTCACGTTGTTTCAAAGAAGCTTCCTCTAAGAGCAATGTTGGTTCATGTTGTTTCAAAGAAGCCTCCTCTAAGAGCAATGTTGGTTCACTTTGTTTCAAAGAAGCATCCTCTAAGAGCAATGTTGGTTCACGTTGTTTCAAAGAAGCTTCCTCTAAGAGCAATGTTGGTTCACTTTGGAGGACTTTTACCAGAGTACTTTTCAGAGTATTTATCTGGGTAATTCTACTTTTACTTACTGTGAGTAAAGGAATGGACTGGTGTACCCTTTCCACTACCTGCCTAATCTACATTGTTTACATTTGGCTATGGGATAGCCAAACACCGAAAGGAATAATGAATTGAAATGTTTGGCGTTAGCTACACCCACTAAAATGACATGTTGAATTCCAAGGGAAGAGAGGAAATATAAGGAAAATAAATTATTAAAATTTAGATTTTAGATTTAATCGTATTTGGGAAAACAGAACGGACATCAAGGGAATCACATTATTTAGTTGAAACTGCGCTACTCAGAATAAGGGAGATCACATAGTGATTATTTGGAAGAATAACAAACATTTGTTAGATCGTCCAGGAGGAGCATCCAACCCCGTGAACAACTGGACTGGTTCCAAATGGCTTCAGAAGAGAAGGAAACCTGTGATCATTAGCTTCTAATGAGAATCGTACTCAACACAGAGAGCGATGCGGCTGCACGTCCAGGACATTAGCAGATTAGAGAGAGTGTAATCCTCCCGTGTCTCCTCTGGTGGGCCATGGCTGGGAGATATCGGCATGTTCTGTGGTGGGAGTGGAGTTTAAATGGTTTTATACAACCGTTATGCATTCATTATGCATCCTTTATACATCCTTTATGCATCCTTTATACAACCTGTATGCATTCTTTATGCATCCTTTATACATCCTTTATTCATCCTTTATGCATAATTTATACATCCTTTATGCATTCTTTATGCATCCTTTATACATCCTTTATGCATCCTTTATACAACCCTTATACATCCATTATGCATCCTTTATATCACCCTTATGCATCCTTTATGCATCCTTTATGCATCCTTTATGCGTCATTTATGCAGCCTTTATACATCCTTTATTCATCCTTTATACAACCTTTATGCATCCTTTATGCATCCTTTATGCATCCTTTATACATTCTTTATGCATCCTGAGAGATTTATTTCACGTCACAAATAGATCAATACAGTCTTGTGACTGCGATGTTGCGTTTATTTTTCAAATGTAGCCAAGAGTAAAGACCCTAACCCTGTCAAAACAGCAGTCAAAGTGTATATTTTCAGCACTATGTTGGTTTACCAATGATTTTAACCTCTTAAACCCGAGCCCTATTTTCAGAAAATTCCCCTAAAAATACATACCTAAGTAAATGGAAGATTGCTCCACTTCTACAAGGTCCATTTGCATGTTCTTGGTATCTAGGAACATCCATGGATCTCAGGGAATGTATTCCAAGTGTCATAAATTGTAATGAACCAAAGGAGAATATAATTATCTTTCTTTTTCATCTTTGATGGTGAATAACACCATGCTAAAATTGCCCAGACATGAAAAATGCAGCTCGTTCAGCACCTTCTTGAGATCACGTGTACAAAAGATCTAAGTAAATGAATAAAGGGAAGATGATTAAACAGAAGGTTTTGTAGATACAGTACTGAATTCTGCCATCCGGACACATGCAATTTGAAATATGATTATAGAATATAGAATCTCAGGCCTATAAATGGCCTTATTATGGCCAAGTCACACATCTATGGATCGGGCCAAATCTCCCCTTTCCAATGGTAGAGTTCAATCTGGATTTAGTACAACCAGACGTGCAGCAAAAACCATGAATGAAATCTACTGTAAGTACAATTTTTATAATGTAAATTTCTCCGCCATTTTTCATCAGATTGCAACGCCGTTTTTTGCTAGACGTCATTTGAGATTCTACCTTTAAAACGGAGCGAATGTGTTCAAGTATATATTTTTTACATTAGCTGACTCTAACGTTAGCACTTAGCGGCTGAACACACTGTTATGGTTTGTATGCGACCCCAACAGCACGACACAGACAGGTAATTCAGAGTTAGCCAAAAACAAAGGGCATATTTATTTGTACAACAGAAATGTGTGACAAAGTTCCTTTAAGGACAAAACAGAAGAGGAGTAGAACCAGCGTCGAGTAACTTGAGCAATAGCATAGTTGGGCTCTGCGGCTCTGCAGAATTATGCTACTCCACTTGAGGGGAAAAATAGGAACGTAAAATGTCAATAGCCCAAGGCACAGAGTCCAGTAACGTAGAAATCAAACACTTCTCCAAGGATTTAGAGAAACACACAAAGGCGAACGAAAGCCCAGAGTCCAGGACTAACGAGGATAAATGTTCAGGGGAATTAGTCTTATTTAAGACTCACCAGGAGCGACGTCGAAGAGCAATTCAAAGGCACCGGTCCACGGGGAAGAAGAGTGAGTGAACAGCAAAACTCCATGGAACGGCAGGGAAGCGATAACGTCTCGCACAGGAGACCACGGGAGTACACGGCAGAAGAATGGTGGTGAGAAGACGACCGACAACGAATTATCTGCAGACAGCGTATAAGAGTCCTCCCGACGAGCTCATTGGAATTCATCTCAGGTGCGTGATGTTAATTGACGCTGAGAAGCACGCAGTGCTGGGCCAGCCCTCACACACACATTTCTTCTGAATCTTATTTGTTCCTTTCCTCAGATCTTATTATGGAGAAGGCATTCTGTTCTCCTTCTTCACCCTTGTTCTCTCGTGCCATGAATCCAGTCACAAATGAGAGGCTAGCTGTGCTTAGGAACGACATTCAGACATCACACACCATACAACGACATGTGGACACCTGCTAGCCATGACCCTTCTGGCAAGGCTTCTTTTGATGATGTCATAAATGATGTCATAAATGAGCTCATGAGAAGGGGTTTGTTTTGGTTCCATGTTCTGTTCTCATTTTAGCTTTGAGTGTCTCTCTCTCTCTCTCTCTCTCTCTCTCTCTCTCTCTCTCTCTCATTCGCTCTTCACTTTCCTTCTCTCTCTTTTGGTCTTTGTTTATGTCTCTCTTGTCTCTCTTCCTAGTGTCCCTCTCATCATTATCCATCTATCTCTTCTCTTCCTCATCTCTATTGCTCACCAGTGATTTGTGGTGAAGCTTACTCTCTGTTCACTTGGTCCCCAGATCTCTCCTCCTCATCTCATTTCTCTCTCCCTCCATACCTCCTTCTCTCACATCTCTCTCCCTCCATACCTCCTTCTCTCACGTCTCTCTCCCTCCATACCTCCTCCTCTCACGTCTCTCTCCCTCCATACCTCCTCCTCTCACGTCTCTCTCTCCCTCCATACCTCCTCCTCTCATGTCTCTCTCCCTCCATACCTCCTTCTCTCCATCCCTCACTCTGTCATATATATAGTGCGACCTGTCGTTGAGGTGGGCTGTTAAATTGGTCCTCTTCACTGCTTTTAAATAACTACTTCACTTTACACTGACCCTGCTGCTCTTAGCTAGCCACCTCTCTCTCTCTCTCTCTCTCTCTCTCTCTCTCTCACTCACTCACACACACTCTATCTCTCTCCCTTGCTCTCTATCCTTCTCTTGCTGTCTCTTCCCCCCCCCCCTCTCTCTCTCTTCTCTTGTACAACACAGACCTCTCTCCATGATGTGGTCACTCACTTATCACCTCTATACCTCCATCTCCCTCTCTGTTTCCCCTCAATCCTTTTGTCCCTCCCTCCTTCCCTCTCTTCCTCCCTCTATCCATCCCTCCCTCCTTCCCTCTCTTCCTCCCTCTATCCATCCCACCCTTCTTCCCTCTCTTCAGTAATCCCCTCTCATCAGAGACCTGCTCCGTGGTTTGAGGTGAAGAACGTGATATTAGCACATATCATCTCCTCCTTCATCTCTTTTTCTCCATTTCACCACTCTCTCTCTCTCTCTCTCTCTCTCTCTCTCTCTCTCTCTCTCTCTCTCTCTCTCTCTCTCTCTCTCTCTCTCTCTCTCTCTCTCTCTCTCTCTCTCTCTCTCTCTCTCTCTCTCTCTATCCCCATCAAGTGAATGGTGTGACCAATTAAGGCTCCCCCTCATGGTAATGCATATTGTTCTGGCCTAAGAGGTAAATGTTGCATCTTTGTAAAATCTGTCAAATGGGGCAACAGTGTCTCATGAGGTAGATTTATTTTCAGTATGCAATCGACAGGCATTTTATGCAGGACTGTTAAGAGGTTAGAGTTAGACAGTGCCTTAGGAGGTAGAGCAGGTCATCTGGTAATCAGAAGGTTAGGGTTAGACAGTGTCTCAGGAGGTAGAGAAGGTTGTCTGGTAATCAGAAGGTTAGGGTTAGACAGTGTCTCGGGAGGTAGAGCAGGTCGTCTGGTAATCAGAAGGTTAGGGTTAGACAGTGTCTCAGGAGGTAGAGCAGGTTGTCTGGTAATCAGAAGGTTAGGGTTAGACAGTGTCTCAGGAGGTAGAGCAGGTCGTCTGGTAATCAGAAGGTTAGGGTTAGACAGTGTCTCAGGAGGTAGAGCAGGTTGTCTGGTAATCAGAAGGTTAGGGTTAGACAGTGTCTCAGGAGGTAGAGCAGGTCATCTGGTAATCAGAAGGTTAGGGTTAGACAGTGTCTCAGGAAGTAGAGCGGTTGTCTGGTAATCAGAAGGTTAGGGTTAGACAGTGTCTCAGGAGGTAGAGCAGGTTGTCTGGTAATCAGAAGGTTAGGGTTAGACAGTGTCTCAGGAGGTAGAGCAGGTCATCTGGTAATCAGAAGGTTAGGGTTAGACAGTGTCTCAGGTGGTAGAGCAGGTCGTCTGGTAATCAGAAGGTTAGGGTTAGACAGTGTCTTAGGAGATAGAGCAGGTTGTCTGGTAATCAGAAGGTTAGGGTTAGACAGTGTCTTAGGAGATAGAGCAGGTTGTCTGGTAATCAGAAGGTTAGGGTTAGACAGTGTCTTAGGAGATAGAGCAGGTCGTCTGGTAATCAGAAGGTTAGGGTTAGACAGTGTCTTAGGAGATAGAGCAGGTTGTCTGGTAATCAGAAGGTTAGGGTTAGACAGTGTCTCAGGAGGTAGAGCAGGTCATCTGGTAATCAGAAGGTTATGGTTATTGTTGTGAAGGGCCAGATTAAAGTTGAGAATCTGCATTTATTGTTTATATACTTTGTATATTATTTGTATATACACGGTATATCCCTTTAAGCCTGCGTGTAAATCATAGTAACATTCACTTTCCCTATGAATAATGCCCCCTGATGACGGCGCCAGGCAGTCTCGCACTCAGACAGGTGCAATGGGCGAGTTTCAGGCATGTCAGAACATGCCCAGTGGCAGTGTATTGATTCAGGATCAAAGTGGTTAGGTTTGGAACTAGATAACCACTTAAGTATATATACGGCGCAAGGTGTGCCCAGCAGTAGTTCATGCAGTTAGTCTAAAGCAGCAGTGTGACAAGTTCGGTAACAGTGAAGTGAGCAACTCGAGCGTTTAGAACATGTGCGAATAGTTTAGTAAAGTAACGTCAAGTTCGACCTAGTTTAATGTGAAGTAAATAGTAGTTCATTTATTGTATGTGCACAGGAGCACCGGCGTCAAGATTGCAGAACCATTACTGGTTGGATTATATTGATTTGGGACGTGACCACCGGAGAAGAGCATCGTTGATTTCCACTATCGTTTGGGATTCAACCTCGTGAGGATTACAACTCAGGCCTGCCTCATGGACGGGGCTGGCTAGCTGTCATCAATGCTGTCGAGCATTTTGGATTACAACTATTGCTTTTGCTGCTGATCAAGGGAGTTTACAAGCACCGACTCCTGTACCTGGAGTCTCTTTATTCCTCATTGAATCAGACTGAGTATCCGAGCATTCCTCTACCCTCCAGGCCTTACACCCCCGGAGGGAACCCATTGTCTCCAGTCGGTACCGGTGTTGCCCTATATAATTGCTACTATACAACAGGTGGCATCAGCTTAGACCCATCGTAGGATTCCTGCTATTCTTAGTGACTTATGCTCTTGACTGACTTTACGTATATTCTTCGCCATACAAGCGCGACCCTAATTCTCATTCTGTA
Organism: Notolepis coatsorum; assembly: GCF_963971535.1. NCBI lineage: Eukaryota > Metazoa > Chordata > Actinopteri > Aulopiformes > Paralepididae > Notolepis > Notolepis coatsorum. The sequence goes on from NC_140182.1 coordinate 21,776,432, forward strand.
ACCTAACGTTGCCTAATAATAATAAATTACCCTCCAATAGTATTTCTGGGTCAATGCCGTGTTCTTGTGGGTGTTCACCATCTATATTTGATGTACTGTCTGGCCAGTAATTAAAGTACATAACTAGCAGTGGTTTAATCTATCACAATCTTTAATACAGTCAGGGTTTTGTAACCCCTCAGTTACAGTTATCCTGATTAAAACTATAATGGGGCACTATGGAGAAGCCATGGTATTATCCTGATTAAAACTATAATGGGGCTCTATGGAGAAGCCATGGTATTATCCTGATTAAAACTATAATGGGGCTCTATGGAGAAGCCATGGCATTCCCCTACGTTTGGAAAAATCAGCATGGCTGTGAGTCGTTCGCCTTTTACATATCTAGCCAATTACTATAGAAATATTAAAGTATTCAGTGGCGCTGGAATCAATCAACTAGTGGCGAGACACAAAGGCAAGCAAGTTTACTCCACTGAGAGTTAGAAGAACACCATGCAACACAGCACTTTATTTACAGTGTATTCTGAGATTGGTGAGGAAGATGAATACTTTATTCCAGACTCAAGGTCCAT
>NC_140182.1:21782006-21857006 GCF_963971535.1 Notolepis coatsorum
TCACCAAGGTCTGGACCTCTGTAAATATTTGTAACTATTAAAATTGGCTTGCTGTATTATAGCTCCCTTCACTTCTATTATAAGCCAAGTGTTGACCGGTGTCTGGTCTTCATTAGGGAATCACCCATTTTATGGAAGTAGGGTGTAATACAGTATGTGGCAAACAGGTAAAATGACATCATTGCACTTCCTCTCTTAGAAGTAGAAGCACAAAGCATGTGCACACACACACACAGACACACACACAGACACAGACACAGACACACACACACACACACGCACACACACAGACACACAGACACACACACACACACACACACACACACACACACACACACACACACACACACACACACACACACACACACACACACACACACACACACACACACACACACACACACACACACACACATATTTAAGCTCACCCTCATTCCCTCAGAGAACCTCAACCTACCCACGCATTCCTTGTTTGACCAGGTGCATGCATGCACGCACGCACACACAGACACACACACACACACGCACACACACACACACACACACACACACGCACACTATGTTATTACATTGTTGATCTTCACAGCTCTCTGGGAATTGAACCATCGATCCTCAGAGTACACTGTAATACTCTTTAGACACACACACACAGACATGCACACACATGCATACACATACACAAAAACACACACATACACAGGGGCGGAGCTTCTTACAGGCGATATAGGCGGTTGCCTAGGGCGCCACCCAGAGGGTGGCTCGGCGCAGTTTTGGCGCCCCCCTCTATATCTGCAACCATTATTTTTACATAAAGAAAAATGTTTACATAAGGGAAAATGAGCCAAACATTTTAAACGGTCGGTCGGTCTGAGCCTCAGCTTTAGGTGTTCACAGTCAGAACATGCTGTGCATTGATGGGTATCGGTCAAGTGTTTATAGAATTGAGCATTGAGGAAAGAAAGACTAACGTTAGAGAACTATGAAGAGGCAAAAGCCATCCGGCTAACCAGTATAAAAAGAGAAGAAAGGAAGAAGATGAGAAACGTGCCAAGGTGAAAGGTATGCAATTTTGTACAACTTCCAAGAACTGCCACACCAAGAGCTGATGAAGCAAGCAGAGGCACTTGTACACACCTTGGCTTAAACCATGGAGGGCAATCTGATTTGGATGGGAAGGAGCTGGCTCAGGAGTTGAAACATTTGATGTGATTGATGACTTTGCAGCGAGGAAGGCCAGAATGATTGCACTGTAAATGGAAACCAGTAGGAGCTACAGGCTAACCTTGAAGTGTGATGATAGGGAGTGGAATGTAAATAGTTCTTTAGACAAAGTGAATTTGTAATTTTTATTTATTTGTTTGTTTATTTAGCATATTATATTTTGATTATATATGTGTAACATATTTTACAATACATAATTTTCTTTTTAAAGCAAATTTGCACGTTATTTTATTGTTTGTTATTGTTATTATTATTATTGATTGTTAGCTAAGTTGTTTGTTTTAATTCTTTAGTGTGCACTTTACATTTCTTCATAATTTTCTTTGAAAGCAAATTTGCACATTATTTTATTGTTTGTTATTGTTATTATTATTGTTGTGTGTTAGCTAAGTTGTTTATTTGTTTTAATTCTTTAGTGTGCACTTTACATTTATTCTTAGCTCTTGTTCTTGCTTGTAAAAAATAAAGGTGCAGTACTTTACTGTATAACTGTTAACCCTTTCACTGCCACACGACGGAGGGTTAACCCTTTACTATCACACAACCGACGGTCGTGAAAGGGTTAACCTTCAGTGTATTGTCACAGTGAAAAGGGTTAACCGGTTGGTAGTGTAACGGAGTACCGTGTGTCTATCCTACAGTCACGATGGACAGTGTTGTGAAGTGACTGTGGACGGCAGTGGTACTGCAAGTAAACGCACTCCCCAGAGGCGTCCAGACCCATTACTTAGAAGTGAATTCACCTCTTGGTATCGTGGTCTGTGATGCCGCCCGCAGCGCGGGAGACTGGGGTTCAACTCCCACTCGCGGCATGTTCGAACCGATCTGTTACAGTAGCGCGGCAATGTTTTGATTTGGGGGGGGGGGGGGGGGGGGGGGCGGTGGCGCAGTAGTGAACCTCGCCTAGGGCGCCAAATGTGCTAGGTCCGCCCCTGCGACATGCACACACACGCACACACACACACACTCACTGAAATGCAGACACATGAAAACACACAGGAACACACCCAGGAACACACACAGGAACACACACAGGCCCAGGTCCTCCCTCCCTTCAGAAAAGGCTGTTTGTGTTGTTAATAATTAACACACTCACACACGCACATGCATGCACGCACACTCACACACGCACACACGTTTCAAAGCACAGAGGACTTGGTTTACTTGCTTTTAAAAACACGCTGGCATGTGCAAGAGGGAGGAGCCTGTGCTGCCCTCACTATATGTTACAGTTATATAAATTGACAGCCAGATAAACGCCCTCTTGACACCACGACTCTGAAGACACTTGAATCCTTGTCCACAGGTTTAATGATGTTGCAAGGAAGGGTAAAACTGAAACATACAAAATGTACATAATCACTATTATGCTTGCTTTAAAAAAAATGCCCTTATCTTCAATATGAACTAAATCCCATATTTTACTATTTATTAGAAGTTACATGTTATTTCATTGTATTTTAACCTAAATGTAACATATTGCATCCTTTTTAATATGTACAGTAGCCTATCAATTGTACATGCATTTATGTCTAGTATTTATTCTGGAATGGACTAATGACAGTGTGGGACTAATGACAATGTGCTCATCAGTAATACTACCAAACCTAACTACACAACGTTTTCATATTTCCTAAATAATGATCTGCAATCATGAATAGCAATGTAAAGAATCAAAACATACCCAAGATGCTACCAAAAGGCATAAGATGTCGGTAGATGTCACTGGATTAGCTCAGAACAATAATACATTACTTCTCTGTGAGATTCATTTCACTTCCTGTTACATCCTGGGATTCTGTGAAATGCCACAGAACGAGTGACACTTTTGGACAATGACATCCTGGGTCGTTCCTATATGACCAGTATAAATCTGTAAACTAAACTCTGGAAAGACTATGATGGCTCTACTTATAAAAAAAATGGAACTGAGCCTTTAAATGTCTCCATAGAAGGGGCTGGTGTCTGTGAAAGGGGAGTTAACCTGAGGAATGTGGCCCTGAGGATGCAACAGGAGAGGAGAGGGAGCTGTAAATGTTAACCCTTTCAGATGGGAAGGGTTGCTGGTTGAAAAACAGAGTCTTGAATCTATAGAGGGAGATCTTAAAAAAGGAAACTATATAACAATTAAATGTTTGATGTGTACAGTAAAAGTTTTCAAAATGGCATGCTTATAAATTGAGTGTCAGTAGAGAATAATACTAACAGAATAATGTGTAAAAAACTGTTTGTCTGGAGGGATCCTTAAGAGATACTGGAGAGGCCTCGTACATGGTACGAAATCACGTGGTCACCACAGACAAAGCCGTTGTCTGTTTAGAAGGAAAAAGGGACTTTCGGTTACTTAAAAACCACTAGGTAACGAGAAGTAACGTTAGTACCAAGAAGGAGGAGCTCATACGAATTACGTATTGTACTCTGGTTTGCTAAACAAAAATGACAGCCTGTGACTTCACTGTGTTTAGACCAATCGGAAATATTGTAAGATGGATATAAAAGGGACGGTTGCCCTTTCAAGAGCGGGATTTTTTTACACTGAGCTGGAGAGACTTTTTTGAGAGATGAGAAGAATGGTGCTCGACACTGGGCACAAGCCGTCCATGATGAGATGTTTTGTTCTGTGCTTATTTTAAACTGAATTGGGTGCTTTCCACTTCAGTATCTTTTTGTAACTAGCTTTTTCTAATTAAAATTACCTCTTTATAAATATGATTTGTATCCTTTCTTCTGACCAGACGACCGGGTAAGCATGAAATGTGTTTTGCATTGTAACTTCACCCCATGCATTTTTTGATTAATGATGTAAAATAGAATAAGTGGCTTTATCCCTGCATTAAGGACTAAAGGTGGATTCTGTATAATGGGATTATCAAGTAAAGCCATATAGTGATAATGCGTGTACTTAGGAGACATATGATTATGGATTAATGTAAAATAGAATAAGTGGCTTTATCCCTGCATTAAGGACTAAAGGTGGATTCTGTATAATGGGATTATCAAGTAAAGCCATACAGTGATAAATACGTGTAACGGATTAGGGAAATGGACCTCATCTAATTAAAGAGAGTCCGTCCCAGTGCAAATAAAATAAAAGATTCCGCAACTTCAATCACTCGACCTAAGGTCGATGACTGACGGGGGTCGGAACGGTGCATTCGCTGTCTCTTGTCGGTCAGTGGTAACAACAACATTTTGTAGACTCGGTTGGTTCTGCGTGTCAACCACTTCACAGGACGCTGTTTGAGGTGTGGATAGGCAGACCAATGAGTTATGAAGTTATCGATCTGACCTAAGAGCGAGCGTGGGCATTCAACATGGCGTCCCTGGCGATGTGCATTTATACTAACCAAAATAGGTGCTAAACGGCCGAAGAAGACAGGACTACTGTCAAAAGCCTCTGGAGTAAGATTAAATTACAGATTTGGCAAAAATTAAAGTAGAAAGCTCTACTGGCGACTCGAGTGGAAGGCTGTACTCGGGGATATCACAAATGAATAGAAAGCTCTACCTTGGTGATTAAAGCAACATTTACTCACAACTAAAGGGTAACATAATGTTTATAGAGCTCTGGGGGGAGTTACAAGTGCAGCATAATTTCGTGCTTTGCCCACAGGAAGCGAACTGGCCCTACCCAAGACGAGAGCCAACTACCCAGAGACACTGTTTTGTAAGGTGGGGAGTGTGGATGTGAAGCGAGTCAAAACGACCGTTCACAGAAAAGCGATGGCTCCCTAGCCCAAAGACACTGTTTGTAAGGAGGAGAGAATGTATGTGAAGCGAAGTCAAAACGACCGTTCACAGAAAGGCGATGGCTCCCTAGCCCAAAGACACTGTTTGTAAGGAGGAGAGAATGTATGTGAAGCGAAGTCAAAACGACCGTTCACAGAAAGGCGATGGCTCCCTAGCCCAAAGACACTGTTTGTAAGGAGGAGAGAATGTATGTGAAGCGAAGTCAAAACGACCGTTCACAGAAAGGCGATGGCTCCCTAGCCCAAAGACACTGTTTGTAAGGAGGAGAGAATGTATGTGAAGCGAAGTCAAAACGACCGTTCACAGAAAGGCGATGGCTCCCTAGCCCAAAGACACTGTTTGTAAGGAGGAGAGAATGTATGTGAAGCGAAGTCAAAACGACTGTTCACAGAAAGGCGATGGCTCCCTAGCCCAAAGACACTGTTTGTAAGGAGGAGAGAATGTATGTGAAGCGAAGTCAAAACGACCGTTCACAGAAAGGCGATGGCTCCCTAGCCCAAAGACACTGTTTGTAAGGAGGAGCTGGCACGCCAAAAGCTAGCTCAGGAGGAGCTAGCACAAGAGAAGCTAGCTCAGGAGGAGCTGGCACGCCAGAAGCTAGCTCAGGAGGAGCTAGCACAAGAGAAGCTAGCTCAGGAGGAGCTAGCACGAGAGAAGCTAGCTCAGGAGGAGCTGGCACGACCAACGCTAGCTCAGGAGGAGCTAGCCCAGGAGAAGCTGGCACGGGTGCCGGCTGTACAGCCAGCAGTAATTGGCACAGAAAATAAACCATACTACTGTGACCAGTGTGGAAAGAGCTTCAAGACGAAGCGTTACCTTAAACGACACCACGTGGTACACACAGGAGAGAAACCTTACTGCTGTGACCAGTGTGAAAAGACCTTCAAAACGAAGGAGAATCTTAAAAGTCACCACATGGTACACACAGGAGAGAGACCTTACTGCTGTGACCAGTGTGACATTAGCTTCAAGAGAAAGGCAGATCTTGAACGACACCACGTGGTACACACAGAAGAGAGACCTTACTGCTGTGACCAGTGTGGGAAGACCTTCAAGACGAAGGCAGAACTTAAACAACACCACATGGTACACACAGAAAATAAACCTTACGGTTGCGCCCGGTGTGAGAAGGCCTTCAAGACGAAGGGAGAGCTTAAAAATCACTGTACGGTACACACACGAGAGAGACCTTACAGCTGTGGCCAGTGTGAAAGGAGCTTCAAGACGAAGACTCACCTTAAACATCACCACCTAATACACACAGAAGGGAAACCTTACTGCTGTGACCAGTGTGGGAAGACCTTCAAGACGAAGGCAGAACTTAAACAACACCACCCGGTACACACAGAAAAGAAACCTTACTGCTGTGACCAGTGTGGGAAGACCTTTAAGACTAAGGCAGAGCTCAAGCCCCACAGACGGCGGAGGCAGCCATGCAAGGTGCCAACCTGCTTAACGGGGGCAGTAAGGGGTTATGTGTCTCGCTCAAGAACACTGCGACACACTATCAAAGACGAGTGTGGAAATGGAAAGAACCAAGAAGACGATGGAGTCATTCCTCCTCCCTATGAGGCGCCAGGCTCCACCTCAAAACGAGTATCTCCCTCCACTGACCTAGAGGCGTTCAACTCTCTCGACGAGTACCTAAAGGCCAAAAACATCAATTATGAGCACTGTTCCATTTTCTATGGCCCAGAAGAGGAGGATGGTGACATTCAAATGAAAGATCAGAACCCGAGGCCACAGATGACACCTTCAGGTGAAACTGAGTCTGAGCCTGAACAGGATGGGGAGCTAAATACCTCTGAAACTGAACACAGTTCTGATTACTCAACATATTGAGTAATAGCTCAAGAGAAGCTAGCACAAGGAAACGCTAGCTCTGACGGGTGATGTTGACGGGAGAAACATGGGGGAGAAACTAACCCCCGAGCAGCAAGCAGAGATAAGGGCAACGAAGGGAGAAATTACCTTCTGGGGCCCTGACACATGACACTCAAGCCAGTGCAACCTGCACTTGACGGGAGAAACATGGGGGAGAAACTAACCCCAGAGCAGCAAGCAGAGATGAGGGCAACAAAGGGAGAAATTACCTTCTGGGGCCCTGACACGTGACACTCAAGCAAGTGCAAACTGCACTTGACATGCCGCTCATCTGTCAAGAGGAAGAATATGTAGTGTTATTGTCATTTAGGAAGGAACATGACATAGAATACTACATGCATTTTGTATATATTTTAAGTATAATATGTAAAGATGTCCGTCCTTGCTCTAAACCCAGAGTAAAGTAAAGCGAATTTGTAATCTATTTCATTCAGAAGGGATTTCCTGACAGCAACCATTTGGTAGGTTAGCACCCTACCAACCATATCAGCTGCATGAGATGTACACTCACCAGCGCCTATGGGTAACAAATTGAGACTCTGCAAACTCTCATCAAGCTTAGCACCTTAACGCGGGGGGACAGAGCGAGCATCAGGGTCTCTGTATCCGACGGGCCTATCAGATTTGTGGAGACTTGGAAGCCTCAGCATACAGGACGCTGTGGTGCTTAGGCGGCCAAGTCACTGGTTTATAGGTCTGTCAAAACGGATTGGAGGTTCCGGGGCTTAGAACATGAGTTCAAGTGAGTTGGGCTGTATACTAATTAAATAGGTATCAACAGCCGAAAGAATATTAACTGAAATAACTGCTGTCAGGTGTCTCTGGAGTAGAATTAGTTACAGATTTGAGTCAACCTTACTCAAGATTGGTCTTATCGGCAGAACCTCTCCAACCAAGACTCTTCCTAATGTTCGAGATCTGGAACACTGGTGACGTAGATGGTCTGCAGAGCGCAGCAGACAGCCAAAAGTATATTGGTAAAAAATCTATCAGGAACAAGAGAGGGTTGATAAGTAACGACTTGAAGTAGCGGTTACTCATGACTAAAAAGTTACGTAATGTTTTCTTACAGTCAAAAACGTAGAAGGTTCTACTTAAAGAAACAATCACAATTAAAGTATATTTTTGTGAAATACGGTAAAAAGGTTTACTCATGACTAAAGTAACTAAATGCTTACTTAAAGTCAGAACTTAAGTAGAAAAAACTCTACTTTGTGAATAGCAGGCTGAAATAGCCATTGCGAATAGCAGGCTGAAATAGCCATTGCGAATAGCAGGCTGAAATAGCCATTGCGAATAGCAGGCTGAAATAGCCATTGCGAATAGCAGGCTGAAATAGCCATTGCGAATAGCAGGCTGAAATAGCCATTGCGAATAGTAGGCTGAAATAGCCATTGCGAATAGCAGGCTGAAATAGCCATTGCGAGCAGGCTGAAATAGCCATTGCGAATAGGAGCGAATAGCAGGCTAACTAGCCATTGCTAACAGGACGAGGCTACTCACATGATCAGACAGGTATATGATAACCTTGGACATGCCGGAAGTAGGAGGATGTTGGTATACCTGAGAACTAACAACATTCTCATACATAAAGCCAAACAAAGAGCGATAACAGTCCGAAAGGCCTGTGAGCGATGTGCGCTGGTAAAGGTGCGCTGGTAAAGGGACAAAACCTGAACCAGTGCCGCATTCTTAGACAGGGGGGGGGGTCCCCCGGAGTCAGCGGACGACGCAGCGAATGGCAAGAAGGAATATACTGACTCAGGTCAGAAATCGGAAATGGAGGAAGACCGGGATAGGTCAAGCTCCAGAGCATCCTCAAGGTCCTCATCTAGACCTCCCAGACCTCCCAGACCTCCCAGACCTCCCAGACCTCCCAGACCTCCCAGACCTCCTAGACCTCCCAGACCGGACAGAGAGACATCGGCCTGGACCCAGGTTACAGGGCGACGAGAGCCCTGAATGGACCTGAAAGAGAGAAAAGAAATGAGTCCTCTGTGGACTGTATCTGTGATGTCCTGCGAGGCCTACGGACAGGGTCACAAGACCAGGCCAACCACACTTCAATAGAGGACTGCTGCTACAATTCTCGGGGATCCGTGGGGGTCACCCGAGAAGTGACAAATCAACCTACCTCAAACTATGGGAGAGGTCCAAGAGGTCAGAGGGGGTGACCCCAAGGTGACCAAGATGACCAAGATGACCAAGATGACCAAGATGACCAAGACGACAACAACCTGGGTGCATCGGCCGGGAAGTCTTCCCGCCGGATACCAAGCAACAACGTGACCCCTATCCTGTCGAGCCGTCCAGCCAGGGAACAACAGATGCAAGTCTTCCCGCCGGCTACCAGGGTAACAAGGTACCAAGATGGCAGAGGGGGTGTGGAGAGTCACAGCCACGTGACCCCACAATCGCCATCTCGTCCCCCAGTACAGACGCTATTAAGACAATGGAAAATGACCGACCAGAATGACAGAGTGGGTGTGAAGTGCCACAGAACAAGTGACACTTTTTGACAATGACATCCTGAGTCGTTCCAATATAGCCGTATATACCTATTTTTCACATGTAATTATATGCTTCATTATTCAATTGACGATGGACAAAGACCTCACAGGATGGCAGAGTGGGTGTAAAGTGTCACAAAACAAATGACACATTTTGAAATAGACATCCTGAGTCGTTCCAATATAGCCGTATATACCTATTTTTCACATGTAATTATATGCTTCATTATTCAATTGATGATGGACAATGATCTCCCAGAATGACAGAGTGGGTGTGAAATGCCACAGAACGAGTGACACTTTTGGACAATGACATCCTGGGTCGTTCCTATATGACCAGTATAAATCTGTAAACTAAACTCTGGAAAGACTATGATGGCTCTACTTATAAAAAAAATGGAACTGAGCCTTTAAATGTCTCCATAGAAGGGGCTGGTGTCTGTGAAAGGGGAGTTAACCTGAGGAATGTGGCCCTGAGGATGCAACAGGAGAGGAGAGGGAGCTGTAAATGTTAACCCTTTCAGATGGGAAGGGTTGCTGGTTGAAAAACAGAGTCTTGAATCTATAGAGGGAGATCTTAAAAAAGGAAACTATATAACAATTAAATGTTTGATGTGTACAGTAAAAGTTTTCAAAATGGCATGCTTATAAATTGAGTGTCAGTAGAGAATAATACTAACAGAATAATGTGTAAAAAACTGTTTGTCTGGAGGGATCCTTAAGAGATACTGGAGAGGCCTCGTACATGGTACGAAATCACGTGGTCACCACAGACAAAGCCGTTGTCTGTTTAGAAGGAAAAGGGGACTTTCGGTTACTTAAAAACCACTAGGTAACGAGAAGTAACGTTAGTACCAAGAAGGAGGAGCTCATACGAATTACGTATTGTACTCTGGTTTGCTAAACAAAAATGACAGCCTGTGACTTCACTGTGTTTAGACCAATCGGAAATATTGTAAGATGGATATAAAAGGGACGGTTGCCCTTTCAAGAGCGGGATTTTTTTACACTGAGCTGGAGAGACTTTTTTGAGAGATGAGAAGAATGGTGCTCGACACTGGGCACAAGCCGTCCATGATGAGATGTTTTGTTCTGTGCTTATTTTAAACTGAATTGGGTGCTTTCCACTTCAGTATCTTTTTGTAACTAGCTTTTTCTAATTAAAATTACCTCTTTATAAATATGATTTGTATCCTTTCTTCTGACCAGACGACCGGGTAAGCATGAAATGTGTTTTGCATTGTAACTTCACCCCATGCATTTTTTGATTAATGATGTAAAATAGAATAAGTGGCTTTATCCCTGCATTAAGGACTAAAGGTGGATTCTGTATAATGGGATTATCAAGTAAAGCCATATAGTGATAATGCGTGTACTTAGGAGACATATGATTATGGATTAATGTAAAATAGAATAAGTGGCTTTATCCTTGCATTAAGGACTAAAGGTGGATTCTGTATAATGGGATTATCAAGTAAAGCCATACAGTGATAAATACGTGTAACGGATTAGGGAAATGGACCTCATCTAATTAAAGAGAGTCCGTCCCAGTGCAAATAAAATAAAAGATTCCGCAACTTCAATCACTCGACCTAAGGTCGATGACTGACGGGGGTCGGAACGGTGCATTCGCTGTCTCTTGTCGGTCAGTGGTAACAACAACATTTTGTAGACTCGGTTGGTTCTGCGTGTCAACCACTTCACAGGACGCTGTTTGAGGTGTGGATAGGCAGACCAATGAGTTATGAAGTTATCGATCTGACCTAAGAGCGAGCGTGGGCATTCAACAGATTCTTAAAGAGACCACAACCGAAATGCAGAAACATAAATATTGCTTAGAAAATGATAAACTTGAACTTAAAGTAGACTAGTTAACTTAGTTGTAACAAAACAGAGCCCCATATCCTGAGGGTGGAGCCACGTATCCTGAGGGCGGAGCCATGTATCCTGAGGGCGGAGCCACGTATCCTGAGGGCGGAGCCACATATCCTGAGGGCGGAGCCATGTATCCTGAGGGCGGAGCCACGTATCCTGAGGGCGGAGCCACGTATCATGAGGGCGGAGCCACATATCCTGAGGGCGGAGCCACATATCCTGAGGGCGGAGCCATGTATCCTGAGGGCAGAGCCACGTATCCTGAGGGCAGAGCCACATATCCTGAGGGCGGAGCCACGTATGGAGTGGACTTTGTGCACGTCCTCAGAAATGAACTCTACGCACAGGATGTAATGAAGCAGGTCAACAGTGTGACAGTGTGATGTGACAGTGTGACAGTGTGGGTGTGACAGTGTGAGTGTGGATGTGACAATGAAGTTATATAGCAGTAAAATGAAGGTATATAGCACTAAAATGAAGGTATATAGCAGTACAATGATGGTATATAGCAGTAAAATGAAGGTATAGCAGTACAATGAAGGTGTATAGCAGTAAAATGAAGTTATATAGCAGTACAATGACGGTATATAGGAGTACAATGAAGTTATATAGCAGTACAATGAAGGTATATAGCAGTACAATGAAGGTATATAGCAGTAAAATGAAGGTATATAGTAGTACAATGAAGTTATATAGCAGTACAATGAAGATATATAGTAGTACAATGAAGGTATAACAGTAAAATGAAGTTATATAGCAGTACAATGAAGGTATATAGCAGTAAAATGAAGGTATATAGTAGTACAATGAAGTTATATAGCAGTACAATGAAGGTATATAGCAGTACAATGAAGGTATATAGCAGTACAATGAAGGTATATAGCAGTAAAATGAAGTTATATAGCAGTACAATGAAGGTATATAGTAGTACAATGAAGGTATATAGCAGTACAATGAAGGTATATAGCAGTACAATGAAGGTATATAGCACAGTGGCGGTTCGTGAATTTTTCTCCAGGAGGGTCGATCGATACCAAAAATGTACATGTACCAAGGTAGCACAATGCCACACACTGCACACAAACACGCGCACGCATCGCGAAACCACACACTACTGTGTGCGTCAGAGAGCGTCGGTGAAACCAAAAGCATACGGATATTTAAGTAGGTACAGTTACAGTACAACTATCACCATTGCCATCAATCAATATGATCACAGAGTCCATGCAGCTATGTTTCCAAACACTCACACCCCGATCTCAACTCTCTCTCTCTCTCTCTCTCTCTCTCTCTCTCTCTCTCTCTCGAAAATTAACAACACGCTGTGAGAGAGAGAGAGATCGAGAGAGAGAGAGAGAGAGAAGAGAGAGAGAGAGAGAGAGAGAGAGAGAGAGAGAGAGAGAGAGAGAGAGAGAGAGAGAGAGAGAGAGAGAGAGAGAGAGAGAGAGAGAGAGAGAGAGAGAGAGAGAGAGAGAGAGAGAGAGAGAGGGAGAGGGAGAGAGAGAGAGAGACCGAATTAACTCACTGTTTACGTGGTCGAGGAGGGCTTAATAAAGTGTATAATGTCCACTGTTGTCCCCAGACTGTTGATGTATATCCAGTTATCCACTCTGTCCAGACTGCATCCAGATTAGCTTGTTAGCACAACACAACAGTACTGTGATGAATTCAATGAATGAGTCTGTCTTTGCCCATTTCCGCATCGAACAGCCTGCAAACTACCTGGCGTTCTATCGCCATGCTCTAAGACAAACTCTAACCTTAACCAACTTTGAAAGAGTGCCTAAGCTTAACCGTCGAAAGAACTTGCCGTCACGCTCTAAGACAAACTCTAACGTTACCTTGTCCTTAACCTACTTCGAACGAAGAGTGGCTTAACCAGTGTAGAAACTGACGTCGGCCAATCAGAGAGCGTCTCCGCGAAATGCGGCTACGGAAATTATAGACGCTGCTAAGGCTGCTTGCCTAGACCGCTTCAAATCGCGCCCGGCGTCCATCATAATACATCATATTTCAACGCACATCGCGTTACGCACTGATTGACTGCGACGGATACAGCAATGAAACAGTGCACGGCGTGCACGCGCACTCAGAGCGATATTGCGTCTAGCCCGGGCCGAGAGAAATACGGCTAGGAGACAGTGAGTCACTTCCTGTTCAGGAAAACGATTATTTTTATTTGATATATTAACGTTATATTGTGCATTGGAAACACAAACATACTTAAAATGAGTAAATATTATTCATTTTAAACATGTTTATATTATTTATAGGGCTATAAAACAAAAAACAAAAAAAAATATTTCTTGTTCTTCTCTCTTTTAACCAGGGGGGGGGGGGGGGCGGCGCCCGAGCGCCCCTAGTGGCCAGCCGCCACTGATATAGCAGTACAATGAAGGTATATAGCAGTACAATGACGGTATATAGCAGTAAAATGACGGTATACATCAGATCACTGTGATACTCTATGTCTATGAAGTAAGGCTGCAGAATACAGCTCCTTGTTAATATGACACAGGTGTGTTGATTATTTCTGGCACGTGACGCTGCCCCTGCTCTCAAAATAGGAGACAAAGGATCAACTAGGTTTGTCCAGACCTGCTTCCGCCGGCTCTGTGAACATGTGCAGCGTTGTTCGTGGAGATCCAGACATGGCTCAGCAGCAACTCAAATTGGTCTTAATATGGTTTTTATCTCTTTTATCATAACTTGGTTTTTATCTCTTTTTATTATGAGTTGCTTTTAAGGGTTTGCAGATTTTTTTATTTTCTTTTAACATTAGTTGATTGTATGAGTTTCAGGTTAGGTGTTATTGTACTTATTTTAGGGTGTCCTGTCTCGTGTACATGTCCATTCGTGTTTTCTGCCTTTTTATGTTCCATGTATGGACCACAATGGAAACAAGCCATGGCTTTATTGTGTTTTATCCATTTTTGACCAGCGTGATGACACGGTTACTGTTTTATTCAAATGTTTGTCCTACGATTGTGTCAAAATAAAGTATTCAATCAAAGGGGATAATAGGGAGGTGTAGTCTGACGTCACGTTAGCTTCCCGCACGGTCCACTCGTATAGGGATTTATCATTGGGAAAATGTATTATCGGCTATTGTAATAATTCTGCCTCATGAATATTTTTGCATAATAATCTATCACTAACATTATTGTTTAAGCATTTTTGGTTGAAAAAAATGATACGTAATGATTTTACGATAATTTGCTAATGTTTCATGTTGAGCTATAGATTGTGGATGAATACACACAGAAAGGTACGCCATGCCAATGGTCATGCTTTATTTGTTTTAAACTAGACGATTTAGAAACGTGTCCATTGGAAATACATTGCAATTTCAAGCGAGGTGGACCGGCCAGAAACAACAATGACGTAACCACTACACCTCCCTATAGAACGCACTGTATGTTCTGCACAAACCGTGATGCGTTAAATGAAGACACTTTATTGTCATTATACTGCAGTGCGAGACAAGAACACAACAGCATTACGACGGCACTCCTGATATTAAAAGAGCAGAACCATACCATAATAAACACAGAACAGTAAATGTAGTACAAAGTCAAAGATCAAAGTACGTGAGTGAGTGAGTGAGTGAGTGAGTGAGTGAGTGAGTGAGTGAGTGATGTGAGTGAGTGAGTGAGTGAGTGAGTGAGTGAGTGAGTGAGTGAGTGAGTGAGTGAGTGAGTGAGTGAGTGAGTGAGTGAGTGCGTGAGTGCTGTGTGTGTGTCTGTGGATGATGTCAGTAACAGTCTCTCCTCACTATAGTTCCCCTGCTCTCCTCCTGTCCAGCAGCACGTCTCTCAGAGCGCCCCCCACAGGCTGTTTGTGAAACTGTGAAAATACCTTCATGTGGCAAACAGAGAAAAGTTTTACTGCACTGGTCAGACTGGCAGGCGTCACAAACAGAAACACTCAGCCGTGTGAAGATTTACAGGAACAAGAGTGAGGAGCGGCGTGGCTGTATCACCACTCTGTCTACCATGCACCTCTAAGTGACACCCGTGTAGCTAGAACTACACACACTACCGTGGTGCATTAGCTTGGGAGATGTGTTGAGAGCATTACAATGAAAGTATCAAATAATAAGTGGGCACATTGGGGCTTCAAAGGAACACGCCAACATTTGGGGAAATTAGCTTACCGTCTTCTCCAGAGAGAGAGGCAAGAAGATAGATACCAGTTTCTTCTCTGTGCGTTCAGTAGAAAGCTATCTGGCGGCACGTTAGCCTAGCTTAGCACAATAAATGAAAGCGGACAGTGCCGGTTAGCCTAGGCATTGTCCAACTAACACTTCTCCTGAAGGCTAACCGGACATGTCGGCTTCCATTCATTGTGCTAAGCTAGGCTAACATGCAGCCTAGATAGCTTTCTACTGAACGCACAGAGAGGAAACTGGTATCTATCTTCTTGTCTCTCTCTGGAGAAGACGGTAAGCTAGTTTCCCAAAATGTTGCCGTGTTCCTTTAACAAAACATACAATCCTTTGGTGAAACACAATGTTCTCATTAACCTCACATGCAGCACCAAGGACAACATTACTGGTAAACAGGATAGGATTTCAAAGCATTCTTTTTTGCCATAGGCAGGGGAAAATGCCTTGGGGCTTGTCATAATTAAGTGAACGTGTGAGAGGTCTATAGTTAGCAAATGTTGGCCATCTTGGCTAGCTAGCTGTGTGTGCTGCTAAGCTAATGTCATATCCAGTGAAGAAGAGGAAACAGTGGAAATGGGTGTATATGTCATGCACTGATTGTACACACGACAGGTTGATCATTTTGAAATGCAAACATGCACTTTATTTATGTTCTCAGTTTATGCCGTTAGTTGTTCAACCAGGGAAGTAGGGTCAGAACAAACCTTGCCCAGAATGTGATTTACCTCCAAGCAGCACCGTATGTACAGCATGCAGAGGCTGGTTGTTCACATTTGCTCTGTTGGGGAAAGTTCCTTGTCCTCATAGGTAGCAGCTGGTAACATCCTCATTCTTCATCCACAGCAGCAGCCGTAACACTATTTATCTCCATCTACTGTAGCTGTTGCTTCATCTAGCTGCTGCTGCCACATTCTCTTTTCAATTTACCAGCCAGTCTCCCACTCTTCATCACCTCACCCCACCTTCCTCTGCCTCCTCTTTATATCCATCTATCTATCTATCTATCTATCTATCTATCTATCTATCTATCTATCTATCTATCTATCTATCTATCTATCTATCTATCTATCTATCTATCTATCTATCTATCTATCTATCTATCTATCTATCTATCTATCTATCTATCTATCTATCTATCTATCTATCTATCTATCTATCTATCTATCTATCTATCTATCTATCTATCCATCCATCCATCCATCCATCCATCCATCCATCCATCCATCCATCCATCCATCCATCCATCCATCCATCCATCCATCCATCCACCCATCCATCCATCCATCCATCCATCCATCCATCTATCTATCTATGGTTTCTTATTTGGCCACAGAACAGTATACATTATGAATGATAACATCAATAAGCCATATTTGTAAGAATTGTGATTTTATTAAAATAACAACTAAATGGAAAACAGTACAATAAATGTACTAAAGAAACCTAATTACAATATACACTGGTCACACAATACTGTCTGGCCAACTCTGATTTGCATTGCTAAAGGTACGCAAACAGCCCTCCGCCCATGACCAATTCCTGACAGTTCACACCTGCTCCGCAAAATGAAACAGGCACCCCCCTCTCACCCTCCAAGTGACTGCTAGTCACTTTGAACACACCCTTTACAATCACTTGCTTGTTAGCAGTGATAGTCCCAGAAACAGTTTCTGTCACCTGAAATGCACAGACGAACATCACACTTGTGGCAGAGTAAGTTGGTGTACCCGAAACAGCCACTATTCCTGCAGCGCCCTCTCTGTGTCCTCCGTGAGAAGTGTCCAACTTGGTCCTGGCGCACATCTGATGGCCGATGTTGACGTAGTGCCTTGCGGTTTGGACTCTCTTCCAGTTCTTCCAGAGCTGAAGATGGTTGTCCCCTCTTTGACGTATTGACTGCAGCGTCCACCTGATTAGAACAGAATAAATTAAGGTACATGTCAAAGATTCATCAGGATACAAGTCTGCGATATTGCAAACATTGAAATGATTAAAATGACAAATGGTAAACAGAACTTGATTCTTACCAGAATGAGAGAGGTTGCAAGCTGTGCTTGGAAGAGTCTGAGTGTCAGGATGTCTTTCTGTGGGACCTTGAGAGCTTCACAGTCGCGTTTGTAGAGAAGCCATGCGTTGATCACAGCAAGGGCGATGGTGTGCCAGAAGATGTCCACCAATAATGATGTAGTATAAGGAGGTAGCTTACCAATAAGGGCCTTAAAAATGCATACTAGTGTTTGTTGCACCTCTCCATCAGAGTTTGTGTGTGTGTGTGTGTGTGTGTGTGTGTGTGTGTGTGTGTGTGTGTGTGTGTGTGTGTGTGTGTGTGTGTGTGTGTGTGTGTGTGTGTGTGTGTGTGTGTGTGTGTGTGTGTGTGTGTGTGTGTGTGTGTGTGTGTGTGTGTGTGTGTGTGTGTGTGTGTGTGTGTGCGTGCGTGTGGTATGTGTGTGTAATAGTGCAGGGTCTGGGGGACAGCTATGGAGGTGAAGGTTTAATGGTCTGGCCGTTAGTTTGGATGCTATATTATTGTTCACTAGGCGGGCAGTGTACACTGGAGACACACACACACAATACTGGAGACACACACACACTGGAGACACACACACACACACACACACCACACAATACTGGAGACACACACACTGGAGACACACACACACACACACACACACACTGGAGAAACACACACACACTGGCGTGCAATGTAAATAAAAGGCCAACTGAAGATCATTTCTCTGAGCGCTCTAAATTATTATATAATATAATAATAATAATAATAATAATAATAATAATAATAATAATAATAATAATAATAATAATAATAATAATAATAATAATAATAATAATAATAATAATAATAATAATAATAATAATAATAATAATAATAATAATAATAATAATAATAATAATAGGGGGGTTTTCCAGTATAGCGTCCAACTTCTTCCAGTTTTGTCCAGTTTGACTCTGACTATGAAACTAGCATTCCTCACCAGCTTGTTCAGTTTGACTCCCACTATGAAGCTAGCCTTCCTCACCAGCTTGTTCAGTTTGACTCCCACTATGAAACTAGCATTCCTCACCAGCTTGTTTGGTTTGACTCCCACTATGAAGCTAGCATTCCTCACCAGCTTGTTTGGTTTGACTCCCACTATGAAGCTAGCATTCCTCACCAGCTTGTTCAGTTTGACTCCAACAAAGAAGCTAGCATTCCTCACCAGCTTGTTTGGTTTGACTCCCACTATGAAGCTAGCATTCCTCACCAGCTTGTTTGGTTTGACTCCCACTATGAAGCTAGCATTCCTCACCAGCTTGTTTGGTTTGACTCCCACTATGAAGCTAGCATTCCTCACCAGCTTGTTTGGTTTGACTCCCACTATGAAGCTAGCATTCCTCACCAGCTTGTTTGGTTTGACTCCCACTATGAAGCTAGCCTTCCTCACCACCTTGTTTGGTTTGACTCCCACTATGAAGCTAGCCTTCCTCACCACCTTGTTTGGTTTGACTCCCACTATGAAGCTAGCATTCCTCACCAGCTTGTTTGGTTTGACTCCGACTATGAAGCTAGCCTTCCTCACCAGCTTGTCCAGTTTGACTCCGACTATGAAGCTAACCTTCCTCACCAGCTTGTCCAGTTTGACTCCGACTATGAAGCTAGCATTCCTCACCAGCTTGTCCAGTTTGACTCCGACTATGAAGCTAGCCTTCCTCACCACCTTGTTTGGTTTGACTCCAACAAAGAAGCTAGCATTCCTCACCAGCTTGTTTGGTTTGACTCCAACAAAGAAGCTAGCATTCCTCACCAGCTTGTTTGGTTTGACTCCGACTATGAAGCTAGCATTCCTCACCAGCTTGTCCAGTTTGACTCCCACTATGAAGCTAGCCTTCCCCACCAGCTTGTTTGGTTTGACTCCGACTATGAAACTAGCATTCCCCACCAGCTTGTTTGGTTTGACTCCGACTATGAAGCTAGCCTTCCTCACCAGCTTGTTTGGTTTGACTCCGACTATGAAGCTAGCATTCCTCACCTGCTTGTTTGGTTTGACTCCGACTATGAAGCTAGCCTTCCTCACCACCTTGTTTGATTTGTTTGTGTATCTTGAGTTGTTGTTACCCCCAAGCATACCATGGCAGAGACGCTGGCTACTACAGACCACAGCAGCCTATTGCAAACATTGAAAGACCTTAGTCTCCTCAGGAAGAACAGCCTGTTCTGTCTCTTCTTGTGTAGAGGGTCTCTGTGTTGTCCGACCAGTCCAGTTTTCTACTCCCAGGAACTCCACCATCTCCACCTCCTCCCCTTGGATGGTGATTGGAGTTGGGGGCCTCTTCTTGCTCTGCTGGTAGTCCACCACCAGCTCCTTGGTCTTGCTGATGTTGGAGGTGATTGTTGTCGCACCATCCTACACAGCTCTCCACCAGGGCTCTGTGCTCCTCCTCCTCATCTGTGACGTAACTAACGATGGAGGAGTCATCAGATAACTTCTGCAGGTGGCACGTACCCAAATTGTAGCAGAGGTTGGAGGTGTAGAGGGGAGCATGTCTATGTTCCCCGGGTCCTATGTTCCCCGGGTCCTATGTTCCCCGGTAGCGATAGATAGTCAGACCACCAGCCCTGATTCCAAACTCTAACCTTAACCAACTTCGAAAGAGGGCCTAAGCTTAACCAGTTCGAAACAAGGCGGACATTAATAATTAATAAAATAATAAAAACTAATAACATTTTCAATCAATTAATCAATCAATCGGGGAACATAGGACCCAGGGAACATAGGACCCGGGGAACATAGGGATGACCCCGTGTAGAGGGTGAACAGGAAGGGTGACAGCACAGTAAAACAGAGAGACACGCACACCACTGAGGATAAACGGGGCTACCGTGGACAGGGTGAGCAGCTTCAAGTACCTGGGGGTCCACATCTCAGAGGACCTGACATGGACAACACACATAGACTCAGTCGTAAAGAAGGCGAAGCAGCGCCTCTACCACCTGAGACAGTTAAGGAAGTGAAGATACTCCAGTCCTTCTACTCCGGAGCTGTAGAGAGCATCTTGACTGGAAACATCACTGCCTGGTATGGAAACAGCACGGCACAGGACAAGAAGGCCCTACAGAGAGTGGTGCGCTCAGCTGAGCTGCGTACTGCGGGTACACTACCACCCCTGCAGGTCTTATATAACAAGAGGTGCAAATCCAGAGTATGGAAACAGCACGGCACAGGACAAGAAGGCCCTACAGAGAGTTTGTTTGTTTGTTTGTTTGTTTATTTACACATATAAAAACAATTACATATATAATACAATATAATCCACAAGGGATGTGTAGGAGAATTGCCTAAAAACCCTCAAGGGGCTTGCATGTGGCATTCACCAGGAAGCAAAATTACATTATATCAAGATAAAATATAAAATCCCCCCCCCCCCCCCCAAACAAACAAACACACACAAGCAGGCCTACATAGACACCGAAGCAAGCACCCATGCCATACGATTTCTGGTATAGAGAAAACAATTAATGACAGGAAGAATATATAATAAAACGAAAATACAATAACAAAATACGCCTGCGAACACCAGCAACTAGGACAGAGAGACTTCAGCTCAGCTTCTTCCCCCAGGCCATCAGAGTCTTGAACACTGAACTCTTCACACACAAGCACACATGAGCACACACACAACACACACACTGTATACGCTCACACACTAGCAGTCACTTTAGCATGAACACACACACACACACATGCTGCACACGCTCACACTCAACGGTCACTTTACACAATGAAAGGTCACTTTAAAAACAAGAACGGGAGTGGTTCTTGTATAGTAAACAGATGGATATAGCAAGCTAGCATAAGGACACATAGTATAACTGTAGATTGTATAGTATAGCATTGTATAGTAGTGTACATAAGACCCAGTGCCTCATCCGTAGCTAACAGTGTATTGCACTATCGCAGGACCTTAGCATGTCTTACCATGCTTTTTGTAAACTTTATGTACATGTTATGTCTTATTCTTATTACTTGTATTATTGCACAAATGTCTTATTCTCATCCTATTCTTATTATTGTATTATTGCACAATCGTTGCGGGCAAGACCCCCCGCATTTCACTGTATGCTTGTATGCCGTGACAAATAAAACTCTTGACTTGACTTGACTTGACTTGAGAGACCTATGTTCTTTCTGGACGGACCAGGTGGTCAAGAAGGGGATGAGCATCACAAATCAACCTCTCCATGCTCTTTTTCAGCGGTTTTCGCTGTTGCCTTCTGGCCGCCGTTATGACGTTCCACCAAGTAGGACCAACCGTTACGCCAAATCTTTTGTACCCTCGGCTATCAGACTTTTAAACACAGACAGTAGTCATTTTAAGTAGCCTTTTACACTTAGTTGTCTGTTTTTACTTTTACTTTGACTGGATTGTGTATTGCATGGAATGTTGTTGTTGCCGTGCTGTCATTGAGATGTTTTAGTTTTTGTTGTTTGTTGTTTTTGTTACTCGTGAAGCTACCAATATGAATTGCCCCACGCGGGATCAATACAGTTGTCTGAATCTGAATCTAAATCTGAATGTGGTCTGTTGGGGAGGTTGTCAGGCCACCAGGCGGCAGGCCATGATCTAACTGCATCACCGTGCGCTCCTCTGCTAGCCGTAATGGCTGGATGGTGTTGAAGGCGCTGGAGAAATCGAAGAGCATGATTCTCAAGCCTAAACAAGCTGTTAAGAATTGCTTCCCCTAGCTGATGTTACAATGGGATTAATTAGCTTTGATGAAGCAATTAGCTGTACTTTTTGGAGCCAGGAACACTGCTTACCTAATGTACTGCCCAGCTTGTAAACATGTTGTACTCTTGGGTGTGGAGTAACCAGGTAGGGAAGGGAAAAATGCATTTAAAGTTTGCTATACCCACCAAAAATGTTCAAGGAAGTTGTATAAAAAGATATATATATACTGTATATATAAATATAATTTCTTTTTTTAACCCTTTCACTGCCACACTACAGAAGGTTAACCCTTTACCGTCGGTAGTGCGATAGGGTTAACCGTTTGGTAGTGTGGCAGTGAAAGGGTTAAAGGAGCACGCAAACATTATGGGAAATGTGCTTACTTAGAAGATTTATACCAATTTCCTCTCTGTGCATTCAGTAGAAAGCTATCCGGCTGCAAGCTAAAATGGGTTTTTGGCTAACAGCTAGGCTAACAGCTGGTCCCTATCCGCTTCCATTCAGTTTGCTAAGCTAGGCTAACTTGCAGGTGGATAGCTTTCTACTGAACACACAGAGAGGAAATTGGTATCTTCTTGTCTGACTCTGGAGAAGACGGTAAGCACATTTCACGTAGTGTTAATTTAAAACTAACACACCTGTATCTCCAAGGGTTGCAAAAGATATTTCACTGGGAGCCAGATAAGACATGGTTTTATAAACTCACTGCTACGATGTAGTTAACTCAGCTACTGCAATGACTCCTGTATGACTCAATGTAGTTAATTACTGTAACTCCTCTATGACTCTATTAGCAGCCTTAGGAGCTTGGTGTGTATTTACAGCCCAATCTCGCTTAAAATATGTAAATAAAGTACTAATCGACCACAGGAAAAAGGGTACATCATGTACATGATCTTATATATATGATGTTATAGAGTAATACATTCATGTATTGTATTGAAAATGTAGCATGTGTACGTTTTACAAATAAGTGCATATATTACATATTCAAAGAATATTATGTGGGTTTTTTTCTACAGTCCCTCCCACTGAGACAAACCATTACAATGAGCAGCATTCTGTGACTTTCTACTGTCCCTCCCACTGTGACAAACCATTTAAAAAAAAGACTAAAAAGTTAAAATTAACTAAACTAAATGTAGAGGCGGCGCGAATGCTTGAAAGGTCAAAGGTCAACGCGAACAGAGCGAGACAGACACAGCTTTGCTCTAGGCGGCACCAGCAGCATTGGCTTGCGTTAAATATGTTGGGCATTCCATAACAATGAATATGAAACAGCCTTCTGTGATGCTCTGTGGCCTATAGATATGGAACAGGTTACATGTGGTCCTGTTTTCAACAGTGCTACTGAGACCAAACACACCAGCATGTCTTCTCAACAGTGAGACCAAACACTGTTTACCCATGTACATGTCGAAATACTTCCCAAAGGTCAGTGAATTCCACGACCACAACAGCAGAGGGAGTTCCACAAATCATGTTCAACCCAGATTCGGTTCAAACAAGGGACTAAACGCGGTTCGCAATTATCCACGACCACAACAGCAGAGGGAGTTCCACAAATCATGTTCAACCCAGATTCGGTTCAAACAAGGGACTAAACGCGGTTCGCAATTATGCAACAATAATGTGGAATGCCCTACCCAAAACCGTGAAGGAATGTGAATCCCTACCCTCCTTCAAAACCACTCTCAAAGAGCACCCACCAATGTACAGTTTCTTCCCCTTCGGATGTATATATTTTTTATGATCTCTTTTTACTACACAGTTCTGTATATCTGTTTGTCGTGTATGTCATAAATGTCATGATGAATTGAAAATGGGGGACCCCAATGTAAACAAGATGAAAGTATTTTTCTGGTCTGCATCCTCTTAGCAGTTTATTTTGTATTGAGCCGTACTGTATTCTACCCATTCTGCAATCTGTTAATCACGTTTTCAATCAAGAGACCAAACACACCAGCATGTCTTCTCAACTGTCAAACGAATGCAAGTAAAGCGAGACAACATTTGTCTTTGCGATGTATATCTGCATATAGTATTACTACTGTGTGAGGCTTCAGAGAGAGAGAGAGAGAGAGAGAGAGAGACACACACACACACACACACACAGACAGACAGACAGACAGACAGACAGACAGACAGACAGACAGACAGACAGACAGACAGACAGACAGACAGACAGACAGACAGACAGACAGACAGACAGACAGACAGACAGACAGACAGACAGACAGACAGACAGACAGACAGACAGACAGACAGACAGACAGACAGACAGACAGACAGACAGACAGACAGACAGACAGACAGACAGACAGACAGACAGACAGACAGACAGACTGTTACGACCCCTGTGAGTCTAAGGGTAAAGGGCTGTAACATAACAGTTGGTTGACAGAAAAGATGGACCACGTTTGTAAACAACAATGATATTTATTGGGAGATGCAAAGGAAGCACATGTAGCTCAAGGGTGAGCCCAGGCCAAAACAACAAACAAACACCACTATACTCCAAATAAACCCAATCTAATCTATGGTAAAAGAAATTACATTACCTAAACTACTCTTACCTAACCAAAACAGGAGAAAACAATATCCAAAGGAAATGGCAGCTCACCCCATCTGTGCTTCCTGAGAAAGAGAGACAAACACATTAATGATACAGAAAACAAAGACAGAATATATACAAAAACAAACTATAACTAACAATGCTCTCTCTGTGGCCATACACACACAAAGCAATTTCCACTAAGTCTCAAAGGTCAATAAACGAAATGCAATATTGTCAAAGTTACAGGTTACAAAATCACACTAGGCCTAGCCTCATGCCAGAGAGAGAGAAAGACTGAAGTGAGAAGCCATGTTTTAACAGGTGTGGGGTGATCCATGATTGGGTGGTGTTGATTGAGTGTTGGAGTCTGGAAAACCATCCACCAATCGGTGCTGTGTTGCTATAATGGAAGGATTGGCCTGGCAGGGACCAATGGTGAAGGGAACAATGGCTGGAGGGAGGAAACAAAATGGAGAACACACACACATGGAGACACACACTGGGGAATATATACATTGGGATGTAACACCCCCATACATAAGACAAAAACATGTTTGACACTTAACACCAACTAAACATGTTTTTTTTTTTTTTTTTTTTTTACAACGAGATAACATCTCTGAGATAACATGTACTTCAAAACAAAGAGCTATAAAAAAAACTAGCAGTTGGTACAACAACCACTCGGGTCAACAATGACAGAACGAGTTGACGGCAAGAAAGACTGAGTCGACAGCAACATAAAACGAGTCCACAGCAACATAGACCGAGTAGACAGCAAAATAGAACAAGTCGACAGCAATATACAGTAGAACGAGTCGACAGCAACAGACAATGAGTCGACAGCAACAGAGATTTAACTCCGAGATAGAGCATCCGCCAACACATTCTCAGACCCCTTCTTATGCTTTATGCTGAGGTTATAATTTTGCACTATGAGCGCCCAACGCATGAGGCGCTGATTGTGGTTGTACATCCGCGACAGAAAAACCAATGGGTTGTGGTCGGTGTATACTACCACTGGTAATACGCTCGAACCGACATACACCTCAAAATGTTGCAACGCATACAACATAGCCAAAGTCTCCTTTTCAATAGTGGAATAGTTTAGTTGATGTTTGTTAAATTTCCGGGAGAAATAACAAACCGGGTGACTGACACCATCGTGATCTTCCTGTAATAACACTCCTCCAGCTCCCACCCCGCTGGCATCCACCTCCAGCTGGAACGGCAGGGAGAAATCTGGAGCAGAGAGAACAGGGGAACTGCATAAGAGAGCTTTAACACCATCAAATGCATTTTGACAATCAGCTGTCCAAATGAATGGTTTGGACGGGCTACACAGGCTAGTGAGAGAAGTGACGACAGAAGAAAAGTTTCGGCAAAAACCACGGTAATACCCAGCCATCCCAAGGAATCTACGCAATTCCCGCCTAGTAGTAGGCACTGGAAAAGTTGTGATTGCAGATATTTTTGCATCCACCGGACGCACTTGGCCTTGTCCTACCTGCTTACCAAGATAGGTAACCGTAGCCTTGCCGAACTCACACTTGGCAAGGTTAAGGGTCAGGGAGGCTCCAGCTAAGCGGTCAAAGACAGTTTGTAAGGTTGTCATGTGGTCACGCCAGTTGGTCGAATAGACAACCAGGTCATCGAGATAGGCATTACAATTTGGAACACCAGCCAGGACTAGGGTCACCAGTCGCTGGAAAGTGGCCGGGGCATTACGCATTCCAAAAGGCATTACAGTATATTGCAAAAAATTGTCAGGAGTAACAAACGCCGAGATTTCCGAGGCACAGGGGGTCAAAGGGACATGCCAGTAACCCTTTAACAAATCTAGTTTGCTAACATAGGTGGCAGATCCAAGGTTGTCAATACAATCTTCCATGCGGGGCAGTGGGAAGGAATCAGGCACGGTGACAGCATTTACCTTCCGGAAATCAGTACAAAATCTAGGAGTTCCATCCGATTTGGGAGCTAACAAGCAAGGTGAACTCCAGGGACTGCAACTTGGCTTGGCTAAACCATGTTTTAACAAATAGTCAACCTCCTGTTGCATCATGGCCCTCTTGGTGATGTTAACACGGTATGCATGTTGCT
This sequence comes from Notolepis coatsorum, assembly GCF_963971535.1. Taxonomy (NCBI): domain Eukaryota; kingdom Metazoa; phylum Chordata; class Actinopteri; order Aulopiformes; family Paralepididae; genus Notolepis; species Notolepis coatsorum. The sequence goes on from NC_140182.1 coordinate 21,808,801, forward strand.
TGATAGGCACAGCATTGTTAACATTAATATCATGGGCCAATACAGAAGTACAGGAGGGAACATCACCAAACAGAGCCATGTAGGCCTGAATCAAATTTGTGATGTCCTCTCGCTGCTCCTCAGGTAAGTGTGCTAAGTGAGTGGGCAGGTTCAATAACATCTCAGTGTTTGACAATCTAGCACCCTGATGGGCTGCATTGCGCAACTCTAAGCCATCTACATCCTCACCACTAACGTCAGGAGAGTCCGGAACTATTGGAGTTGAGGCAACAGCAGAGACGGCCAGTCTGGCTGTCTGGTCTGAGGTCTTCACCTGCACACTATCTCTGGAAAAATATGGTTTAAGCATATTGATGTGGCAAACACGAGAGTGACGTTTACGATCAGGGGTGCGAATCACATAGTCTGTATCACTTATCTTCTTGTCTATTGCATACGGTCCGGAAAAACTAGCGGAAAGAGCAGAACCAAGGATAGGTAACAGGACTAGAACCTTATCACCTGGCTGGAAAGATCGAGAAACAGCTTTCTCGTCATAGTGCCGTTTCATAGTTCTCTGGGAAGAAGAGAACGCTTCTTTTGCGAGAGAGCACGCCTGATGCAGTCGCTCTCGAAACTGGCTAACAAAATCTAGAACATTAGTGGGTGTGCTGGCACCCTTTGACATGAACCGTTCTTTAAGAACTTTCAGAGGCCCTCTAACAGTGTGCCCGAAAACGAGCTCAGCAGGACTGAAACCAAGAGACTCCTGTATGGTCTCTCGCGCAGCAAATAGAACAAGGGGGACACCCTCATCCCAATCTTTCTCTGTGTCTAAGCAATATTTACGCAGCATGGATTTTAAGGTCTGATGCCAACGTTCTAGAGCCCCCTGAGTTTCAGGGTGGTAGGCACTGGACACTATATGTCGGATACCCAGGGACTGTAACACTTGCTCAAATAACCTAGACAGGAAGTTGGTGCCTTGGTCCGTTTGTACTACCTTAGGCAGTCCAAACGTGGAGAAGAACTTCGTCAAAGCCTTAATTATTACAGGCGCTGTAATTCTGCGAAGAGGGATAGCCTCAGGGAAACGGGTGGCGGTACACATTATTGTCAACAAAAACTGATTGCCGGCTTTGGTCTTTGGCAACGGACCAACACAGTCAACTATGACATGTTCAAATGGTTCACCGACCGCTGGTATAGGACAGAGGGGAGCAAGTGGAATTACCTGGTTTGGCTTTCCGGTGATCTGACAAGTACTACAGGTACGACAGTACTGTGCTACATCGGACTTCAAACCGGGCCAAAAGAAATGTTGAAGTATTCTGTTGTATGTTTTAGTGACTCCCAAGTGTCCAGACCAAGGGTGGTCATGGGCCAAGAACAGTACATGCTGACGATAAACTGCAGGGACAACAATCTGATAAACAGTGCTCCAGTCTGGTACCTGATCTGGTAGCCCTATCTCCGATTGTGCATGCTCTGCCAGTCTAGTACCATGGGACCTCCATGTACGCATCAAAACTCCTTCATCTACAAAATAAGAATGCAACTCTCTCCTCTGTTCTGTTTCAAGAGAAGAGAAACATTTTGCAAGAGAAGGGTCAGCCTTCTGGGCAGTAATTAGCATTTCACGAGTAACGGGTAACTTCAATGCGTCGGAACTAGTTACAGTTGTCTGTGGGGGTACCTTACTATGAGTCGGTGGTTTGTCAGCGGTATCAGAAGTTGGAGCCAGCAACTCCTCCCTGACAAAGGCTGAAGCAAAAACAGAGTCAGACAAATTAATTTCATCACCTCTCTTTTTCAATTGAGCCCGAGTGACAACACTTGCAGAAAAAACTTCAGGGAAGTTCTGTGACAAGTCATCAGGCAGAGAATCTGTGTCTGGGTGATCCAACACTTCCAGCACAGCGTTCACCTGTCCTCCAGCTAAATCATTTCCCATGATAAAGGAAATGCCTTTAACTGGCAAGGAAGGTCTCACCCCTATTTTAAAGAACCCAGTGACCAAATCAGATTGTACATGAATACAGTGTAACGGGGCTGGCACGAAACCCATCTCAATACCTTGAACTAGGACACTAGAACCACAGGAAGATTTCTCAGACAGAGGTAGTACATCGGAGAGGATAAAGGATTGTGAGGCTCCAGTATCTCGTAAGATCTGAACTGTACACTGATCTTTTGGATCCCCTGTCAAGGAAACTAAACCCTTGGAAGTAAATGGCCTGAAACAAGGATCGAGAACATCCTGATCATTGTGCATCTGTTGATCGGAATCAGGTGCCATTTTAATCAGACCAACCCCTTTGGGTTGTCTAAAGTTCTGAGAGGACGGTTGCTGCTTACGTTTCAATGTTAAACAGTCAGAAATAACATGACCAGGCTTATGACAGTAGTAACATGTCCGCTCCTCTTTTGAGCGTGGAGGTGACATTTTTGGTCGGGGGTGTGTGAATTCTGAATGGTTGGGGACAGAATGTTTCTGAGAGAAATCATGGGGGAGAAACAAGTCACGCCTATCTACAAACACAGTTTTATGGGTTAGCGCAAACTCATCAGCTAATACAGCAGCTTGCTGCAGAGTGGACACTTTCTGCTCACTCAGGTAAATTACAATACGCTCTGGCAAACGATTCTTAAACTCTTCTAAATCAAATCAAATCAAATCAAATTTATTTATAGGGCCCGACAACACACGTTAATGTCCCCATGGGCCGTACAGGTCTTCTTTAAACAAGTCAAGAAGACAACATAACAATAAGTCAAGAACAGAACAAGAACACAATAGGGTCCAAACATTTTTTAGATGAATGCAAATAAATTAAAGAATGCAAGCACTCCCAGACATACCCCACGCGAAGGTAAGGAAAAACTCACTAAAACCTAACAATAGGGAAAAAAGCTCCACAGGCGGTGTGGAGGAGAGAAACCTTAGAAGGGCCATTCAAGGGGGGATCTCCCTTCTTAGATGTTGGTGATAGTAGTGTTGCAGACGGACAGTTGGTAAGCATGCACTCATGTGTGTGGTGAAACACAGATGAGTGCATGCAATAGCAACTGTACATTTTGAAAAATTAAAGATAGAGCAAATAGCGATAGCAACTGAACATTTTGAAAGATTAAAGATAGAGTTGATAGCGGATCTATTTGAGGCACAGGGGCGGCGCAAAGAGGGTCACGTCCTCCCCGTCTTAGTCACGGGAGATTCAACACTCCGGTCGTTGCTCAGGGACAGCCGGAGACAGGGAGATAGGGGGTGGCGCAGAGAGGGTCGCGGACTCCTCGACATCATCGCGGGACATCCGGCACTCCGGTCACCACTACGAGACCTCCGGAGACAGGGGGGCACGCAGAGGGGGTCGCAATCTCCCGGCCTTCGTCACGGGACGTCCAACACTCCGGTCAATACTCCAGGACAGCAAGTCATAGGAAGACAGGGAGACGGGACAGGCGTTAGACAGCTCATGAGATTGTAGTAGGCGGACATAGCAATAGATACAAGTGGTAGGCATATATGTGAATGGAGTAGATATATGAAGTAAGCGTATTATGTGAATAGAATAGAAGTACTTAACCCAGCAATGAAACCGCGTTGACTGTTAATCTGTTAACAGTCTGTTAATCAGTTGACAGGACCACGGACAGACGGCGGTGAATAGCTGATCCAAGGCCTCGGAGGTGCATGTAGAGCAGTCACTACAAGCTTGGCCAAGACCCCGAGGCATCCATCACCTTGGTCAGCGCCAGGAGACGGGTACTCAGAGAGAAGGGGGAGGGAGGGGGGGGGGGGGGAGGGGGGAGAGGGGGGGGGGGGAAGAGTTAGAGAGTTCCCATGTTTGTGGTGCTGCAAAGGAGCAGACATGTAGTACCCTGTAGTGCCATGTAGTACCCCGTAGTGCCATGTAGTACCCTATAGTACCCCATAGTGCCATGTAGTACCCCGTAGTATCCTGTAGTACCCTGTAGAGCCATGTAGTACCCTGTGGTGCCTTGTGGTACCATGTAGTACCCCGTAGTGCCATGTAGTTCCATGTAGTGCCATGTAGAGCTATGTAAGCCATGTAGTACCCTGTAATGCCATGCAGTACCATGTAGTACCATGTAGTACCCTGTACCCTAACTAAACTACCCTATAGTAAACTACCCAGTGGTACCATGTAGTACCCTGTACCATAACTAAACTACACAGATTAATCTAAAGGTCAGTCCCCGACCAGGTGAGATCAAGGTAGGTTGAAGGAGAGAGAGAAAAGATGAGTCTTAAGCAAGGATTTAAAAGCTTCGACACAGCAGGCGCCCCTGATGACGGCAGGTAATTTGTTCCACAGGTAGGGAGCGCGGTAGACAAAGGCTCTGTGGCGGCGGATTTCTTTTTAACCCTAGGGGTCGATAGAAGCCCCGCATTTTGTGAGCGCAGAGCACGAGCGGGCGAGTATCGGGAGATGAGATCGGATAGATAGAGCGGTGCAAGCCCATTTAAAAAAATTTAGGTGAGGAGTAGCACTTTAAAGTCAGAGCGGGCTTGGATAGGAAGCCAATGTAGGGCGGACAAAACTGGTGTGATGTGATCAAATTTTCTAGTTCTAGTTAGTATCCGTGCAGCCGCATTTTGCACGAGTTGAAGATTTTTGAGGGGTAGCATGTAAATCGAAAATAGCAAAGGGCCCAGGACAGAGCCTTGTGGGACACCACATTGCACTGGGAGGGTCTCAGATGTTAAATCATTATAGACCACGCAGTGTGTTCTATCAGTTAAATAGGATTTAAACCAAGCTAGTGCGAGACCCCGAATGCCAACATGGTTCTCAAGCCGACCTAGAAGAATCGAGTGATCGATAGTGTCAAAGGCTGCACTGAGATCAAGCAATAAGAGCACAGAGGTGAGGTTTGAGTCAAGAGAGAGCAGTAAGTCATTTGTGACTTTGGTAACCGCCGTTTCGGTGGAGTGTAAGGCTCTAAAGCCAGATTGAAATGATTCATTAAGATTATTGTTTGATAAATGGTCAGTAAGTTGCGTTGCGACGATCCGTTCTAACACTTTGGATAGGAATGGGAGATTGGAGATAGGTCTGTAATTTTTCAAGATTAGAGGGTCGAGGTTCGGTTTTTTAAGTAGTGGTTTAATGACGGCTGATTTAAAGGCCAGGGGCACCATGCCAGTAGACAAAGAGGTGTTGAAGATATTGAGTAGGGCAGGGCCTAGAGTTGGGAAGAGTTTTTTGATGAGAGTTGCTGGGAGAGGGTCAAACAGACAGGTTGAAGGTTTAGCCGCGCCAACCAGTTTAGAGAGGGCACTAAGTGAGACGTTTTCAAGGCAGCATAGCGAATGACTGGAATCAAAGTCAGGGGGAATGCCCGTCAAAGGTTGGGAGGGACTCTGATTGTTGAGTAAAGCAACAATTTCATCTCTAATGAGGTCAATTTTCTTGGTAAAAAATGTCATGAATTCGTTAGCCGAGAACGCATGGTTTAGGGCACTTGGTTGTTTCTGCGTAAGTTTTGCAACTGTGTCAAACAGAAACTTTGGGTTGTTTTTGTTTTCATTTATGAGCCTGGAAAAATAAGAGGTTTTGGCAAGTGAGAGTGCCTTTTTGTAGTTACGTAAACTATCATTCCAGGCGAGGCGGAATACTTCGAGTTTGGTCGAACGCCATTTATGTTCAAGTTTGCGACAAGCCTTTTTAAAGGAGCGCGTTTCCTCCGTAAACCAGGGAGTTAGTTTTTGCGGAGCACGTTTAATTTTAGGTTTAAGGGGAGCGACAATGTCGAGCGTGCTACGAAGGGCGGCATTAAGTTTGTCTGTAAAGAGATCAAGGGGGCCAGAGTAAGAGAGGAAGGGAGAGAGGGTGTCTGGTAGGCAGTTAACTAGAATTGGGACAGTTGAGGCGTTAATACGACGGCTCATGTAGGATTCTACACTGTCTGGGCGAGAAACCGTCAGATCAATTTGAAATTTGATGAGGTAGTGGTCCGAGAGAGCAGGAACATAGGGGGAGACGGTCAAATTTGACACAGTGAGACCGCGGGCTAGGACTAGGTCAACGGTGTTCCCACCACTGTGAGTGGGTTGGTCAACGATTTGAATGAGACCGACAGAGTCAATGATGTCGGTAAAAGCCTTATTTAGGGGATCTAGAGTTTTATTGGAATGAATGTTAAAATCACCAACAATTAAAATGTTATCTGAGCGCATAACAAGCTCAGAGATGAAAGTTGAAAATTCATCTAGGAAGAGGGTGTAAGGGCCTGGGGGGCGGTATAGGACAGCCATTACAAAGGATGCAGTGGAGGTAGGAATCAGACCGCCACACTTTCTGTTGGGTGGAGAGGGATGCAACAGGAGCACCTCAAACGAGGAAAACTTACAGTTTGCGTCGGATGTAAAGTTGTGCTTAGAGTCATAAATTAGAGCAACTCCGTTTCCTTTCTTGGAGGTGCGTGCAATGTGGGAGCTACTAAAATTAGGGGGTGAGGCCTCGTTTAAGGGCAGAAAGTCATTAGGTTTAAGCCATGTCTCAGTGAGGCCAAATAGGTCGAGACTATGGTCTGTTATCAGTTCATTTACCAAAAGAGCTTTGGTTGGCAGAGAGCGGATGTTGATAAGGCCAACCTTCACACTCTCTGTATACTTAGCAGCGCGGTTTTCAGCCATGCGGGTAGGTTTAATCGCAATTAAGTTGGCATGGTTTATCGCACAAGGACGAGCTGGGTAAAGCGGAGCGTAACGGGATATTCTAGTTTTGATTGGGTATACAGGTTTAGAATGAGTTCTCTGAGAGAGTTAAGATCTGAGGCCTTGCTTGCTGCACACCATTTATCAAAGAGAGTTCCCTTCTCTCTAGCAAACTCTACAAAGGTCTGGTTGACAGCTCTCTTGTGACTGCGAAACCTCTGCCTATAAGCTTCGGGCACAAGCTCATATGCACGAAGGATGGCAGCCTTCACAGTATCATACAGTAAACTATCTTCTAGGGAAAGTGTTGAACAAACCTCTTGGGCTTTACCAGTCAATTTGCATTGAAGCAACAAAGGCCAGACCTCTCTTGGCCAGCGCAATGAAGCAGCAATACGCTCAAACACATTAAAATAAGTATCAACTTCTGTCTCTCGGAACGGAGGCACCAAAGCAATGTGTTTACTTATATCAAAAGTGTGTGATGAATAAGCTGTGGAGGAGGACATACCCGGGCCTTGTGGAGGAGTCGGTGTAGCAGAGTTGGATCCACTCCTTTGGTCTCTCAGCTCCAACTCCCGCAGTCTGAGCTCTTTTTCCACCTCAAGCTCCAACCTACGGATGTTAACAGCCCTTTCATTTTCCGCCTCAAGCTCCATTTTACGAAGCCGATACTCCGCCTCACGTGCTTGTGCCTTCTCCTGAGCCTCCATCTGGAGACGGGCTATTCTAACCTTGACCTGGGCCCCTTCTCGAGACCCAGATGACACAGGAGAGGCCAAGTGAAAATTTGGCAATGTGACTCTCACACCTGCCTTTTCAGCACCATGGGCTTGCTCCTCAGAAGGCTGTGCTTCCGTAGGTTCACCAGGAGGACTTGCATGTTCATCAGAGACCACAGGTAAAACAAGCGTCCCCTGCTCCAACAGCTTATCTACCACAAGACACCTGATATCCCGTTTAAGATGCTTTTGTTGAACCGAGAGTTGAAAATGTGTGGCAATCTCCACTAAGTCTGCCTTGTGGCAGCTATCCAGCGCTTCCCAAGTAGGATTGCTCAAGAATTTCCCCAGATCAAAAGTACTAACTGCCATTATTTTTTTTTACACAAATGCCATTTTTACACACAAATTAATTAATAACTATACCAGTGTAAACAAACACAGTTCACCAAATCCATCAACCAACAATTGAACACGGGTTACAAAATCCCGGATGAGCCCCCATTTATGTTACGACCCCTGTGAGTCTAAGGGTAAAGGGCTGTAACATAACAGTTGGTTGACAGAAAAGATGGACCACGTTTGTAAACAACAATGATATTTATTGGGAGATGCAAAGGAAGCACATGTAGCTCAAGGGTGAGCCCAGGCCAAAACAACAAACAAACACCACTATACTCCAAATAAACCCAATCTAATCTATGGTAAAAGAAATTACATTACCTAAACTACTCTTACCTAACCAAAACAGGAGAAAACAATATCCAAAGGAAATGGCAGCTCACCCCATCTGTGCTTCCTGAGAAAGAGAGACAAACACATTAATGATACAGAAAACAAAGACAGAATATATACAAAAACAAACTATAACTAACAATGCTCTCTCTGTGGCCATACACACACAAAGCAATTTCCACTAAGTCTCAAAGGTCAATAAACGAAATGCAATATTGTCAAAGTTACAGGTTACAAAATCACACTAGGCCTAGCCTCATGCCAGAGAGAGAGAAAGACTGAAGTGAGAAGCCATGTTTTAACAGGTGTGGGGTGATCCATGATTGGGTGGTGTTGATTGAGTGTTGGAGTCTGGAAAACCATCCACCAATCGGTGCTGTGTTGCTATAATGGAAGGATTGGCCTGGCAGGGACCAATGGTGAAGGGAACAATGGCTGGAGGGAGGAAACAAAATGGAGAACACACACACATGGAGACACACACTGGGGAATATATACATTGGGATGTAACACAGATAGATAGATAGATAGATAGATAGATAGATAGATAGATAGATAGATAGATAGATAGATAGATAGATAGATAGATAGATAGATAGATAGATAGATAGATAGATAGATAGATAGATAGATAGATAGATAGATAGATAGATAGATAGATAGATAGATAGATAGATAGATAGATAGATAGATAGATAGATAGATAGATAGATAGATAGATAGATAGATAGATAGATAGATAGATAGATAGATAGATAGATAGATAGATAGATAGATAGATAGATAGATAGATAGATAGATAGATAGATAGATAGATAGATAGATAGATAGATAGATAGATAGATAGATAGATAGATAGATAGATAGATAGATAGATAGATAGATAGATAGATAGATAGATAGATAGATAGATAGATAGATAGATAGATAGATAGATAGATAGATAGATAGATAGATAGATAGATAGATAGATAGATAGATAGATAGATAGATAGATAGATAGATAGATAGATAGATAGATAGATAGATAGATAGATAGATAGATAGATAGATAGATAGATAGATAGATAGATAGATAGATAGATAGATAGATAGATAGATAGATAGATAGATAGATAGATAGATAGATAGATAGATAGATAGATAGATAGATAGATAGATAGATAGATAGATAGATAGATAGATAGATAGATAGATAGATAGATAGATAGATAGATAGATAGATAGATAGATAGATAGATAGATAGATAGATAGATAGATAGATAGATAGATAGATAGATAGATAGATAGATAGATAGATAGATAGATAGATAGATAGATAGATAGATAGATAGATAGATAGATAGATAGATAGATAGATAGATAGATAGATAGATAGATAGATAGATAGATAGATAGATAGATAGATAGATAGATAGATAGATAGATAGATAGATAGATAGATAGATAGATAGATAGATAGATAGATAGATAGATAGATAGATAGATAGATAGATAGATAGATAGATAGATAGATAGATAGATAGATAGATAGATAGATAGATAGATAGATAGATAGATAGATAGATAGATAGATAGATAGATAGATAGATAGATAGATAGATAGATAGATAGATAGATAGATAGATAGATAGATAGATAGATAGATAGATAGATAGATAGATAGATAGATAGATAGATAGATAGATAGATAGATAGATAGATAGATAGATAGATAGATAGATAGATAGATAGATAGATAGATAGATAGATAGATAGATAGATAGATAGATAGATAGATAGATAGATAGATAGATAGATAGATAGATAGATAGATAGATAGATAGATAGATAGATAGATAGATAGATAGATAGATAGATAGATAGATAGATAGATAGATAGATAGATAGATAGATAGATAGATAGATAGATAGATAGAGGGGAAGTGAGAGCCATAGCTTGAGAGTGGAGTGTTTAGACAGAGGAACAGACTTGGAGAAAGGGAGACACTGATTTTCTCAGAGACAAAAAGGACAAATAGAAATAAATAAATAAATAGATACCTCTAGCAGACAGAAAGAGAGAATCACAGACAGAGAAATTCAACTAAGGGGTGAGAGACGGCGAGATGGAGAGCGAGAGAGCAGGTGATGACAGCTAATCTGATAAGTGTGAGGAAGGGGAGAGTCCCTCTTCACCGCCATCACTAACATCCAGCCTGTCTATTATCCCTGTTATTATCATTTGGGACCCGGAGACCTCACAGACCTGTGAGAACTGTGGGAAATTGAGTAAAAGAATTATGTAGAGAGAGAGAGAGAGAGAGAGAGAGAGAGAGAGAGAGAGAGAGAGAGAGAGAGAGAGAGAGAGAGAGAGAGATACACAGAGAGAGAGAGATACACAGAGAGAGAGAGAGAGAGATACACAGAGAGAGAGAGAGGGGGGGGGGAGAGATAGAGTGGAGGTAGAGAGGGAGGGAGAGAGAGAGAGATACACAGAGAGAGAGAGAGGGGGGGAGAGATAGGGATGGAGGTAGAGAGGGAGGGAGGGAGAGAGGGAGAGAGAGAGAGAGAGAGGGGGGGGGAGAGATAGAGTGGAGGTAGAGAGGGAGGGAGAGAGAGAGAGATACACAGAGAGAGAGAGAGGGGGGGGAGATAGGGATGGAGGTAGAGAGGGAGGGAGGGAGAGAGGGAGAGAGAGAGAGAGAGAGGGGGGGGGACTAAAAGGTCAATGTCATCCATTCTTCCGCCTCTTGCTTTCCGCTAGTCTCTGTCTAAAGTGAAGAATCATCATGTTAACACTTTCAGTTCCTCAACCCAGTGCTTGGTACCAGTCATGTACAGTACCTGCATCAGCTGGTTCTGCTCAAGGTACCAGTCATCAGCACGTCCTGGTTCTGCTCAAGGGAACTATAAAAGAAGGAAGGGTCATCCCGTCATTGTGTAGCGCAGGGGTATTCAACTAACATTTAACGAGGTCCAGTTAGAGAAAACATCTTGAAGCAAAAGGTCCGGAGGATCATAATGTCTAACTATTTAGTGCGATATATATTTAAGCTGTATCAACATCTGCTTGTGATCAATACCTGACTGTTAAAAATCTAATTCATTCAGTACGAACAAACTATTTATTGTCACGTAATATAGAACTGAACATATTATGTATGACTTCAGATGTATTTAATGTTCTCTCATTAACTAAATAAAAGTAGGGCTGCATTTCAAAATAAGAACAAAAAAATAAAATGTGAAAATTGTACATGTTCAAATAAAGTGCTTACAGAAAGATAAAATAAAGGGAGCATTTTTTTTTATATATTTACCGCATATATATATACATATTTGTCTGAATATACCTGCATATAACCCCTCTATATACTTACTTATACACCTGCATATAACCCATACTGTAGATCTCTCTGTATAACATGTACAAATGCTGTATATATACAGTATACCATATATTTATTCTCACCACATATCTATCCAGGTGTCTGTACTTACTGTACATGGTCCTTTTACACATCTGTGGATATATATATATATATATATATATATATATATATATATATATATATATATATATATATATATATATATATATATATATATATATATATATATTATATATATATCTGTGTCACACTATATCACTGCCTGTCTACTCTCTCTCTCCCTCCGCTAATTACAGGCACACAGTCAGGTGTGGAGATGTGGAGAGCCAGAGGAGTAGCTGATCGACATCTGCTTGCTGATTACGCCGCCTACTAGCACTTGTCCGTATATTATTCCCGTACCTGTTTAACCGCTTTTAATCCTGTCTTGTCCTCCCCTCCCTCAGTCCTCTACCTCTACCTGGCTCCTCGTGCCCTGGATTCCATGTCGGTCGGTCGGTCGGTCGGTCGGTCGGTCGGTCGGTCGGTCGGTCGGTCGGTCGGTCGGTCGGTCGGTCGGTAGGTAGGTAGGTAGGTAGGTAGGTAGGTAGGTAGGTAGGTAGGTAGGTAGGTAGGTAGGTAGGTAGGTAGGTAGGTAGGTAGGTAGGTAGGTAGGTAGGACCGACCGACCGACCGACCGACCGACCGACCGACCGACCGACCGACCGACCGACACGGAATCCAGGTAGGTAGGTAGGTAGGTAGGTAGGTAGGTAGGTAGGTAGGTAGGTAGGTAGGTAGGTAGGTAGGTAGATAGATAGATAGATAGATAGATAGATAGATAGATAGATAGATAGATAGATAGATAGATAGATAGATAGATAGATAGATAGATAGATAGATAGATAGATAGATAGATAGATAGATAGATAGATAGATAGATAGATAGATAGATAGATAGATAGATAGATAGATAGATAGATAGATAGATAGATAGATAGATAGATAGATAACAAACAAACAATCAGTGTTGGGCAGTAGCTAGCTACAAGTAGCGACGCTTCATAGCTTAGCTACATTTCTCAGTAGTGTGATGGTAGCGTTGCTACTTTTGAACCAAGTAGCGATCTCTGTAGTGTAGCTATTTTTAGACATAAGTAGTGACGTAGCGTGAGCAAACGCTACACCGAAATGGACTGCTAAATAAAGATTTGTGGGGGGAAAAAATCCCCGGAGAAAACCCACTATGATTGGTTGGTTGGTTTAGATATGAGGATGACGACTCACGATTGGGTAAGGTTAGGGGCTTAGGGGGCAAACATTACGGGTAGGCCAATCAGTGGCAGGATAGGGCGGGTCCAAGCCTCCACCAACCAGGAAGTGAAAATCAAAACACAGACCACATGAACCAGTCCGCGCGAAATGGCAGAGGCAGAGGGATTCGATGTTTCCAGTGAAACTGATGACATTGATGAAGTTGACGTCGACGTCAATAACAATGCGCCGTCTCCATGGCCGTATCTTGCCGTCTCTGCTCTCAACTTCCCACACGTCCAGCACTAATTTGAGAACACATATTCAGGTGAGCTGATGAAAAACTTTACATTACCATTGTCAACTGTTCCCAAACAGCACACAAGTCAGTGCACTTTTTTTGTCAACAGCTTTAACTAACAGATAGAGATAGCAGAAAATAGGCAGAAAATGAACAATATTATGGGGGTGGGAAGGCAAACTAACATAAATACACACACTAAGAGGGAAAAGATCATCTAGACTCTAGATTCTAGAGCAGTGGTTCTCAACCTGTGGGTCAGGACCCCCAGGGGGGGTCCCCACATGATTTTGGGGGGTTCCCAGATGACAGTGAAGCGACCATTTAATGCCTTTTTTGTGAGGCCATGGAATGTTTTGTGAGTTACATATTTAAATACATTTGGTCATTTAGCTGACGCTTTTATTCAAAGCAACTTAGAAGTTGTCATTTTGCTACTATGGTTTGAGTTGAAACAGTAGTTTATCCTGTGCTGAAAAGTCTCTATTCCAATAGAGATAGTATATATTTTGGTGTTTATTTGATTATTGTTTCACTGCCTTTTAGAGAGGTGTGAACATTCGAAGCGAGAGGTTGTGTTTTTCAATATACCTGGAATATACCTGGATATCTCTACACAAGGAGCTAAAGAGGATTATACCAATTTAATCATTTTCACACCACACATCCGGGTAATCTGGAATTAAGACCTGTTTTTGGACCAAATTACCTGAAAAGGTCATAATGATCACAGGGGCAAACTCAAGGATCAGTGTCTTGTTGCTTTGTTGGAGTTATAACGGAGTAAGTACCACTGGACTGAGAGAGGCCTACCTCAAACCAAAAACTGAATAATACTGACATTTTAATCAGACATTTGAGCTAAAACATCTACAAATTATAAACTGGTAAATTGGATAGAAATCGTGGTTTGAACCAGACACCTTGACAGGCAAGGACATAGAGGTGTGAAGTTCTTCAACTCTCAACAATGGAATCTGAGCCCCACAGTCTCCCTGGTTCAAATGCAAATAAGGACCAAACGCACACACAAGTCCCCAGAGGGCAGTACCCAGATGACGTTAAGAGCAATACAGAAAAAAAGAGATACAAAGAAGAATTTTGAAAGAGGAACTGTAGTGATTCAGGGCAACACAAGTCCCTTTGAGAAAGACTTCTCCAGAATCAGAGAAACGGCACTAATGAAAATAAACAGTGAAGACCCACTCACAACAGACCATTGCTGCTTCACCGAGATGAAACAGATGAAGGAGACGTTTTCAAAGATAAAACGCACACAAGTGGAAATGGAGCAAAAAATCACCCCCCCCCCCCCCCAACACAGAGCAAAAGGACTCCCTGCCAGCTCTCTGGACCTTGGTGAGAAAACACATTGACAGAGTAGAAGAGGTGTCGAAACAGAACAATGAACTCAGGCTGGAGCTGAAAAAACTCAAAGAGATGTAAACAACCAAACCAGCTCAGCCCCATAAAACAGAGACATCAGTAATTCATGATGAAGATGAGGACAACCAACCAACCACAACAGACACTCAAGACACCCCACCTCCAACATCACCCACCAGACCTCAAGAAAGTCCACAAATTGTACTCCTCATGGACTCAAACGGGAGATATGTAGAAGAAGAAAAACTCTTTCCAAACCACAGAGTTAAGAAACTAAAGTGCCAGAATACCAAACGGGCTATATAGAGCTACTGACAGGAGACATCCTGGGGTCCCCCAGCCACATCATAATACACACAGGCACAAACAACCTGAGAACGCAGACAGGGGAGGAGGTGAACAAATCTGTCAGGGAAGTAATCGAAAAAGCCACGTCAACATTTTTCAACGCAAAAGTAGTAATCTCTACAATACTACCCAAACGGGATTACCACCCAGACTTCATACAAAGAATCAATGCACACATCTCCAGAAACTGTGCAATGAAGAAAAACGTCTACATGGCAGCTCACCCCACCCTAGACCTGTACAGCATGCATGACGATGTTCACATCCTCAAAAGAGCAGTCCCTAACTTCGCAAAGACCCTGAAAGACGTCGCACTAAACCGCAGCCCCATCACATCCTACAGGAGCAACAGAGGGATGAACACCTCACCCAGAGCTACACCCAGAAGACCTGCTGCACCCACAGAACAACATGCTATAATCAGAAACCACCCTGCACCCCAGGCCAGGTCCACGCCCGACCTGCAAAGAACATATCATACATATGCACAGGCTACCCAGTTTCGACCTGCTCCCCTCCTGCCGACCCCCTACCAGCCAATGCACACCTTGCCAACCCCACAACACACATACACACAGCACATGCCACCACCAATCCCATACCACACAGATCTACAGGTCAACCCCATGACCGACAGATCTCCACCCGGGGAGCTGACCGTGCATCAGATGTTCAGCAAGCTTTACTCAATTGTGGTCCAGGACAAAACCACTGGAATATAACACTGTAATAATGGAATACAAATCTTTTACCATTTCAAGCTGGAATATACAAGGTCTGAGGTCAACTGCCCTTGGAACAAAGAGCAGAAACCCAGATTTGATCACAGAAATGTCAAACACAGACACCATGGTCCTACAAGAGACATGGCAGAGAGGAAATAGTCCTACTGGCTGCTGTATATATACGAATGAAATAAAACAAACTGCGTAGCATCCGGACTATTACAGAGCATCTATGGATGAAATGGGGGCGGCGGGGAACGCCGATTAGTATTATTGATTAGCAATAGAGTGTGCGTTCAGGTAGGCAATGTCAGTGATCTATCACGTTAGGTTTTAAAACAATGTCCAATCCAGCTGTAATTTGGGGGAATAGTATCCTACCGTCAGGCCATGTGATCGCCGGCAGCATTTCTTCATTAGTCATCGGATTCTGGTAGATCGATATGTCCATTGGCTAATCATAAATCCCATTATTCCAGGCTGAAAAATTCGTTCGGTAACGTGATCAAAGATGGAGGGTCTTCGTTTGGAATCGAGGCTCATATGATCCACCCACAGACTGTAAAAGAATCTTTTTTTAATCCCCTCAATGATACTGCAGTGGAGCGATGGCGCCCCTAAGCGGATCTGGCCGGTATTGCATGTTTCAAAAATCAAATATGTGGGTAGGTCATGGATCTCGATCGCGGACGTTAACACTTTGAGCGCCACGCCGTGTTTTCCTTTTTTCCCCGTTGATGCCACGGTCCACGGCCCATGTAACGTTAATATCGCCTAATCTATGTTTTAAATTATAATCGAATCTGCCCATCGCTTATCAAAGAATCATTTTCCAGTCAACATTGGCAAAGCAGATTGTGTTTTTATCGCTTCATTTCCTTTTTATAGCATTTTTAAAAGCACTCGGTTTCGAAGAAAAAACAACACATTCCCTGATAATCGCCTTTTACTGGAATATTCCAGAACATTATCATTTGTCGGTCTATTTATGAATCATTTTCAAATAAACGCTAGATGGTCGATAGTATATGTGTGCGCATGCACGCTCGTGCCGTGCGCTGATAATCGCTGCTATTATTTCCTCATGGCTTTTACAGTGAAACAGCCATATCACATATAGTGGAAACGCTTATATCTCGATGAAAACGAGTCTGATTATCCTAACACTGATAACATAAATTCCTTACCTGACATCAGATGGTATCCAAATGGTATATTCCAATTCCTGATCACCATTCGAAAAAATCTATAAGTATATTGATCCAACGTGTGTACAGTATAACCCATGCTCGCCGCGTCTCAGAGGCTCCAGAATGAACTCTGGTAACTCCGGCTGCATCAGTGGACTGGAAAATGTGGACTGGAATATTTTTTTCCCCCCTCCATTTTCATTGAGTCCATTCCAAAAGGGTGATTTACCATCTGGGAGACGATAGGGGGCGCTTTTTTCACATCTGATCGCCGGCGGCCCCTGGATATCCAACGGTAGGCTTGGGTGATGCATTATGATTTCAGATCGCTAATAAAAAAAATAAATAAAAAGCCGTGACGTGGCTTTCAACGTCACAATCGTAAACCCGAGATTAGCCGTGAGTGGCGCTCAAAGTGTTAATAGCGTTATAAATATGGAATAAAACAATAACAACTTGCCACGAGTATATACGTGGCTCTGGTCCACAACGCATGACCCAATCGCAGAACAGGGTAGTGAGGAAGCAGGCAGGACAAGACGGAGTGTAATTCAAAAGGAGAGCTTTCCTCAAACAAAAGGCACCATAAACAAAAACGCTAGAACAAACGTACTTCAAAACACTGGAAGAGGGGAAAACGTAATACAAGGCACAAGACTAACACGGGGAACACTTACTAATACGGGGACAAAGAGACCAGAAACGAATAGCATCTGACAATGACCATGACAGTAAAAAACAGCTAGAGCAATGAACCCACAAAAAGACAAGGAAACACAGAACTTAAATCCACAAGGTAATTGACACATGAGGGTTAATTGGAAATGAGACACACCTGGGAGGGAATACAGACTGGCAGACTAAAGTGACACTAATACAAGACAAGACTTAACACTAGACAAGAGTAACAATAGAAACATAACATCAACACAAGGAATCTAACACACTAGGAACATGGGACTAACAGGGGAACATGAAGGGCAAGAGACACACTGGGAAACACAGTAAAATGGGAAGGACGCAGAGGAACATAAAAACACTGAAGATCCACCAGTGCACGAGGAGGGTATGCACAAGGGTAGGTGAGGGGATTTGTCCATGAGAAGGCGGGGGGGGGGGGGGGGGGTGTAGTCCATGCACAGGTGGGGGAAAGTGAGGTGGAGCTTATCAGCTGTTGCCGTTAATATTATCATCTATGTCAGTGCATTTTAATGGCAGTCCAAAAGGTGTGTTAACCCTTTCACTGCCACACAACAGAGGGTTAACCCTTTACTATCACACAACAGACGGTCGCCGTCGGTTGTGTCACAGTGAAAGGGTTAACCTTATGTGAATTGTTGCAGTGAAAGGGTTAACCGCTTTGGTAGCGCGGCAGTGAATAGAACACGCCAACATTATGGGAAATGCGCTTACAGTCTTCTTCAGAGTGAGACTACATCATCATCATTAGGTGGCTTCTTCGTTCCGAAGGTTGCCTATCACTCTCCAACCCATTCTGTCCCCACTTCTTCTCTCCAACTCCGTGACTCCGCCTCTCACTCCACTCCAATCACAGACATCGTCTACCCAGCCTCTTCTTGGTCTTCCACTTCCTCTCTTTCCATCCACCTTCCCCATCACCACCTTCTACAGAAGATAGATACCAATTTCCGATCTGTGCGTTCAGTAGAAAGCGAACTGGCTGCAAGGCTAGTGGTCCATATCCTCTTCCATTAATTTGTGCTAAACCGGGTAGCTTTTTACTGAACGCACAGAGAGGAACTGCACTCCTTTAATGCACTTAATTAACCAATGACTACATTTCAAAGGTTATTTATACAATAGTGGCCAGCCGGGTCAACAACAACATTATAGCCCAACAGAGTGGACATTAGCATTGACTCATCACACCAGCAAGAAGGTGAGCAGCTTTATTTATGATAAATCATTTTATGTATGAGCATATGGACCACAACACAGTGGTATTATAATCACATCATGAGGCAGTAGTTAAATATAGTAGAGGCAATGCTGAGGCAAGAGCTGGTCTGATCAATACATACTAATTATTACCCAAAAATTCAATCATAATAATAATTCTACAGTCAATGCTTTGATTTTGCATTATCACATCAATAACGTGTCATTAATAATCTCCATATAAGGCTACTTGTAAAAATAACATTTTCTATGCTAGTGCAATTATAGAAAGTTGCATTGTAAGTAGGAGGAAATGTACTCAAACTACTATCATTACAGACAATGCAAGCATTTGCAACACAACGGAAACGTGCACTCGTGTGCATGTTTTTTTTTTTTTTTTATATAAACAGTGTAGTATATTCCTACAGAATCCTACAATAATCTAAGGTTATTGTAGTACAGTACAATGGGATTGCTTATCTGGAAGGAGGAGAAAGGGATCATACGTGATAGAATTGTTGGTCTCCTCATCTGACTTAAAGCAGATGAAGAATAAACGTGTAGCCAAACAAACCAGAACTATAGTTCAACTCAACATTTATTTGAGCCAGAGGCCAAGAGTGAATAGAAGGTTGCCTTTCACATACAAAAGATTATCAGACAACATTAACATGGCTGCTGTGTACAGGAATCAACAAGGTTTTGCATCTCAAACCCCAATATGTACACAAAACAGTCACTCGTTAACATAATTTGAACATACATTGACAACACTGTAAGCCCTTTTTGTATATAAGTAAGCCTGGTTTCTAAGCTAAGTTTACATTCTATTTTAACCAAACATGGTGGTTCCATTCGGCTTACTTACATTAAAACAGCTCAGCAGTAGTCTCTCGGTGGGGGGCGGTTGGAGCACGCAGACCTGGGTGGGGTCTGGGCTCCAGAATAACACTATGTGGGCCCTTATATCCTATCATTTCTAGCCAATAATAGCACATTTTACTAATATGGTCGTCCAATCCAGCGTCTTCTTGTGGGGGGGGGTTGGTTCTTGTCTTCAGGTGGGGTGGTGTGAATAGCCCCCTCCTTTGGGCCATGGCTTCTCATGTTTGGACAGAGAGGGGGCCTGCCTATGGCCCCCGTCGTTGTGGTGGATCTTGACTTCCGTGAACAGAGGGGCCTATTACCATACAGTACTAACCAGAATTCTATAACAAGAGTGTAATCACCATTCCTTTCATGTGACATTCTAAATGGTAGTATTCTTTGTAAGTTACCTACACCAACCTTTATTTACCAGATAATATAACTGTGATAAATATACCAGGATTTAGAGTGAGTCCCCATTTCGTCTGTGGGGTGCAACTTATTTACATAGTCTTTGTTGTCTCCTGATTACATTAGGTTGAGGGGGGTTTTATGACCTGTAACTGTTCTCCTACATACCATTTGGGTATGCAGCCTTCTTATGAGAGGGGGTTGGTGTGGAATGTCTGTCTCTCCTATATTATGACTCTCTAATTATTCACACATATTATTTATGAAATTCAACGTCAATATTTACCACAACAGCATACACGTTATACTGTATATTACCAGTTAAAGGGACACACAAAAACAATACTATTTTGCACATAATCTCACACACATCCAAAAACTCGTAGCTGTTTTAATTACAGCTCAATGAAATGGTAGCAGTCCCTATAAGACAAGGTATTGCTAGTGCTGTAATTGACACAACACAAGGATTCAATGTCCCCAATGACATCACTGGTGGCCATATTAAAATGTATTTGTACTCTCAATACGTTTGTGGATGTGTGTGAGATTATGTGCTAAAACAGCATTGTTTTTTGGTGAAGTGCCCCTTTGAGCCACCCTATGCCACTAGAGTAAGACCACCAGTAGGCTATACCACACACGGGCCCTCAGTTCAGGGACCTCTCACAAATCGATTGTGCTTCTAATATACAGTCGTCATCATTCCACATTCCACGGCTTGTCAATGCTGCACAGTCCTCCCCGTGCCCATAATTGTTTGGCTCACTTGCAGCCCAGAACCTGTAAAAGAGTAATATAAAAAAGGAAAATAATATTTCTGCCATGACTTTAGTGACTTTTTAACTTAAGCCCTATTTCTTATTTGCCAATGATGATGTTGATTGGTTAGTATGAGGAACCGTGGGGATTGTGCTGAGAAAGGACTCGACCAATCAACATCATCATTGGAAAAGTAAATAGAGATGGGGCTCCAAAAATCTGAGCTATCCCTTTAAAACCAAACACATGGATGATAGTTCAGTACAGCCAGGAAAGTCATGTGTTCAGCGACACAGAAGTCTGCATAAAATATCTTACCGGCTTGTCGGACTCAATTTTGTGTTGTCCACCCATGTCCAGGTACCTTCTACTATATTGTCAGACAGGCCAATCCAGGCGACTCCGGTAAAAAACTGATTGATGAATGTCTTGAGGGAAAGAAAAAATCTATTGAAAGCATTATAATGGTCATCATTGACACAAACATGTGCAATAATTAGATACGCACATCCACAATCACACATTTACACACACATACACGCATTTTATTTACACACATTCACAAACACCCTCACATTCATAGACACACACACACATACTGTACCATTTCTTGTTGGCTAGTTAGGATTACAAGGTCAGCTCCCAGGGCTCGACATGCATCTCTGCTTCTGAACCAGTTTCCTTTTACAATAGAAGTGAAGTAACAGCTGTTCTGAAACTTCCTCCAGTTAGGAGGACAGGTCCCTACAGGTTTGAGAGATTAAACAAACAAAACATATATATTGAGAAACAGGCAGATCAATTACATCGCCTATCTTTCCAGTCTGGCTTTTCAGTGATGATGTATTTTTAGACCATTTCTTGCAGGCAAAAAAGCAAAGCATTTATTATTCATGATTTTCTTTTATCCATAAACCTGACCAATCTTAGCTAGCACATACATCATGTGTTTTATATGATCCCATGTGTCAGGGGGCTATCCCATACCCTATAAGTAGGATGCACATTGGCTATACACACACCACTCTTCTATTTATAATAACATCTTGCTGGCATAGAATTGTGATAGTTGTGTATGGTTAATGGGTTATCTGAATTGTAATTATTACCAATAACATTCCTAATTGATTTAGCCCTGCTCCCCACATGTGGTCATGCTAACATTTAGCTTAGGCCTTTGTCATTGTTTGTATCTTATGTAACGGAGGTACCGCAGTCTATCCACAGTCACGAGGGACAGTAAGTGAAGTGATTGTGGACGTTAAGCGGTACTGCAAGTAAAACTCACTCCCCAGAGGCATCCAGACCCAATAGCAAGAAGTGAATTCACCGCTTGGCCACATCCTAACACCATGTGATTAGGCTTACTGTACTGTACTGTATACACAATTTCACATGTGTCATTTTCCATCGTCATCGTCATGTGAAAGAAGGGTTTCACACTCAATTTCATGGAAATTGCACATGTGAAGTCATGTAAGCAAAGAGGGAATGAATGAATGGGAAATTAATGGGAGGCCATGTCCTCACTGAAAACTCAACACAAGTCATTAGCACAACTGACAATAGCAATCAACTGCTTAAATATCAGGAAAGTAAATTTAAATAATGTAAATATAATTGTCTCTGTCAAAACCAGCCAAATTGTTAGCCTATAGTTTACCCTTGTTTTTTGGAAATATTAAAAGAAAAAGGGGAAATATGTCATCCCAAAATATAACAAAAATCCCTGTAAGAAAAAAGATCTGCTGAATGACATTCCTAGTTTAAAAAAGACCCTAAACATTGAAAATATTTTGCTCAATCAAATAAGCTTCCTCTATTTTGACTGGTAAGCAATTTCGTAGAGTGCCTTGTCTGCTTATTTCCCCAGAGCTGGTGATGGAAGTAGCAAGGAGGTCCATGTCTCAGTTCCTTCCCGTCTCTGATGTAAGCAGATGTAAGCAGTTAAGAACGCCCTACCCACAGCTGTAAAGGAATGTGAATCACTACCCACTTTCAAAACCACTCTCAAAGAGCACCTACAAGAGACTGCAATTCGAAACTGGCCCCTGTAAATATCCTAACCCAACCCCCTTCAATGTACAATAAATGTCCTATTAATATTAAACCCAATAATACACGAGACCCTCTTCTTGGGACCAAGTAAGGTTTCGTCAAGAGAGAGAGAACAGATGGTGGAGGTAAACGGTACCCTATCCCCCCCCCCCCTCCCAGTGAGCTGTGGTGTTCCACAAGGAAGCATACTAGGACCGCTACTGTTCCTAATTTATGCAAATGACATGTCGTCAGCTTGTGACTGCAACTTGTTCCTGTTTGCGGACAACTCAGCCCTGCTGGTCTCTGACAAGAACAAGTTACAGGTTGAAAAAACCCTCAGCTCGGAACTAGGCAGAATCTGCATATGGCTCGCTGATAACAAACTATCATTACACATGGGCAAAACAGAGTCCATTCTCTTCGGTTCAAATAACAAACTTAAATGTGGAACACCCTACCCAAAGCTGTAAAGGAATGTGAATCACTACCCACTTTCAAAAACACTCTGAAAGAACACCTACGGGAGACTGCAATTCGAAACTGGCCCCTGCAAATGTCTTAACCCAACCCCCTCCAATGGACAGTAAATTACCAAGAATGGCTTTATTGTCTCAATGTCAATATTCCAATGTACAGTGTACAGTGTCCCCCACCCACCCCCTACCCAACTCCCCCCCCCCCCCCCCCCCCCCCCCCCACCCAACCCCACCCCACCTACCCAACCTCCTCCAATGTACAGTTTCTACGTCAAATGTATATACTCTCTTTTCTGGACACTTTTTGTATCACAAACAGTACTGTATTTGCAAATCTGGTATGTCATAAATGTATAGATGTAGCAGTAGTGTCTGTATGTCGTGTGTATCATATATGTTATGATGAATTGAAAATGGGGGACCCTGATGTAAACAAGACGAAAGTCTTTCTCTGGTCTGCATCCCCTTAACAATTGTAGGCCTATGTATTGAGCTGTACTGTACTGTACCCATTCTGCAATCTGTTAATAAAGTGTTCAATCAATCAATCAAACGATCAATCGTCGATAATCCAATGTACAGTTTGTCATGTTATGATTAATTGAAAATGGTGGACCCTGATGTAAACAAGACGAAAGTCTTTCTCTGGTCTGCATCCCCTTAACAATTGTGTGTATTGAGCTGTACTGTATTGTACCCATTCTGCAATCTGTTAATAAAAATGTCAATCAATCAATCAATTCAATCAATCAATCAATAGTGGAACACACCGACATTATGGGAAATACGCTTAGCTTAGCACAAATTAATCGGAAGCGGCTACAGACCAACTAGTATCTGTTGGCCAAAAACAACTCTCCTGGAGTTTTATGCTAGGCTAGTGGTCCGTATCCACTTCCATTCATTTGTGTTAATGTTCCAATTTTTAAATTTTTCAAATTACCAGATGTTGCAGAGAATGCTGTGGCACTGGGGACGTCAGGTGACTTGAACCACAGACGAAGCTAGGAGCGATCTATTGTGTAAAGGTACACGTATCCGTACCGAACCGAACAGTTTCAGTGTGTACCGTACCGTACCGAACGGCTGTGTAGTGTACCGAACGAATACAACGGTATGTTAACCACTAACGACCGCCCACCGGGGGCTGTTTTTTTCACAATCTAATATAATTATTATTTATTTTAAATTTTTTCACAAGTCGATTATTAATTTCAATATAGAATATTTGTTGACAGCCCTACAATTAGTTACTGCACACTACATCACCCCTGAGTGGAACATGGAAAGCCAAACGTTCCCCCACTGTACCCAAAACCCGTACCGAACCTTGACTTCAAAACCGAGGTACGTACCGTACCGTGGTTTTTGTGTACCGTTACACCCCTAATTAATAGTATTAATTTCTTTATAGCAGCAAAGACTGGAGAGCCAGAAAATACGTCACCCGCGAGAGGTCTATGGACCAACTACAAAAAGTCACCTGATGACATCACAAATTTAAGTAAAATCATTACCACTACACATATCTTAGCACTCCTCCTCAAAGACATCATTATTTTGTCTTAATTTTTTCTTACCTGCAATCGCGGCGTTCAATGTCACTTGTAGCTGGTCTCTCTCTGTTGTGATGTTGTGACACCTGGCTTGTAGCTGTTCTATCTGTTGAGTCAGGTTGTTGTAATTGTCCCTTAACTGGTCTCTCTCTTCCGTTATGTTCTTGCTGCTGATCTGTAACTGGCCTCTCTCGTCCATCAAGGTGGTGTAACCTTCCTGCAGCTGGTGTCTAGCTTCAACAAGATGTCTGTAATTGCCCTGTAACATGATCATGTCTGCCGTCAAGTTCATGTGACTCTTCTCTATCTGCTCTTTCACACTGTTGCTAAAGTTGTGGCTGATTTGTAACTCTTCGAATGTCTTAACTATAGCATTGCAACTGCCCTGTAACTGCTCTCTTGATCTTGTGAGATTGTTGTACTTGTTCTGTAACTGGTCCCTCTCCTTTGTCATCGAGTCACGACCGCTCCGAGCCTGGTTTCTGTCTCCAATCACCTGTATGTAACGTTTGTGTAACTCGTCTTTGCCTTTCATCAAGGTGTCCTTATCTGTCTGTAATTGGTCACGGCTAGCTTTTAGCGGTTCTTTATCTCTGGTTAGCTGTTCTTTATCCGTGATTAGAGCATTGTTAATGCTCTGTAGTTGCATTTTACTGGTTCTTAGAGTGTTTCTTTCCATTATCAAGCCATTGTTTGTGTTCTGTATTCGATCTTTCGTGGTACTCAATGTCATGTAACTGGCCTGTAACCTGTCTCTGGCATTTTGTATCTGCGTATTTTCTTTGCTCACAGTGTTCAGATTCTGCTGTAGGTTATCTCTATCTTGAGTCATGGCATTATATTTGTCTTGTTGGCTTTTCTTGATGTTGTTGACTGCAAAAGAGAAATGGTAGAATACTGATGAGCACAAAAATGCCCCCAGAACAGTGATCTTATCGTAATCATAATCATTATCGCACTGGAAAATACATTTAACATTTAACTAGGGCTGTCAGTTTATCGCGTTAATTAGATTAATTAATTACACAGCAAATTATCGCGTTATGAAAATGTACTCACAATTTATTAAATATATATATATATATATATATATATATATATATTTTTTTTTTTATCTCATTCATTCCATAAGAATGTAGAATAAACATTTACAAACTTTCTTTTTAAATGGTTCATTTGCATGTTTTTGGTATCTGATTCTAGGGACATCTATGGATCTCAGGGAATGTATTTCCAGTGTCAGTACTGTGTCTGTTACTAGGCTTGAGTAAATTGTAATAAACCAAATGAAAATATCAATTCAATTCTATTATTTTTTTTTACTGTGAATAACACCATGCTAAAATTGACCAGACCTGAAAAATCTAAGCAAATGAATAAATGGAAGATGATTAAACAGAAGGTTTTGTAGATACAGTACTGAATTCTGCCATCCGGACACATGCTATTTGAAATATGATTATAGAATATAGAATATCAGGCCTAAAATGGTTATGCGATTAAAGTGCGATTAATTAGATTAATTAATTACAAATCCTGTAATTAATTAGATACACATTTTTAATCACCTGACAGCACTAATTTAAATATGTTTTAATCTCATTCATTCCACAAGAATGTAGAATACACATTTACAGACTTTTTTTTTTAATATGGGTCATTTGCATGTTCTTGGTATCTGATTCTAGGGACATCTATGGATCTCAGGGAATGTATTCCCAGTGTCAGAAATACTGTGTCTGTTACTAGGCTTGAGTAAATTGTAATGAACCAAATGAGAGTAAAAACATTTTTTGTTTGACTGTGAATAACACCATGCTAAAATTGACCAGACCTGAAAAATAAGCAAATTAATAAATGGAACATGATTAAACAGAAGGTTTTGTAGATACAGTACTGAATTCTGCCATCCGGACACATGCTATTTGAAATATGATTATAGAATATCAGGCCTAAAATGGTTATGCGAATAAAATGCGATTTATAAGATTAATTAATTACAAATCCTGTAATTAATTAGATAACTTTTTTGAATCAGCACTACATTTAACATTTAACAACAAATGTATGAAGTTCTCACGGTGAACGCTCTGTCCGATGAGCCCAGCTAGTAGGAGAGCACACAGCAGCCCCAGGCACACCGCAGCCACTCTGGCAGGTCTCTTCCTCAACTCGTACACTGAATCATGTAGGAAGCAGATATGAGGTACCTTATAATAAAGGACTTTTATGCAGGGGGATACATGTGTATGCTTGCATTCATTATGTAAATGAGTGGATAATTTTGGTTACCTGAATATTGAAAGCTGTTTCCATCCAATGACCTGTAGCCATTTTCACGATCAATGATCGTGAAAACATGGTGATCAATATCCATGGTCGATTCACTGTTGGCTGCTACACCTCAGATTCCTGCAAGAACCTATGTAAAGATTAATATTTCACCTGGACTGAGTCAGACATAGGTTAATACCAAATCACACCTGAAACCAAAGTAAACCTTACCAGGTCTTACAAACGGGTAAAAGCACACTCCTCTTGAGCAATCCTGCATGCGTTATTCTCCAACGGAACAGTGGTAGTGAATTAATTTGAGGGAAACCAACCTCTATATAGGGGCAAGCACATTCATGCGGGAGGCGTGCCAGAGGGCAGAATCAGGGGGGGGGGTTAGGATGATTTCAAGGGCCCAGCACTGGAGGGGGCCCAGAGTGCACTATTATTATCTTTTTATTAATATGGTTTTATTATTATCCTTAAGTAAGTTAATTCATTCAGTCCATTCATTGAAGATGAACGCAATGCGACATCCTTTACTAGGCTCACCCCCCAACAGTTCAGGTGCTGAGCTGCTGATCCGAATGTATAGGTAAAAATCATATTATGCATTTATCAATAAATTAATTACCCAAATTGTTTAAGCTAACACGTGCTCGCATGGATTTTCTCACAAGTTTGAGTTTTAGCACTCTTGTTATTGGATTTGGGAGAGAGTTGCTCATTTTCACTAATATTTTTGTACTGTCTTAGACCAGAGGAATAACCTCACTAGTACAATCAGGTCTTGTACCGTGCTCTACTTTGCAGCTCATTCCACAATTTACTTGATTAGTGTGGCCTTGTACATTTGAATGGTCTCTTGCCGGGCTGAGTTTGATAGGAAGCATTGGCTTACAATAACTCTTTACAGTAACTGTTGATTCACTGCATTTCATAATACATCTGAGATAGTTTATACACTGATTGGAATGAAGAACCACAAGATATTTTGACATTCTTCTCCTGCTGATGTAAACCCTCATCTTCAAGTTTCAAGTTCAAGTTTCTTTAATAGTTGTCATACAGAAGTACAGAATACTTTTATACAAAATGCTTCTTACTGTTACGCTCCAGAGACTGTGCTAGACAAGATAAGTATGAAATAAAATAAAATAGTATAGCATGTAAAATAGAAGTAAAAATAGAATCAAGTCCATGTCAATTCCTCGGATATGTGGGCTCCGAGGTACTTAAAACTGTTCACTCTCTCAACCGGTGCCCCGTCGATGCTGAGGGGGCTGTAGTCCCTGACCCCCGACCTCATCTCCTTTGTTTTGCTGACGTTCAGGGAGAGGCTGTTCTCCTGGCCCGCCAGGACCTTGACCTCTTCTTACACACTCTCTGTTCCTCTTTTCTGATTCCACTTCCCTTCTCTAGAACAGTTGTAGAGTAAGATGTACGTGCCAGATGTATAGAAAGTATTACAGTGCAATTTCCATATAAGTCTTACAGTGTTACTGACGCGTGTTGCTTTTTAACAGCGGAGGAGTGCAAGAATGTGACAATGTGACCATGTGACCGCGGCAGTGCGAGAGAGCGGCAGTGCGGAAATAGGCTGTCTATTGCCATTCTCTAAGACAAACGCTAACCTTAACCAGCTCCTTAACAGCGCCTAAACTTAACCGTTCTAACCTTAACCAACTCCGAAACAATGCCTAACCTTAACCTTAACCTTAACCATGCCTAACCTTAACCTTAACCATAGAAAGAATATTGCCATTCTCTAAGACAAACTCTAACCTTAACCAGCTCCTTAACAGCGCCTAAACTTAACCGTTCTAACCTTAACCAACTCCGAAACAATGCCTAACCTTAACCTTAACCTTAACCATGCCTAACCTTAACCGGCGAAAGAATACACGTTAAAAAAAAATAAAATAAAAAATTCATGGGATTCGAACAACCGCAGGACCGCAGCGCTGCCAGGTGAGCTAAGCTTGGAATGTAAATCATGGCGGATTATGGCTACATAATGCCGCAAGCTCTGCCGCTCCGCTCCGCCGCCCCGCCTGCCGCGGGGCGTGTCGCAGCCAATCAGGGAAAATGCGGAAGCACTCGGCAGCACTCCTCCGCTGTTAATAAGCAATAGGCGTTACTGACCTATACAGGCCGATACAAAAACAACCTCTGTTCTGCACAGTTTTTTTTTTTCATATATTTTTATTTCATTTTTGGATGAAAGGCACATGTACAGGCATACAAAAAAAATACACATGAAACATAATTAAAATTATTTGTTCTGCACAGTTTGACGTATAATTAATTGTATGTAATCTACTTCATTCAATCCATTCATTCAACCCTTTATTCTCGAAAAAAGTTAATTGAGGTTTCCCTCATTTACAACGCTGTCAAGATTACAGCAAGCATATTAGATAAATATAAATAAATAAAGATAAGGAAAACAGTCGCAGACTGAAGTAGGGAGATTTGAAATCATGTTTTTAAACTGTCCATGAGATAGTGGGATATTGATTTCTAGCGAGCATTGAATTTCCAATCTAGCAACTTTGTAATATAAGGCCTTATAAGATTAATTATAATATGAACGGATATCAATGTTTATTTTGCCCCTCTGCCAGAGAGGACCAACCCACTTCATGGTCACTTGTGGATGTAATCTAATCTCCAATATGTAGGCAAAACATCTAGACAAGTCATAACACGTATTATCGAGCACATGAGTGCCATTAGATGCAGGGACTAGAAATGCCCCATAGCAAGACATTTTAGTGATCTTTCCTATATGACAAGTCAGGAATGCACATAGAGGTGGAAATCAGAGTCTTCCAAAAGGAGTCCAGATGGAATTTCTATTTAAAATGTAACCAATTAAAGCCGTATAGAGGTATAAATGATGCCTGTAAGATAAGGGTACATTCTGGGGACAAAAGAGATGTGCCGTTTAAAAAAATAAATGAATGATGTTCCATCTGCTCATTTGTAGACCCCAGAACAATTACTTCAGTTATTTGTCCCCAATTAATTAAATGTATCAATAAATATCTCTAAATATCACTATTCAGTTACTGTACCTGTTTCTCAGCTTCACTCTTCCACTTTGCTGTTCATCACAACAGATGACAGGTCAGTCTTTATACTTGAATTATAATAACAGTAATTTAATATGATCAGTTTATGTGGAAGTCTTTGTGATGTGTGCACCTGAATTCCAGTGTGTGTGTGTGTGTGTGTGTGTGTGTGTGTGTGTGTGTGTGTGTGTGTGTGTGTGTGTGTGTGTGTGTGTGTGTGTGTGTGTGTGTGTGTGTGTGTGTGTGTGCGTGCGTGCGTGCGTGCGTGCGTGCGTGCGTGCGTGCGTGCGTGCGTGCGTGCGTGCGTGTTTGTGTGGAAAGGAAATTCGGGGAGGGTGTGGCCGTTGGTCTGTGGACTCAGAGAACACGCTCCAAGCTGCACTCGATTGCACAGACTGAAGCGTGTTTAGTAAAAACACAGACAATATAAATGATTAAAAAGAGGATATGGAGAGGGCTTCAGCGTTCTTGGTTTTGTTTCGGTAGGTGCTCTTTGGATTAAATCCGGGGTAGGATTCGTTATAAAAAAGTTGAGATCCAAGGCAGCTCTACAAGTTTTAAAATGCCTTTATTTTATGGCTCACATTATTTAGAGAATTTTAAAATAAACCGACATGTTTTGGCCTAATATAAATGATTACACTGAAACAGTGCTAGACTATGTTGGTACTCTGGTAGAAGAAATAATCCCCTCCACCACAATTAGAGTTTTCCCAAACCAAAAGCCTTTGGTAGACAAATCCGTCCGTGAAGCTGTGAATGCACGCACCTCAGCCTATAACGCCGGGCTTGTGACAGGCAACATTAACCTACGGAGAACAGTGATAGAATAGAATAGAATAGAATAGACTTTTAATTGTCATTGCACAGTATACAACGAAATTTCAGGGGAGCTCCCACAGACGTAGTACAATATATACATACATGAAACACATAACACATATAACACTGTACATAACAGAATATTTTAAATAATGATAGAGGCAACAGGCTGATTCCAGACAATGATGTCTCCCAGTATGCTCGGTTTGAGGCTGTAAATTACAACAACAGCCTACAGGCTACTGTAATGGAGAGTATTTTATTTTATTTTATTTTATTGATGCATTAAAAACACACAACAAGGATCTAAAGGATAACATGAGAAAGAGTAAAACCCTTATTTCCGTCATGGTCCCAGGGCTGTTAGGCCACAACAAAAACACAACAATAACACCAAACACATACATTTAAAACATTAGAAGACTAACCTATAGCTAAAATTGTATACCCCACAATAACTAAAAACTGATTGGAAACCAATTCAAACTATAGGGGGCTATTCCTCTATTCTGTCCATGAGCCACTTCCTGACGCTTCTCTTGAAGCTGTGGAGGCTCGAGCTCTGCTTGATGGGGATAGGCAGCTTGTTCCTGGGCTCCAGAGAAAGTAAGGGAGCACTGGCCCAGTTTGGATCGGAAAGAAGCAGGCTTCAGGTTTGCTATGCTTGCTCTAGTTCTGTGGTTGTGGGATTCGTTGACCGGGGTGAAGTAGTTCTGGAGGTATCTAGGGGACCTTTGGTTTATAATATTGTGCACTATGTTCAGTCTGAGCTGGGTAACTCTGGCCTCCACAGGAAGCCAGTTTAGCTCCTGGAAGTTACTCCTCCCTATGTGGGTGCAAGGGCCAAGACCCATTACCACCCTTACCAGCTTATTTTTGGGAAACCTGAAGCTTCTTTTTTATGGTCACTGTCAGGCCCTCGAACTAAGACACGCTAGTCAAAGTGGCAGAGTACTAGGCTATTTGCTAGTAGCCTGAGGCTATCTTTGCCAAGGAGGTTGGCTTTCCTAGCTAGGTACCTGGTGCCAGGGACGCCTGGGAGAAATGCGAGGCCCTGTGCGAGATTTAAACGCGAGCCCCCCCCCCCCCCTAAAAGGTAAAAAAAAAAAAAAAAAAAAAAAATATATATATATATATATATATATTTTTTTTTTTATACAGTCAACATATTCTTAAATAATAGTGCTGCCCGAGGCTGTGCATGATACAGTCAACATATAGCAAGAGAGAGAGCGAGAGAGAGCTCTACAGTCAATATACAGTGTTATCGCTGCACAGACCCGGCAATGCCCCTGACCCTCCACCAGAGCAAGGCCAGAGAGAGAGAGATAGAGAGAGAGCATGTCTGTTTGTGTGTGTGTGTTAGAGAGAGAGCATGTATATGTGTGTTAGAAAGAGAGAGAAATATATAGAGAGAGCATGTCATTTTGTGTGTTAGAGAGAGATATAGAGCATGTCTGTGTGTTAGAAAGAGAGAGAGAGAGCATGTGTGTTAGAGAGAGAGAGCATGTCTGTGTGTGTGTGTTAGAGAGAGAGCATGTATGAGAGAGATAAGCAAAGATGAGCCCCTAAAGGATATTCAACTTTTAATGGAAGAACAAAACAGAAGGAAAAGATAACTTCACAAAGGCAACATGAATATACATAGATCCAAAAGGACAACGATCAACACTTAAATCCAAAGAGAAGAGGGTCTATACCAGAGAAAACAAAGTAGCAAGGAGCCAATGGCCGACATCAGCTAAATAGGCTAACTGCAAATAGAGTAGCCAGGTACTGACACCAGGCCACACACAGCTTTGGCCAACACTACCCAAGCTACACAAACGACCAAGACAATTCACGTTATTAACAAAACATTCGGGTGGGGAAGGAAGGAAGAGTGGGGTAATGTCCAATGGACATCTTACCTGCACCAAGGAACGCAGGGCGAAAGGCCGCAACACAGGTCTCCACGTTGACGAAAGGCCTCTCGCTGGCGGGACAAAAAGAAGCTATGGCCGGAGC
The DNA here is from genome assembly GCF_963971535.1 of Notolepis coatsorum. Lineage (NCBI taxonomy): Eukaryota > Metazoa > Chordata > Actinopteri > Aulopiformes > Paralepididae > Notolepis > Notolepis coatsorum. Next base: position 21,841,674 of record NC_140182.1, read on the forward strand.
CTTGTCATGGTGCAGGCCCGACTACATCTTCTGTCAAAGATGATGTCGTAGTCAGAGTGCCAGGGCCTGCTATTCTCACGGCTAATGTCAATGGTCGTAGCACAAGCTAACAGCTAACTCTAGGCTAACTGATAGCATCAAGCTAACGTTCCCAGCCGAGCGAAAACGAGCAGCTAACGTCGTAGCTAAACAGCTAACTGGCTAACAGTTAGCTCAACCCGGCTATCGCTAACCACTAGCTAACGCAGAAGCAAGCTATGCGGCTACCACTGAAAAACTGTACAACATGAGAAAAGCAATACAGGCCAACACTTCAGACAGCCGCTGTGTTTTCCTCTTCTCATCCGAAGAGGGAAGGGAAAAAGAAGGCAATACACGTCCCACTACAGAGTGGTGTTTACCATAGCGGTGCCGGCAACAAGTCCCTCGCGGACTATAGCCGACTTGAGCATGGAGATATTCTCATAATGAAACACCAAGCTCACCTCCCTCGCACCAGGTGCTGACACCAGGCCACACACCGTTAGCTACTACAACAGCTAGCCGGCCCGTTTGGCTCCCGAGAGAGAGAGAGAGATATATCCACGGCGGGAATAGAATAGAGTGCATTAAAAACTCACCAAACGTCCAAGAGGATGGAGACAACCGCGTGGAGTTGACAAAGTTCATCTGCCGAATAACCGTCCTCTTCATCTTGGCATAACAATGCTGCACGCGCTCTCTCTAGGTTAGCTAACGCTAGTTAGCCTTTAGCTAAGCTAGCTACTAGCCGACATCATCATGGCTATCCCGACTGAACCACACGTTAGCACTCGATATTATAACGTAGCTAAAGCTAACTAACTGTCCCTGCCTTTAGCTAAGCCGACATGGCTAGCCTGACTGAACTGTCTAACATGCAACAACTTTCATCTTCAGTCCATCTGCCGAATGACCGTCCTCTTTGTCTTGGCTGGCATAACTAAGCATAACCTCCAAAGCTGCACTCGCGAAATAGTCAAACGCAGCTGACGCACGCCGGCGTACACATGATGTAACCCCTCCCTTCGTTGAAACAAATAGTATGTCTGCTGCAGAGCCCCAGAGCTCCAATAGTGAGTATGTCTGCTGCAGAGCCGCAGAACCAGGAACAAGTCAGACACATTATACAAACGTGTCTAATGTGAAATATATAAGCATATAAGCAAAACTAGATTTTTAGGTCTGTGATGAAAAAGGGCCTCGCGGGAAGGGGGGCCTCGCAAAAAATATAAAATAAAAAAAATAATAATAATAACAAAATAAATAAGAAATAAAAAATATTTTTTTTTATTTATTTTTATTTTTTTTTGTGCGAGGCCCCCCTTCCCGCGAGGCCCTGTGCGACCGCACTGCTCACACACCCCCTGAGGCGGCCCTGCGGGTAGGCCTACTTTTTTTATTACCTGCTCGGTCGAGGTTCCAAGCGGGTAGAAGCGATACCAAAAAGTGACGTGAAACACTGCAGACCACTGATTGGTCAGAAGAGAGAATCATTACTACGTCATCATTGTGTTACACGGGGGGGGGCGTCCTGCACAAAACACAAACCCGCCATTTTTAAATAGCCTCTAAATAACCTTTAAATAGCCTACTACTAAACATTATAGCATTCATTATTTGTTTGCAGTACAGCGAGAAGATACATGCACAGTGTATTCTGCCTCATTTATTGATGAAACAAAACCAACAGCAACACAATTTACCACCAAGAACAAAGTGTTTAGCCTCTAAACTATTGCAAATTTTGTTAGCTTATGTGACTGGGATTTCCCATTATAACCGTTAGCATTGCGGCTAGCATACATAATAAGGCTACATTAGCTAGCTTCGATATCCTCCATTGTCCATATCCTCCAATACAGAACACTATTCTAAATGAGATGAGAGATTCCAACATGTCAAAACATGTGGTTAACAATAAACATAAACATTTTGTATTATGATGTAATGGTACTTGTGTAACAAGATGGCGTCTCAGGTATAAACTAGGTCTGTCAGTTTATCGCGTTAATTAGATTAATTAATTACACAGCAAATTATCGCGTTATGAAAATGTATGCAAAATGTATTTAAATATATATTTAAAAAAAAAAATTCATCTCATTCATTCCATAAGAACGTAGAATAAACATTTATATACTTTTTTTTTAAATGGTCAATTTGCATGTTCTTGGTATCAGATTCTAGGGACATCTATGGATCTCAGGGAATGTATTCCCAGTGTCAGAAATACTGTGTCTGTTACTAGGAGTGAGTAAATTGTAATGAACCAAATGAGAATATCAATTACATTATTATAATTTTTTTTATTATCTTTGACTGTGAATAACACCATGCTAAAATTGACCAGACTTGAAAATCTAAGCAAATGAATAAAGGGAAGATGATTAAAGAGAAGGTTTTGTAGATACAGTACTGAATTCTGCCATTCGGACACATTCTATTTGAAATATGATTATAGAATATATAGAATATCAGGCCTAAAATGGTAATGCGATTAAAATGAGATTAATGAGATTAATTAATTACAAATCCTGTTAATTAGATACATTTTTTTAATCACCTGACAGCACTAGTATAAACACTTCGCTCATTCCAGATAAGCTGTATGTTAAAAGAATTTATGTTGCTGTCTCAATTTATACTGTATCTTCAAGTAATCTCTTTGCATTAGCTTTCTTGAGTTGAATAAACTAAACACAACTGTTAACTTGATATGTAATATTCGCTAAATTGTTATTATTTTCTAATGTTGTTTTTTATAGTACACACTGTAAACACATATATTTTTTAAGTTGCTTAGGTTTTTGAAAACCTAGGTTTTCAAGTCACATTTTTGCATTGGCTTAATGAAAGCTTTTTATTGCAGTGTAGTTCAAATAATTTGATGGAATCTGCAAATAAAGAAGATACAAATAACATTGAATTAGGACAAATAATCTAATCTAGAATAAATCAAGAAATTACATGGGCAGCTATATCCCAGAGGACCCCTTTTGTGCTTCCTGCTCATGATGATTGCAACAATACCATACATGGTTTGGATAGTTTTATGATTTCTTATATTTTAAATAAACAATATTGATATTACAGCTTTAACATGTCAACACCTTCACTCCATTATTGCAAGAATTGTTAAGCATTTTTGAATAAATCAAATGTGGTTTACAGTCAGCTAGAAACTAGAGTCTGACATGGATGAGAATAACTACAAACATGTCTGAAGTGTAGATCACATGGATGAGAAGAACTACAAACATGTCTGAAGTGTAGATCACATGGATGATAAGAACTACATGTCTGAGTGTAGATCACATGGATGATAAGAACTACATGTCTGAGTGTAAACGACCCTCTAGGTAGCGTCATTCAGCTTGTGTGTGATAGGGAACCTTTATTTTGAAGCACCGCCAAACCGGAAGTAGCTAACCGGAAGCAGATACCGCGAGCATGAGCTCAGCTTGACGGTCCAAATGAACGTTATATTACGGCTACAAGGAAAGAGAGTTCTCCGTGAATATCTTCTTTATTCTTTTGTTATATGGAAATGGTCTACAAGGTAACTGCTGTGCACTTTCTATGGTTTTAATGTTGGTTTGAATTCACTTTTGTTTGTGTTTTGACAACTTAAAGTTATTCCTGCTACTGTGAAAATACGTTGTTTTCTAGCTAACTTGGTCATTGCAAATTCCTAGCTTGTCTACACATTTAATAAGGTCCAGAGTACCAGCATTTTAAGAGTTTTGTTTGATTGTAGATCTGGAAAAGAAGACTTTCATGTGGGTTATGGTTAAGCCCCTGTTGGAGAGAGAGAGGACAAGGTACTGGGATGTCTATTTGTCCTATTTATTGATATGGGCTGTTTACTTTATATTTGTATTCATTTAATGTATTGGCTATGTCACTGTTATTGGAAGCCATTTGTGTCAAGTGTTATGTTAGCTTATTGAACAATGTGAATGTGGCACTAATGTATATAATGTATATATATCAAGTTCAAGTTTCAAGTTCAAGTTTCTTTAATAGTTGTCATACAGAAGTACAGAATACTTTTGTACAAAATGCTTCTTACTGTTGCGCTCCAGAGACTGTGCATGACAAGATAAGTATGAAATAAAAACATAGTAAAAATTAGAAGAAAAAAAAAGAGGTCACAGTGTTCAGTTTAGACATATGTACAATGTTCGTAGACGTAGTTACCATACAATATACAATACTGTGCAGTGTACTAATATACAATACTATATAGTGCAAGGCATAAATGGACGAGGTGCAGTTTAGGTACAATTCACAGTAGGTGTACGAGTTGTAGTGCAAATCCTTTATCAATAAATATAAAGTGTAAGTGTGTTTGTGTGATCTAAAGTGTGGAGAGTGGGTGCTGCAGTGTGTTGTTTGTTTGAGTGAGTGTGTGTGTGCGTGTGGGTGTGTGTGCTGTGTGCATTTGATGGTTGTTGCATAGTGATTATTGTTCGTTTAGCGATTATTGTTCGTTTAGCAGCCTGATGGCCTGGGGATAGAAGCTCCTTCTGAGTCTTTCTGTGCTCGCCATAAGACTCCGGTATCGCTTGCCTGACGGCAGCAGTTCAAAGAGGCAGTTGTTCGGGTGGCTCGAGTCCTTAATAATTCTCTTAGCCTTCCCCTTGCACCGCTTGTTGTAAATGTTCTGGAGGGTGGGAAGCCCCCCTCTAATTGTGCGTTCGGCTGAACGTGTCACTCTTTGTAGTCTGCTACGGTCTTGTGCAGTGCTATTCCCAAACCAGGAGGTGATGTTGCCGGTCAGGATGCTCTCTATTGTACATGAGTAGAAGTTCCTAAGGATCTTCTGACTGACTTGGAACTTCCTTAGGCGCCTGAGGAAGTAGAGGCGTTGTCGTGCCTTCTTCACAACACTGTCAATGTGTGTGGTCCATGTCAAGTCCTCGGATATGTGGGCTCCGAGGTACTTGAAACTGTTCACTGAGTATCTTTTCTTTGTCTTTCTCTGTCTTTTCACTTCAGCTCTTACGTTGTGAATTGAAATAAACATTCATGAAACACCAGTAAAGGAGTCCATCCATCACTCTCCCAGGGATGCTACAGTAAGAGCTTACTCTATGGTGAAGTGGAACATCGGATATTCGTCTCCCGGACCCTGCACTGAACTTCACCCTCACTTGAGTTGTTAAGAGAAGGAACCGTTTCATTACCTTACTATAGACCTGATAATTAATTACCTTTTTTGTTTTAAAAATGCACACTTCATGTAGAGCTTCCTTTGTTATTGTGTGTATTCTAGTCATTGCTTTGGCATGAACACTGATGTAAATGCCCTAGATAACACATTCAATGCTGGTTATTGGCCCTAATTTACCATTCAAAGTGTATGCTGTGCTATTTCTCTGTCCATGTCTATGCTGCTCTGTATGAAGGCGCAACCACATTCACTTTATTCTAACGTTGAAAGGTGCAATAATTAGCTCATCATGGCATCCTTAGAAGGGAAAGGAGGGTTATATAAGGAAACTAGCTCCCCAGATGAGGTCAAAGGCTTAGGAGAAGAGCATCATACAGAGGTAGGCCTAGGGTTGGAAGAGTCTGAAAACCCACAGAAGGAAGCTAGTGAAGAGGAAAAAGGTCCCACTGATATCCCTGAGGAAGAGGATGACCTAACTGAAGGTCTCCGACGCTCCCACCGTACACCGCGCCCAACAGAAAGGATGCGTGCGCACCAAGAGGAAGAAGCATGCAAAAGGGAGAAAAGACTGCTGTACCTGTATGAAAAATGGAAGCGCGACATTTGCAAGGCAAGACACGAGATGAAGACATACATGTCAGAGGAGGAGCTCTGGACTCTCATCGACAAACTAAATATGTCTAAGACGGACGTTTGTATGATGTATGTCGAAATCAGAGGTCTCACCGCGCCCCCCAATGACATAAGACGACGAGTGGATACGTGCGAGACAGTAACCAGGGAATTAGTCAACATCGCTCATGATAGAACCATAGGTACAGAAGACGATTTCAATGTCCAACGGGAAAGGAGCCGACTTCATGAACTGCGTCGCCATGACTACGCAAGGTCGGTCTATGGAGCTGCCTCTGACGTCTCTGCATTAACTCAGAGCAGCAGGTCTGTACAAGGCTCGTCTATAATAACAACGAAGCGTGTGGAGGCAGCGGCTGAACTAGCCGAAAAGGAAGCCACCTATCAGATGATGCAAGTAGAGGAAAAACAAAGGGAAGTTATACGCGAACTAGAGGAACAACAACGAAAGGCTCTGGAGGTACAACGGCGTGAGTTGGAGCGACTGCAGGCCAAGAAGGAAGTGTTCGCAGCCCAAGCCAAACTAAAGGTCTACGACGATCAGATCAGACATGAAGCTGCCGAACACATCAATGAAAGCAATGCAGAGATGAGGAACGCACCTGCTGCCACACTCTTTCCATCTCATGCTGCACCAACCTCTCATTCTGACATCACTGCTCTCGCACAGGTCTTCCATGACAGCATAGCCTTGAGTAGGCTTCCTGCACCAGAGCCATTCGTTTTCAATGGTGATCCTATACAGTTCATCGAATGGAAGACAACGTTTACCTCACTCATCGACCAAAGAGCAATAACCCCAGCTGAAAAACTCTACTACTTGAAGAAGTATGTTGGTGGCCCAGCACGCCAGGCTCTAGATGGCACGTTCTATCGTAACGACAAGGAAGCCTACAAAGACGCCTGGGATAAGCTGAATCATCGCTTTGGCCAGCCATTTGCCATTCAGAGATCATTCAGAGAGAAGCTATCCAACTGGCCGAGGATTCAGCCTAAGGATGCAGAGGGACTCAGGAGTTTCTCTGATTTTCTCAATGCCTGTCGGGATGCCATTCCTCATGTCAAGGGTCTTGACATCCTCAACGACTGTGAGGAGAACCGAAAGCTTATTTACAAACTGCCAGACTGGGCAGCCGCTCAGTGGAACCGTCAAGTCACAAAACGCTTGAATGAACGTCAAGAATTTCCAACTTTCGAGGACTTCACAAAATTCCTGTCAACTGAAGCGGAGATTGCCTGCAATCCAATCACGTCTTTCCAAGCTCTACACTCATCAGCCACTAGTGCCGATAAAGGAAATGTCAGAGACTCTAAGCGAAACAACGCCAGCGTTCTTGCCACTCAAGCAGACACTGACAATGAGAACCGGAAGTTTAGGACTATGGCTCCATGCATTCAGTGTGAAGATGATGGACACCAGCTCCATGCATGTGAAAGATTCACAGAGATGTCACTGGATGAGCGACGCAACTTCATAAAGGAGAAGAGACTATGCTATGGATGTCTAAAGCCAGGACACAATGCGAAAGACTGTCGCCATCGTCACTCCTGTGACACCTGCAAGAGAAAACATCCTACAGCCCTCCATGATAACAACTATCAAAGAGAAGAAAGGCCTGCACCTGATACAGAATCAGATCAAGACCCTGAGGCAAGATCCCTCAGTGTAGCAGTTGGAGGCTCATCCAGCACTTCAATGATTCTACCAGTATGGGTTTCCTCCAAAAGTAACCCAACTATGGAGAGACTTGTCTACGCTCTTCTCGACACTCAAAGCGATACTACATTTATCGACCAAGAGGTGAGTGACGGTCTTAATGCAGACAAGCATCCAGTTAAACTGAAGCTGACAACCATGAGCGGAAAGGACACAATTCTCACAAGTGAGAGAGTCTGCGGCCTTCGTGTAAGAGGATATAGCTCTGCCACTCAAGTCGATCTTCCAGTGGCCTACACTAAGGACTGCATACCCGTAAACCGTGCACACATCCCCACTTGTAAGACGGCTAAGAAATGGAGTCATCTAGCAGGAATAGCAGACGAAATTCAAACACTAAAAGACTGCGAAGTGGGTCTTCTCATAGGTTATAATTGCTCGAGAGCCATGGCTCCAAGGCAAGTCATCCTCGGAGCAGATGAGGAACCATACGCTGTACGGACAGATCTAGGGTGGAGTATCGTGGGGCCCTCAGCTCAAAGCCAGGATTCGTTGAGCACCAGTCGCATGTGCCACAGAACCACAGTTAAAGAGCTACCCCCGGCCACACCGGCCGATGTTATCCGCATTCTAGAGTCAGACTTTAAGGACGGCAGTGAACGTCAAGTTCATGGAAGAGGTTATTGGAAAGGGGGGCGCAGAACCAGTCGAAGATGGTGGGAGAGAAGGCGAAAGGTGGTACATTCCCCATCACGGCGTCGTTCACGCAAAGAAACCCGACAAACTTCACATTGTGTTTGACTGCTCAGCAAGTTACAAAGGAACAAGCCTCAATGACCACCTCCTTTCTGGGCCCGACATGTTGAACAACTTGAGTGGAGTGCTCATCCGCTTTCGCCAGCACCCAGTTGCTCTGATGTGCGACGTTGAAAAATTTCACGTTCAGGAAGCTGATCGAGACTACTTGCGCTTTCTCTGGTGGAAGCAAGGAGACCTGAACTCACCGCCCAGGGAGTTCCGCATGAAGGTGCATCTGTTCGGTGCGGCCTCCTCGCCAGGGTGTGCCAACTACGAACTAAAGCACTTAGCTAAGGAGAAGGCACACACCTACCCGCACAGATCACGATTCGTCATGAGAGACTTTTACGTGGACGACGGGGTCACAAGTGTTGAAAACACGAGTGCAATTCAGTTAGCCAAAGAAGCACGCAAACTCTGTGCCACAGGTGGCCTCCGTCTACATAAGTTTGTGTCAAACAACAGAGATGTCCTCGAGAGTATCCTGCTCTCTGAACGAGCAACCAACGTAAAGTGCATGCGCCTCACCTTTGATGAGCTGCCACTTGAAAGAGCTCTCGGGATTCAATGGGACACAGAGTCTGACAACTTCTGTCTCAACGTCAACCTTAAAGAACAGCCTCCTACACGCCACGGCATCCTGTCAACAGTAGCCTCCCTGTACGACCCCCTCGGGTTTGTGGCACCGGTCCTGCTCAAAGAGGAATTTGGCTCTCCTGGTGCTGAGGAGTTCTTCTGGATTGATTCGAAAGTAGTCTTGGGATACATGAGGGAAGTCAGAAGTGCTTTGCACTTAGCACAATGACCAAGGAGCAAAGCACTATAGTTGATCACTTGTCTACGTTTTCTTCTTGGTCACTCGCTACTCGAGCTATCGCACGCATTCAGAGACGCGTCCACAAGAATAAATCTAACTCACTAACCTCTCGAATAATCAGAGATCATATAGAATTAGCGGCAGTGGCTAGTCCGTAATGAACTAGAATGGAGAAGTAAGATGACTCCTTCCATCCACTAGTCTGGGGGTCCACCTTGGGCAAGTGGTAGCACCCCCTAAGCCTCCCTACCTGGGGACACAGGCCAACTAGGTTATTCCTTATTATGGAATCAGTCGGATTTACAGTGTGATATAAATCACTCCTGATTGGTGGGAGTGTAAACGACCCTCTAGGTAGCATCATTCAGCTTGTGTGTGATAGGGAACCTTTATTTTGAAGCACCGCCAAACCGGAAGTAGCTAACCGGAAGCAGATACCGCGAGCATGAGCTCAGCTTGACGGTCCAAATGAACGTTATATTACGGCTACAAGGAAAGAGAGTTCTCCGTGAATATCTTCTTTATTCTTTTGTTATATGGAAATGGCCTACAAGGTAACTGCTGTGCACTTTCTATGGTTTTAATGTTGGTTTGAATTCACTTTTGTTTGTGTTTTGACAACTTAAAGTTATTCCTGCTACTGTGAAAATACGTTGTTTTCTAGCTAACTTGGTCATTGCAAATTCCTAGCTTGTCTACACATTTAATAAGGTCCAGAGTACCAGCATTTTAAGAGTTTTGTTTGATTGTAGATCTGGAAAAGAAGACTTTCATGTGGGTTATGGTTAAGCCCCTGTTGGAGAGAGAGAGGACAAGGTACTGGGATGTCTATTTGTCCTATTTATTGATATGGGCTGTTTACTTTATATTTGTATTCATTTAATGTATTGGCTATGTCACTGTTATTGGAAGCCATTTGTGTCAAGTGTTATGTTAGCTTATTGAACAATGTGAATGTGGCACTAATGTATATAATGTATATATATCTGAGTATCTTTTCTTTGTCTTTCTCTGTCTTTTCACTTCAGCTCTTACGTTGTGAATTGAAATAAACATTCATGAAACACCAGTAAAGGAGTCCATCCATCACTCTCCCAGGGATGCTACACTGAGTGTATAGATCACATGGATGATAAGAACTACATGTCTGAGTGTAGATCACATGGATGATAAGAACTACATGTCTGAGTGTATAGATCACATGGATGATAAGAACTACATGGCTGAAGTGTAGTTTGTGGGGTGAAGTGTATCACTCTGGAATGGTCTGGATGTGAGTATAAAATTAAGCAAATATAAATCAATTTAAAGGTAGATATAAACAAACACTTATGGACACATATAAGCGAGAGGAGCTTGAGCAGTAATGTGACTGCCTAATACTCATTTGGATATTTGGATATATAAAAAACTGTACTTTTATAAACATTTTCATTATTTGTTATATTATTTTTATTTGTATTAAATTATAATGTAAAATATTGTAAGGAAGGGGCAGGGCTTGACGTTTTTTACTTCCCCCTGTTCCTTCTCGAACACTTATTGAATGGACGTTTGGATTAAACCAAGTGTATGCAGTGATGCTGATGCTTTCCCAGCGGAACACAAGTTACTTACTGTTACACAGGTATGTTATGCACGTTAATTAAGCTATGTAGAGCGCAGCCCTTTAGCTTGCTAATGTTAAGATAGCAGGAGCCGTCGGCCAACAAAGATGTTGTTTCAACAAATGTATTCACAAAATGGATTCTCATCCAAACGTTATTGAAGCCTCCCGTGACTAGTAAGTAGGTACTACTACTCTTAATAACCGCAGCAATATGCGCATATGCGCTACGTTATATGTGTAAATGTGCGCTAAGACTCGACAGCACTGAACCAGAAAAAGTATGTAGGAGCACATTTTTTTGCATGATTAAAAACGATGGTTCGAACGTCCGTTCGAAAAACCCTGGCGAAGGTTCGAATCCCAAAAACAGGCTTGGGGACAGCTCTAACACACACATACACACACACACATCTTAAAAAGGATAGTTTGTACATCTATAATATATATATAATAATATAATACTAAATAATTAACTGCACGCTCTATAATTCCATCATCCCTGCACCATACTAGACTGTATGTACACTTATGTAGACTGTATGTACACTCTACGTGACTGTAAATGAGGGAAACCTTTTGAGTTTAAATAAAGAAGTATAAAAAATATCTACCCGTCAAACACAATGCACCATACGCTCTATATGATCTAAGGCTAACTCAAAGCTGCCGCTGTGACAGAATGACCCCTCCTTATTCTCTGCTCCTAGTTCTGAATCAGAGGATGTCTCTTCTATCCTCATCCTACGCTGTATCGTCTCTGTGCGTTTCGTACTGCATGTGCGTGTTATTGAGTCTGACGTCGAAATGAAATATTGAGTAGAAAGGAACGTTCTGTACTATACACCGTCTCCAGCACTGCTCCAGGTGCCCTTGTTAGATCCGGCTTGACTTGAATCCCACACTTTGAGACGCAGACAGAACAAAGAAAAACCCTCATGTATATTTCAGGTATTAGAAGAAGAAAAAGGCTACTGTATATATATATGTTTTACCTTTATTCACTAAGCAGGCAGGCTCTTTTTCATCAACGTCCTGCTTCACTCACACAGTCACACCTGCCTGTACAACCATCACACTCACACAGTCACACCTGGCACCTGCCTGTACAACCATCACAGTCACACAGTCACACCTGGCACCTGCCTGTACAACCATCACAGTCACACCTGCCTGTACAACCATCACACTCACACAGTCACACCTGGCACCTGCCTGTACAACCATCACAGTCACACCTGCCTGTACAACCATCACACTCATAGTCACACCTGTCTGTACAACCATCACACTCATACAGTCACACCTGCCTGTACAACCATCACAGTCACACCTGCCTGTACAACCATCACACTCACACAGTCACACCTGGCACCTGCCTGTACAACCATCACAGTCACACCTGCCTGTACAACCATCACACTCACACAGTCACACCTGGCACCTGCCTGTACAACCATCACAGTCACACCTGCCTGTACAACCATCACACTCATAGTCACACCTGTCTGTACAACCATCACACTCATACAGTCACACCTGCCTGTACAACCATCACAGTCACACCTGCCTGTACAACCATCACAGTCACACAGTCACACCTGCCTGTAGTGTACAACCACCACAGTCACACCTGGAAGCTCCCTGAACAACCATCACACTCATACAGTCACACCTGGAAGCTGCCTGTACAACCATCACACTCACACCGTCACACCTGCCTGTAGTGTACAACCACCACAGTCACACCTGGAAGCTCCCTGAACAACCATCACACTCATACAGTCACACCTGGAAGCTGCCTGTACAACCATCACACTCACACCGTCACACCTGCCTGTAGTGTACAACCACCACAGTCACACCTGGAAGCTGCCTGTACAACCATCACAGTCACACCTGCCTGTACAACCATCACACTCATAGTCACACCTGTCTGTACAACCATCACAATCACACCTGTCTGTACAACCATCACAATCACACAGTCACACCTCCTTGTACAACCATCACAATCACACATGTCTGTACAACCATCACACTCATACAGTAACACCTGGAAGCTGCCTCTACAACCATCACACTCATACACTCACACCTGGAAGCTGCCTGTACAACCATCACACTCATACAGTAACACCTGCCTTTACAACCATCACACTCATACAGTAACACCTGCCTTTACAACAATCACACTCATATAGTAACACCTGCCTTTACAACCATCACACTCATACAGTAACACCTGCCTTTACAACCATCACACTCATACAGTAACACCTGCCTTTACAACAATCACACTCATATAGTAACATCTGCCTTTACAACCATCACACTCATACAGTAACACCTGCCTTTACAACCATCACACTCATACAGTAACACCTGCCTGTACAACCATCACACTCATACAGTAACACCTGGAAGCTGCCTCTACAACCATCACACTCATACACTCACACCTGGAAGCTGCCTGTACAACCATCACACTCATACAGTAACACCTGCCTTTACAACCATCACACTCATACAGTAACACCTGCCTTTACAACCATCACACTCATATAGTAACACCTGCCTTTACAACCATCACACTCATACAGTAACACCTGCCTTTACAACCATCACACTCATACAGTAACACCTGCCTGTACAACCATCACACTGATATAGTCACACCTGGAAGCTGCCTGTACAACCATCACATTAAAGTGCTGAAAAACTATTAAGTGCTATTAAACCAGGAAGTGCAGCACTATGTTGATAAGGCTGTCAGCAGTAGAGCCTCCACTATACTGCAGTGCCCTGCGCTGCAACACAACAAACACAAGACTAAGAGCGAACAAAAAACGCTCATGGACCCGTCTCTCGTTGACTGACTCGCTTGTGTTGTTCGTTGGATTCGTTTTTTTTTGATTATTTGGGCTCGCCAAACAAACTATCAAAACGTACACGGACCCGCGGTCTCTCGTTGACTGACTCGCTTGTGTTGTTCGTTGTGTCTCAGCCAATCGTCAGCATTGTATGCGCTTGTCTCGCGCACTGCCCACTAATCAAGGAAGAACAGTATTGCCTCTCGGCTCAGAGATCTAGTTAGTCTGATGAAAAAAAAACGGCTTCAATCATAGCATCATGGCAGTAACGGTAACAGCGTTGTTTAGATTGGAATAGTAATCCGTTAGATTACTCGTTACTGAAAAACCATCACAGTCACACCTGCCTGTACAACCATCACAGTCACACCTGCCTGTACGACCATAATAATAATAAAAAATAATTCATTTAATTTATATAGCGCTTCTCAATAACCCGAAGTCGCTGACAGTAGTCGGGAGCAGGGGTACAAACAAAGAGGCGAAAGCAAAGAAACAAAACAAAACAACAAAGAAACAAAAACAAAGGAACATGAGACCATGGGGGGAACGGGGGAGACAGCCTGATGGCACAAAAAAAAGACTAGAGACATATCGATCAGGTTGGAGGGGAGGGGGGGGTTTAGGGGTGGGGGGGGTTGAAGGCAAGGGAGAACAGGTGGGTTTTGAGGCGAGCTTTGAAGGTGGAGAGTGTAGGGGAGTCTCTGATGGACTGGGGGAGGGAGTTCCAGAGTCGGGGTGCAGTGCGAGAGAAGGCCCGATCTCCGAAGTTTTTGAGCTTGGATGTCGGGACAGTGAGGGACCATCACACTCACACACAGTCACACCTGCCTGTACGACCATCACACTCACACAGTCACACCTGGAAGCTGCCTGTACAACCATCACACTCACACAGTCACACCTGCCTGTACAACCATCACACTCACACAGTCACACCTGTCTGTACAACCATCACACTCACACAGTCACACCTGCCTGTACAACCATCACACTCACACAGTCACACCTGTCTGTACAACCATCACACACACTCACACAGTCACACCTGCCTGTACAACCATCACACTCACACAGTCACACCTGCCTGTACGACCATCACACTCACACACAGTCACACCTGCCTGTACGACCATCACACTCACACACAGTCACACCTGCCTGTACAACCATCACACCCTGCTGCTGGCCAACGAGCAGCATGTCCACTGGAGCAACTGAAGGAACCAACAACTTTCCTGGGCCATGGAGATTAGAAGACAAACAGATGAACACATTATAACTGTATATTAGTCATCTTTATTTTAGTCATATTTTACCTTATTTTATTCGTATTCAATTTTATTCGTATTATATACTAATTGTATTGTATTTATATTATTGGAAGCTGCTACGGTCGAGGAACCACAACAAATAGATAACCACAGATAACCACAACAAATAACCCTTTCACTGCCACACGACAAAGGGTTAACCATTTCACTACCACACTACAGAAGGTTGAGCCTTTCACTGCCACACTACAAAGGGGTAACCCTTTCACTACCACACTGCAGAAGGTTGAGCCTTTCACTGCCACACAACAAAGGGGTAACCCTTTCACTACCACACTACAGACGGCTAACCTTTCGCTACCACACTACAGAGGGTTAACCTTTCGGGCGCCAGGGTGGCGGACCACATACAGCGCTGCGGTGCAACGCGGCCGTCCCGGGTTCGACACCCGGACCCGGCGACCTTTGCCGAAAGTCT
>NC_140182.1:21862006-21887094 GCF_963971535.1 Notolepis coatsorum
TGTATCAGTATCAGTATCTGTATCTGTATCTGTATCAGTATCAGTATCAGTATCTGTATCTGTATCTGTATCTGTATCTGTATCAGTATCTGTATCTGTATCAGTATCATTATCTGTATCTGTATCTGTATCAGTATCTGTATCTGTGTCTGTATCTGTATCTGTATCAGTATCAGTATCTGTATCAGTATCTGTATCTGTGTCTGTATCTGTATCTGTATCTGTATCAGTATCAGTATCTGTATCTGTATCAGTATCATTATCTGTATCTGTATCAGTATCTGTATCTGTGTCTGTGTCTGTATCTGTATCAGTATCTGTATCTGTATCTGTATCTGTATCTGTGTCTGTATCTGTGTCTGTATCTGTATCAGTATCAGTATCTGTATCTGTATCTGTATCATTATCTGTATCTGTATCAGTATCAGTATCATTATCTGTATCTGTATCAGTATCTGTATCTGTGTCTGTATCTGTATCTGTATCAGTATCTGTATCAGTATCAGTATCATTATCTGTATCTGTATCAGTATCTGTATCTGTATCATTATCTGTATTTTTTTTTAATAACCTTTATTTACCCAGGGTAGGTTCTCTGAGCACGGATGCTCTTTTTCAAGAACACCCTGCTTCACATTCACACAGTTCCATTCACACCTGGGAGCTGCCCAGTACAACCACAGTCTGCCACCGTTGGCCACTGAGCAACTCCCACTCGAGCAGTTGGGGGTTAAGTGCCTTGCTCAAGGGCACTTCAGCGGTTGGTGTTAAGGGTATGGGAGAGAGTTATTAATTCACTTCCCCAGATCATTATCTGTATCTGTTCAACCAACAAAATGCTCTGTATCTGTATTCAGATTGGGAAATGGGCGTGGTTTATAGGGCTGTCACTAACGATTATTTTGTTATTGACTAATCCACAACAATTGATTCTATTTGCAATTGAATATTTAAAAATGTTTTACCAGTATCCTCAGGTCACATGGGTAGTTGCCTCTTTGACACCACCTACTGAATACCCAGAGTAGGAGATGAGCCATGACGTTTATTTATGTCTATAACTGCTGTGTAGTGTGGATGCCTACTGTACATGAGTAGGGTGAGTAACACCCGCCTGTTACTATGACAATGTATCCATGCCTGTCTAAATGCTGAAAAAACATTACTTTTTAGTTTTAGATTTAAAAAACTACCAGCCAGAGATATTTTTTACCAGCCAAACTGTACATTGGATTATCGACGAAACCTTACTTGGTCCCAAGAAAAGGGTCTCGTGTATTATTGGGTTAGGACTTAGGACATTTACTGTACATTGGAGGGGGTTGGGTTAGGACATTTACAGGGGCCAGTTTCGAATTGCAGTCTCCCGTAGGTGCCCCTTGAGAGTGGTTTTAAAAGTGGGTAGTGATTCACATTCCTTTACAGCTGCGGGTAGGGCGTTCCACATTGATGTGGCATAATTCCAAAAAGTGTTTAGTCCCTTGTTTGAGCCGAATCTGGGTTTAACATGATTTGTGGAGCTCCCTCTGGTGTTGTGGTTGTGGTATTCAGTGACCTTTGGGAAGTATTTTGACATGTACATGGGTACCTTAGTCGTGTAGTGTATCTTGTAGACAAGGCCCATTGCAAGTTGCTGTACTCTGTTGTCTACTCTAAGCCATCCTAGGTTGTCAAAGTGGGCAGAGGTGAGGTGGGTTCTAGGAGTAAGGTCAAGCAGTAGTCTGACCAGTTTGTTTTGTGATGTTTGTAATTTAGTTTTTAGCGCCTTTGAGGTGCTTTGGTACCATGAGGTGCAAGCATAGTCGTTGTACCCTTATATGAGTGCTCCTGCCAGAGTCTTCAGGGTATTCTTGTTTACCAGAGAGGAGATCCGGTACAAGAAGCTAGTTCGTTGGTTGACTTTTTTTTATTACATTGGATGCTATTTTGTCACAGGAAAGATTTGCCTCTAGGATGGAACCTAGGTATGTAATTTCATCTTTCACAATATTATCACCCACTGTAACTGAGAAGCCGTCGGCCTTGCTGAGTTTGTTATTTGAACCAAAGAGAATGGACTCTGTTTTACCCAGGTGTAATGATAGTTTGTTGTCAGTGAGCCAGGTGCAGATTTTGCCTAGTTCTGAGCTGAGGGTTTTTTCAACCTGTAACTTGTTCTTGTCAGAGACCAGCAGCACTGAGTCGTCCGCGAACAGGAACAAGTTGCAGTCACAAGCTGACGACATGTCATTTGCATAAATTAGGAACAGTAGCGGTCCTAGTATGCTTCCTTGTGGAACACCACAGCTCACTAGGAGAGGGGGGGATAGGGTACCGTTTACCTCCACCATCTGTTCTCTCCCCTCCAGGTAGGATTGCATCCAGCTCACTGATAGACTATCAAAACCAATTGCTTTTAGCTTGTCAATCAGAATGGAGTGATTGACAGTGTCGAAGGCCTTTTGTAGGTCCAGCATGACCATGCCGCAGTATTTGCCCGCATCCACCTCTTGTTTGATGTGGTCGTTCAAATAGAGAAGGCATGTGTCAGTGAAGTGGGGTGTTCTGAAGCCAGATTGGAATTCGAAGATTAGATTCCCGCAAGGTACTTTTTCGACCTGTTCGTATACTATTTTTTCCATGACTTTCGAGATGGAGGTAAGAATAGAAACAGGGCGGTAGTTGCCTGGGTCTAATTTGTTGCTCTTTTTGTGCAGGGGGGTTACTCTCGCAATTTTTAAGTATTTGGGTACGTGTCCCTGTTTTATGGAGAGGTTTATTATGTGATGTGTGATGACTGGGGTGGGCGGCTGCTGAGTCTCTGAGGAATTTGGAGGGGATATTGTCATGGCCAGTGGCCTTGTTAGGTTGGTGGGCGCTCAGTTTTTTGAGTACCTCAGCTGTTGTTACCATTTCTAGTTTGAAATCGTCTTTGCGGACCCCTAGGTTATTGTAGTAGGCTATGATGTGTTCTACCCCAAAATGCCCTGAGTGGGAGGGTAGTTTATTTACCAGTGTTGTGGCTATGTTTGTGAAGAAAATGTTTAAGTAATTGGCCACATCCAGCTTGTCTGTGATGAGCGTGTTGTCCGTCTTTATGTTTATGTTTGAAAATCTGGTTTTAAGTTTTTTACTGCAGCCTAGTTGATTATTGAGTAATTTCCAAAGTTCACTGGGTTTATTTTAGTTTTCCTCAGTTTTGTCATTGATGAAATTCTTTTTTACAGTTTTGATCATGGAGTTTACTTCATTTCTTAGTCTGTTTCTTTGCAGTTTGAGTTCAGTCACGTGGGCTTGGAGTTCACTGCTCAAGCTTTTCGTAAGATGAAGCCTATTAGCATAATCCATGTCAAAAAGAGTAAATGTATACACACACACACACACACACACACACACACACACACACACACACACACGCACACACACAATATTCTTGCTAATGAAGTGAAATATTTATTATCATCAACTATCCAGTTCGTTTTTATAGTGTAACGCTACTTCAAATGATGATGATGATGATGATGATGATGATGATGAATAGTTTTATTTTCGGTCTTTGTTTACAGATAAATCAAAAACACACATGTGTGGACTTTCAAAAGGAAAGAGGGAGAGGGAGAGAGATGGGCTCAGCCCCCCCCCCCCCCCCCCCCCCATTCCTCACTATTGGAACTCTTTCCAGGGTTAGCTTAGTTAGCGTTAGCAGCTAACATTAGTTACGTTTTTTACTGCGACGTGGGCATACAGGAATCGCGAGGATGTAAAGCGTGTTAGATGTACTTATTGGACCCGTTGCTCGCAGAGTTTACATAGAAACAGCACGACTTGCAAGAGGTGTTGTCACAGGCTGCAGGACGCAGGGCTGAAGAGCTAGCTGTCATAGCTTCTAAAGTGTAAGGTGGGGGCAGCGGGCTCAGCCCCTCCCTTCCAGCTGGAGTTGAGTGAAACACAGAAGTTATCAAATGCGAGCGAAACGTGCACCGTCCGGTCCTGGCTCTAGGCGGAAGCACGAATAGTGGTCTAAGAGTGGTCTCAAATGTATCCCCTTGCCCCACTTTGCCTTTTATGTCTTTGTCTGTGTTTGTGTCATGTATGTTTGTTTTTGTTTTGCTGCCAATTGGCCATGTCTTGCTCGAAAAAGAGATCATTGATCTCAAGTGACTACCTGGTAAAATAAAGGTAAAATAAAAGAGAAGTTATTTTGAAGGTGATTCATTGCACACTAGTTAGATTATATGTTGAGCATGTTATGACTTTGAACGTCTGCCATTTCCACAGCAAAAGGCATACAAGTAACAACAATACATATGCGTCGATCATGAATATGCAAATTGTGTCGTGGTTTATAATATTTCTTTGTGTGTGCAATTATTGTACAATACAAGATCAAATTAAGAAATTAACATCAGCTTAAAGGAAGTCACGTTAAATCTGTCAAATGTATTTTCTAACCTAATATTAATTGGAAATGCAATTGTTCAAAGCATCAAATTGATTTAATAATAATTGATCTGTACTTGTGCTCTCTGTCTCTTTATTTTTATTTTTAACTAAACAAAGTTTTATGAATTGTCTGACGTTGACCCCCTCCCCCCTTTAACTGGGGGACATTGAACAATTACAAACTGAAAATCTATATTTACAACAGTATTACATAACAGTAATAACAACACAATAACCTTTTTGTTAAGAGTGTAGAGCAGCAGGCCTTTGCACACACCCCACCTTCCCTCCTGCTAAATCAGGTGTGTTATATTGAAGCAGCTTGTAGACTGATATATTAAAATGTAAATGGTAAATGGTGCATTTATATAGCAGCTTTTATCCAAAGCGCTTTACAATTTGTTCCTCACATTTTACCCACTCACACACACATTCACGGCGGAGGCGACCATGCAAGGTGCCAACCTGCTTATCGGGAGCAATTAGGGGGTAAGTGTCTTGCTCAAGGACACATCAACACGCTGCCCGGGAGGAGCGGGAATCAAACCGGGAACCTCCGGATTGCCAGACGACTGCTCTACCTCCTGAGCCACTGTCGCCCCTATTATTATGTCCCAGATGTTTTCAAACCTTAAATAATTTTCTATATTGAATGTACATTTCTATAAATGTTCTTTGTGCCATATTGTTCAATAAACTGAAAATGGTTTAGCAGCATCTCTACACCCTCATGGAGAACGCAAGGATCTATGAATGTTCATATTGGCAACAATATGAATTGATATTTACCAGGAATAGTCAGCAGCTTATTCTTCTCTCAAGTCATGTCAATACCTACTCAACGCTCTGTGTTTGCTGAAGCTAAAGGTCTGAAGTTACCACATATTGGACCATGATAGATTCAACATATTAGTGACATCACACATGCAACTCAGATTTCAGGGAGGTACAGAAAAGCTCCTTCCTCTCCAGGGGAAGAGTGTGAAATGGGTGCCCAGGAGGAGTTAACACACTACCAAAGGGTTAACCCTTTCACTGCCAAACGACAAAGGGTTAACCCTTTCACTACCACACTACAGAAGGTTAACCCTTTCACTACCACACTACAGACAGTGTGGTAGTGAAAGGTTAAACTTCTGTAGTGTGGTAGTGAAAGGTTAACCTTCTGTAGTGTGGTAGTGAAAGGTTAACCTTCTGTAGTGTGGTAGTGAAAGGTTAACCTTCTGTAGTGTGGTAGTGAAAGGGTTAACCATACATTTTTATTTTAAAATTTTATTGATAGGAGGGGTTAAATTAGTTAGAAATACATTTAGTAATAAATGCATTCAATATTTGCTGGAATCAATCAGTAGGGTTATTATTCTTTGGTCCAGTGGCGCCCCCTGGTGATCTGGCCATGGGAAGTCCTGTGAGCCCTCTGCAACTCACGCCACCCTGAATCAATAGGCTCTAGGTTAGAGACAATCTATAGGTGATATAGATAATTCAGCCACTAGATGTCACACTAGAGCACCAGTATGTCATTTATCCAATCAGGTGCGTTCCACATGGGGAACTGGGAAGTATGCAACATGTAAACAACAACATTCAATTATTAATTAATCAATCGTTTTTTTTGGGGGGTAGAGCAATACTTTTATTCTCCACCTTTCTAGAAGTTCTGTGGATGTTTTTTTTTTAAATGATTATTACTACATAAAACGTTATCTATAGCACCTTTAAGTCATGGATGGTAAAAACCTAACACGGAGTCTTCAAAGATTGGGCTGTCACATGACTTTAATTTCCTGAACCCATAAGATCACATTCGACAAAAACTGCTACCACATGGGGTGGAAATCCCATAAACAGATTTGTTCCCCCCCCCTCTCTCTCTCTCTCTCTCTCTCTCTCTCTCTCTCTCTCTCTCTCTCTCTCTCTCTCTCTCTCTCTCTCCCCTCTCTCTTTCTCTCTCCCCCTCCTCTCTCTCTCTCTCTCCCTCCCCTCTCTCTCCTTCCCCCCTCTCTCTCTCTCTCTCTCTCTCTCTCTCTCTCTCTCTCTCTCCCTTGCAGTGTTGAGCCCTCGATGTCTAAGTTATGGTCAAAAGCACGATGTAAGACACCTTCCTTGTTTACAGCTGGGGAGTATAGAGACAACAACAACAGACCACATATGAGTTGTTTAAAGCGATCAATAGGCTGAGGAATAGAGAAGTCCTGGCAACAGACGCACTTACAGGGTTTCATTAACCACTCAATAAACACTCAAGCAATAAAGAAGTCTGCACTCCCAAAACAAGTGCACAAGACACATATCAAGATGAATACGTCACCCCAACAGCAGGCACACTTTTTTCCATTTATACCGGCAGCAATCAGGCTCTACAACAAAGGGCTCGGGCGGCCGGACCGGCCGGTTCTGTTGCCAGAGCTATCATTGTCACAATTCGGGACTTGATAACTAGAGACTCACGTCACCGTACCGACTATCTTGTTTCTTTGCACTAGAGACTCATATCACTGGACTCTCACCACTGGACTATCTTGTGTTTGTACTTTTTATATTACTATATTGTATTTGTATTGTGAAGCTATGCATCCCCCACCCTGTATCCCCCCCATGCTCCTTTGACACCCGAATTTCCCCAAGGGGATCAATAAAGATATTATCTTAATATTGTAGTGCTGAGAGATGGGAGTCGGAGACGGTAGCTCGAGGTAGAGCGAACAGCATTTATTTGTGAGACAAACACAACATGCTACTGCTACGTTGCTTGCAGTCGACTGACTTGTGGTGGCAGGTAGTGCCACCTCATATAATGTTCGGGCGGAACTCTTGTTCCTAACAATAGTTCCGTGGGTGAATTATGTACAATTAACAATCACTACACAAGCCCCCCCAGAATTCATCCATGGTCAAAATCTCCACGGCGGGGAGAGACAACGACCCGGCCGCGGCGTGAGCGGACAACCGGGGGCGCGGTGCAAGCGATTGCGCCCTCCACAGCGCCCGGGGGCATGAACCGGCCACGGTGAGTGCGGAAAGCCAGGGGCGGCGCAAACGCCCGCGTCCTCCCCGACACCCGGGGGCACAGACGTCGACGAGGCCAACGGCGGCTCCGTCGTTTTGGCGGGTCCCGGGGTAGCGGCGGACGGCCTCGGCGGGGGGAGAGGGCCAGCTCTAAGGGCTGGGAAATGTCTACGTGGGCGGGTTCAATCTTGTGGTGGTTGTACCCCACCTCAAAGGCGAGCCTTCGCCAGTCCTCAGGGGCCTGTGGGCTAGGGTGTCCGGTGGATCGGTCATTCAGCAGCGTCGGACCCGAGTGACCAATCGCGACGTCCTCCAGGCGTAGACTGGAATCTGCAGTCCCGAGGGCCTGGATGTCGTGGTCGGAGGCCTGTTCCGAGCCCCTGTTGACGTAGTCGAGGTCCGGCTGTACAGCTCCGATGACGACGTTGGGCTTCTCGGCGACGTGTCTCGCGGCGCACTCGGAATCGTACGTGAGCTGTTGTCGTGCCGACCATGGCTCCGCTACCCTTGACTCAGAAAACGTGAGGGGTTTGTGGTCGGTGAAAGCTGTAAGAAGGCCGCCGTATGTCGCCTCATCGCGGACACATGCCAACGAAGCCTGTGTCTGCGCGTTTATTAGGCGGCCATGTCTAATGTCCACGAGGAGCCCGTGTGCACCCAGGAAATCTGCCCCGAGTAGTGGGAACGAAATGTCGGCCGTGATGCAGTCCCACGTGAACCGCTGGCCCCCAAAACACAGTTCCACGGTCCTTGTACCGTAGGTGCGGATAGGGGTATCGTTGGCGGTCGTCAGGCGTGGACCTCTATCATCGCCGGCGGTGTCCTCTTTTGTAGCTGGCAGGACGCTCCTCTGAGCTCCGGTGTCGCAGAGGAATTTGCAACCGGAGAGTGTGTCTCTAATGAAAAGCAGCCGGTTCGACATACCTGCGCTCACCGCTGCTACTGGGCGCAGGTGTCTGCGTTTATGCGTTATGACGAAAGTGCAAGGGGAACGGCATCTTGTCGCCCTCGCGCCGAAACGCGCGTGGTAATAACACAGGCCTGCGGCAGCGCTGCTCCTGTTCTTCCTCGCCCCTCCCCCCTGCGGCGTGTAGCGAGTCGAGGCTATTAGCCCTGGGGCAAAGTGTCGAGTGGCCAGGTAGAAGCGGTCTGCCTCTTCTGCCAAAGCACGGGGATCAGTAGTCGCTGTATTGGCAAGTGCCGTCTGCACGTGTGGCGGCATGTGCCTGAGAAACAGTTCGATAAACAGGAAATCAGGCCGTTCTGCACCCAGCAGGTTTAACATCATCTCCATGTGCTCCGAAGGTTTGCTGTCCCCCAAGCCTCGTATAGCCAGCAAGCGTCGGGCCCGCTCTGACTGTGACAACTCGAATATTCTGAGTAGGTGCGTCTTAAACGCCTCATATTTATTCCGGGCAGGCGGAGCTGTTATGAAGCCTACCGTCCTCGCCGCTGTAGTGCTCCCGAGGCTCGAGACGACGTGGTAATATCTTGCGGCGTCGTCGTCAACCCCTCGTAGGGCGAACTGCGCCTCTGTTTGAGCGAACCACGCCGCAGCAGAATGCTCCCAAAACTCCGGCAATCGAAGAATAACGGCATCGTTTGCCATGTTCGGTTCGGTCCCTGATACTTCAGCGAGACCAATGTCGGGGTCACCAGTGTAGTGCTGAGAGATGGGAGTCGGAGACGGTAGCTCGAGGTAGAGCGAACAGCATTTATTTGTGAGACAAACACAACATGCTACTGCTACGTTGCTTGCAGTCGACTGACTTGTGGTGGCAGGTAGTGCCACCTCATATAATGTTCGGGCGGAACTCTTGTTCCTAACAATAGTTCCGTGGGTGAATTATGTACAATTAACAATCACTACAATATCTCATCTTACGAGCCTGAACACCAACACTTGCCAAAAATGTATAGCCTTATCATGTATCACAGCGGATGCAGGCTATGATATGCAATATCAATGTCATCATGGCAGGTGGAAGAAATAGCCAATTGCAACGAGAAGGGGGCAGGAGAAGAACAACAAGTTCTTTGTTTTGACTCGCACGTCTGAATGAATGGAAGTGGACGGCCATTTTGGATAATCATGCTGAATTATTGCGGTACACACATTACAAAAACCTTTGTAAAACACACATTTTCCGTGGGAATTGTATAGACTTTGGACCTGTATGACTTCAGGCTATGGAACCGTTATGTTTTCCAGATCCTACCTCTCAGCTGGAACCAAAAACAGCCATCTGGCAACAAGTCAACACAAAAGTAAGCAGCAAATATTTAATTTCAGTGTGTTCAAACCTCTGTTTCTCTATTACATTAACCTTCTTAAAGTAAGAAACTTCAGAATGTTACCTTTCAAAAGAGACCAGACTCATGCATGTGCTATAAGTACAAAGTATAATAAATGGTAAATTACTTTGGGTATGCAATCCTCAGGCGTTGTATGCCAAATGTGGGCTAAGTTTAAGGAGTTAACTAGCTAATAGGGATGGAGATCAATAGCACGCTTGCCCCTCAAAAACACAACCTGAGTGAGTCCTAAGCTTACGGGAAAAGATAGCTTGATTCACCCAGCATTTGCAGACACATTGTATGGAAATTAGGTTGTGTAGGTTGTGCAGAACCCATTAGCCATTCCTTCAGCATTTTGAAGGAGCATAATCCAAGCAGACTCAGTAGTTGATAATAATAATCCACGTCAGCAGACTCAGTAATTGATAATAATAATCCACGTCAGCACTCAGTAGTTGATAATAATAATCCACGTCAGCAGACTCATTTGTTTATAATAATAATCCACATCACCAGACTCTGTAGTTGATAATAATAATCCAATGTTAGCAGACTCATTAGTTTATATTAATAATAATCCACGTTAGCAGACTCATTCGTTTATATATAACATCATCTCCCCTCCTCCAGTCCAAGGCAAAAAAAACACTACAGACGGGTTAACTTTTTTTTTGTATCCACTTTTTTCTCCCCCTATTTTTTTTCTTGTATTTTCCTCCCATTCCAATATTTAGTCGTTATGCCAATTCCCCCCTCCCCTTCCTGGTCGTTGCGTGCATTTGCCCCCTACTTGCCGGTCTAGGGAGCCCTGAAGTCTATCACATGCTTCCTCCGATACATAGGAGACAGCCAGCAGCCTCTTTTCACCTGGCAGCGAGGACTCTCATTGGGTGAGTGTAACGCGTGGGAGGGCACCCTGCAGGCACCCTGACCGACCTGTAGGAGTAGCTGTTTACAACGACCAGATTACCACCCACCGGCTTCCCTCCCGCTGACACTGCCAAATGTCAGTATGACGACCGGCCAAGCCGGAGGCACCGCTGACAGCTGGATTCGATACCAGTGTCTCTGCGGTGGTAGACAGACGCTTAGTCCGCTGCGCTACCCGGCCGCCTAAGGGTTAACCTTCTGTAGTGTGATAGTGAAAGGGTTAAAAACTCTACATGAAACTCGATGTCTCTCAGTTCAGTTTAGCCACTACAGCTAAACTTGCCTAGGTCACCAAATGTGCTAGGTCCGGCCCTGTGCTTCAATTAGAACAGCCGTGTACGCAATAATTGTTGGTTAAACTCCTGGTTTGCTGCATTTGTTTTGGACTTCTTTGCCAATACGAGACGTAAATATATTACTTATGACTGTAACGTTACGTACATTATGCCTTCAGAAACCCTTCTGCTGTTGTCCTTCACAAGGACTTGATGAGACGCCTGAGCGAGAGATGTTTGTTTGTTAAAATATTCTCTGCAGAGTCACAGCTCGGTTCTAGATCCTTGTTTGTGATTTACCCTTTCACTACCACACTACAGAAGGTTAACCCTTTCACTACCACACTACAGAAGGTTAAACCTTTCACTACCACACTACAGAAGGTTAAACCTTTCACTACCACACTACATAAGGTTAACCCTTTCACTACCACACTACAGAAGGTTAAACCTTTCACTACCACACTACAGACGGTTAACATTCTGTAGTGTGGTGGTGAAAGGGGTAACCTTATGTAGTGTGGTAGTGAAAGGGTTAACCTTCTGTAGTTTGGTGGTGAAAGGGTTAACATTATGTAGTGTGGTTGTGAAAGGGTTAACCTTCTGTAGTGTGGTAGTGAAAGGGTTAACCTTATGTAGTGTGGTGGTGAAAGGGTTAACATTATGTAGTGTGGTAGTGAAAGGGTTAACCTTCTGTAGTGTGGTTGTGCAAGGGTTAACCGGCTGTAGTGTGGTTGTGAAAGGGCTAACCCTTTGTTGTGCGGCAGTGAAAGGGTTAACCTTCTGTAGTGTGGTAGTGAAAGGGTTAACAATTTGTTGTTCGACAGTTAAAGGGTTAACCTTCTGTACTGTCGTAGTGAAAGGGTTAACAATATGTATTGTCGCAGTGAAAGGGTTAACCCTTTGGTAGTAGGAATTCCTTTGTAACTCGATTTACGTAGTTATTCGGCATTATCGAACAGCTTCGTAATATAATAATTATAATGATAATAAATACGACAATATTTGTATCATTAACAATTACGTTTTGCATTTATAGTTCTGACTCAATGAGGCATTGTGAACACACACTGCAAACTAAATAAATAAGAACTAACCCGATCACTGAGGATATAGCTACTGTATAGTGGAATATACTGTATTAATATGCCATATACTGTCTTCTTCTCTATGATATTATTTATAGTTGGTTTTGTTAGGGATTAGTGTTGGCGGAGGACCCAAACGCAGAACAGGACGATGAGAAGGCAATAGGCAACAACGAGACACGGAGCCAGGAGTGAAGTCAAAAGAATAATGCTTTACTTCAGCATACAAAAAGATGGCACAGCAATGGCCGGCAGAGGGCAAACTACCAAACAAAGAATAAACTCATAAATGAGAGCATGTACCAAAGGCACAACAAAAATGCTGCAAGGCAGGCAAGAAAAAATAGCACAAGCTGACTACAAATAATACACTAACAAAACGAGACAAACTTTACACGAAAACAAAGAATGGTGGAACAACAAATTAACACTAGGAAACTTACTATAGGATCACAGGAGAACAGAACATGAACAAGGACGTGGAACAGCAAACAAGCATGGACACCAAACACAAGCAGCAAACACTAGCAACAAACGATGAACCGACAATGGAGGGTAGGGAACACACACCAGATATAGGGGGAACAATTAACACTAGAGAGACAGCAGGGCAATTAGCAAAACGAGACGCACATGGGGTGAGACAACCAGGAAGGAAACACTCGCAAGAAAAGACTGAACACTAGACAGAGTAAACAACAACCAAACAACCAGACAAGGAACTAATAAACAAGGAACATAACATTTAACAGGGGAACAAGAGACAACGTAGCAGGGGAAGGGCACAGAGAGACATGTAGACATTAAAGATACACCAGTGCACCAGGAGGGTATGCTTGAGGGAGATAAGGGGAAGTTCAGATGAATGTCCAGCAGGGGGAGGTACAGATGGGAAAAGTATGTGCAAAGGTGGGAGCTGTTGAGGAGGACGGAAAGGAGGGGAGGGTCCTAGGACAGGTGGACCCTTACAATTTTGATGTATTCCTATTGCTAGAACTAACATGTACTTACACGTGCGAAATTAATCGTTCCAGCAAAGTAGGCTTCTATTATTCTAATGACTTGTGAATGTTTTATTAGGTATTATAGTAGTAAGTCCTACTGTAGAACATAGATATATGATAATAATATTATTATTATATTATAAAAGAAATTATGGATTGAAATGTCTCGACAACATTGAAAATGAGGGTGACCTCAATTGTCCTTTTCGAGAATAAATAAATAAATAAACACACACAGACATACAGCACACACACACAGAAATCAACATGGTCCTGCAAGAATGTAAGACAATGTGTGTGTGTGTGTGTGCGCAGGGGCGTAGCTGGGGGGGGGTAGCTTAGGATGATTCCAAGGGCCCAGCACTGGGGGGGCCCCCAAATTTTTTTTTTTTTTTTTTTTTTACTAGACATCACTCAGGTGTATTATTGATGCTCTCATTGATACTATGTTTGTTTCTGAAGTGTGTGTGTGTGTGTGTGTGTGTGTGTGTGTGTGTGTGTGTGTGTGTGTGTGTGTGTGTGTGTGTGTGTGTGTGTGTGTGTGTGTGTGTGTGTGTGTGTGTGTGTGTGTGTGTGTGTGTGTGTGTGTGTGTGTGTGAGATATATAGAGAGAGAGGGGGGGCTTTGGTAGACTATTGCATTGGTCCATTCATTGAAGATGAACGCAATGCGACATCCTTTACTAGGCTCACCCACCAACAGTGCAGGTGCTGAACTGCTGATCTGAATGTATAGGTAAAAACCATATTATGTGTTTTCATCAATAAAATAATTGCCAAAAAGATTTTCGCTTGCGTGCTCGCATTCACTGGGGGCCTACAAATACATTCTTTCATGGGGCCCAGAATCTGGAGCTACACCCCTGTGTGTGCGCGCACACTAATGTGTAAGAGAAAGCACGTGTGTATGTGCATATCTGTGTCCCTCTTTTTCACAGTCTAATGCTGGCAGGTATGTGATGATGATGATCTGTTGCATAATAATACCAAGCAGAACATTCTTCTTCTGGCACCAAATGTCTCATAGTTCTGTTGTTTAATGTTTATGATGATGATGATGATGATGATGATGATGATGATGATGATGATGATGATGATGATGTGTGTTCATGTGTGCTGTGCACTTGCCATAAATGCGTGCGCCTCTCTTTCTTATTGCCTACAAGACACGACTGTTGTGCTGCTAGTGTAGCATCCACCTGTAAGCTGTCTGAAGCTGCTCCCATGATAGAGAGAGAGGGAGAGAGAGTGGGGGGAGGGGGAGATAGCGAGAGGGGGAGAGCAAGGTGGGGGCGAGAGAGAGAAAGAGACAGAGAGAGAGAGAGGGGGGGGAGCAAGAGAGAGAGAGAGAAATAGAGAGAGAGGGGGGAGAGAGCAAGAGAGAGAGAGGGGGCGAGAGAGAAAGAGACAGTGAGGGCGATAGAGAGAGAGACAGAGAGAGGGAGACAGAGAGAGATGGGGGGGAGAGAGAGAGAGGGAGAGAGAGAGAGAGAAAGAGAGAGAGACAGGGAGAGAGAGAGAGAGAGAGAGAGAGAGAGAGAGAGAGAGAGAGAGAGAGAGAGAGAGAAAGGGAGAGAGAGAGAGAGAGAGAGAGAGAGAGAGAGAGAGAGAGAGAGAGAGAGAGAGAGAGAGAGAGAGAGAGAGAGAGAGAGAGATAGGGGGGGGGAGAAAGCGATTGGAGAGGGGGCGGACCGGCACGCGGCGATTGGAAAATGTTGGATATATGCTTGCTAATCCGGTGATGGGCCTCGGTTACCGGAGGGAGGGAGGGAGGGAGGGAGGGAGGGCGTGCGGCGGTGAGTGAGAGAGATAGAGAGTGGGAGGGAGGGGTCTGGTGGAGAGGGGGAAAAAATCTGCTGAGGGAAAAAAAATGAGTGGGGCGGGGAGCAATCGCTCGCTCGGCGCGCGTGCCCGTCGCGTCCTGTGAGCCTTTGTGCAGCTCGAGACTCTGATATCTCACATATCAATAATTCAGGCGCGAGAGCAGACGGACTCCCGCCCGCGCGCTATGTATTCTACTGTGCTGCTGCCGCGAGACGACAAGCCGGGCCCCGGAAACAAGCAGCTCGCGACCGCCACCACCGCCTACTGCTCCACCATCACCCAGTGACCGGTAACCACAGCAACCAGGAAAGAAAGAAAGAAAGAAGCGGGAAAAAGAAGAGAGAAAAGAAGTTGAGAGCCAAGGTCGGAGTCAAAGAGGAGCGGAGGAGAGAGGGGTTGAAACCGCTCCGTATCCCTGAAACACGGTCGGAAAACGGTAAAGGAAGAGGTTTAATCCAGGGGTGAAAGAGAGGACTGATACTTCCCAGAGAAAAATAAAAATAAAAATAAAATAATAATTTCACTGTATCAGGGGCAGTCTTTTTTCTCCACAAGCTGCACCAGGGACAATCTGGGGAACTCTATACTTTCATTTTCTATAACGGAATTTCAGCTGAAGTGCGGAAAAGGAAAAATGTGAAGAACAAGATTCGAAGTTTTTGGGGCGTTTATTGAGAATATTTTAGTGATACTATAACCTTACTATTGCATTTTTTACACTTGAGACCTGAAGCCGCGCGTGAATCCGTTCGTCCTGTTGAAGTGGAAACGGATCGAAGGAGGAAGATTCAAGTCCGCCGGTTCACATAACCGCTTGCAGCGGAATCTCTCAACACAACCGTCTGTGAAGAAGTGGAAGACGGGGGGGGGGACCGTTCCCAATTAACGCATTGGCATTTTTTCCAGAAAATACCTTTATTGATATATTCAGTTCCCTTCAGATTGAAGTCACAAACTCTTTGCTTTTGAAGTGGGAAAGAATTAAATACAATTCACTGTCTTGTCACTACTGTTTTTTTTTTAGAAGCGGGTGAAAGGAAAGAAAAACCCCGTAAGTAAAAAACCAGCGGTCCTTCCACTCCTTCCCTTCCTTCTCCCTCCTCCATTATGTTGACTCCACTCTACCTGCTCTGTGCCACCTGCTGCGGGCTCCTGGCGGTGCTCAGCCCGGCGCCGGCTCTGGCTCAGAACGAGACGGAACCCATCATCCTGGAGGGGAAGTGCCTGGTGGTGTGCGACTCCAACCCCACCGCCGACCCCACCGGCACCGCGCTGGGCATCTCCGTGCGCTCCGGCAGCGCCAAGGTGGCGTTCAGCGCCGTGAGGAACACCAACCACGAGCCGTCCGAGATGAGCAACCGGACCATGGTCATCTACTTCGATCAGGTGAGAGGATTATATTATTAATGAATCTCTAAACGATACTCTAATCTCTAGCGGGAACAGTCTGACTACACTTGGAGATCGTGGAGAGCTATGCCGTTCATCACCATGCACATACCCAGCTACACTCTCTCCACCTCCAGGCTCAACGTGGAAACCTTCAGCCTGTTTCCCGTGTTTTATATACTACTATATATGTATATCATGTATGTATATACTATATATGTATCACTATCTACTATGGTTTTATCGAAATGTACAGGATTTTGTCATTTACAGGGCTTTAGTAAATGTTTGCGGTTCTGTTAATCTTCTTTAATAGTATACTGTGTTTTATACTACATACAAAATACATATACGTTGGAAAGATTATTTTCTGTCCTGATCAGTTAATGCTACTGTTAGCTGTATTGTCTTGTATTTGTGATCTCTACACGGGGCGGTTGGGACAGTTACCCGGTGTCGGTTGGGACTCGTTTTGGAGGTGATGATAATGAAACCAGATCAAGCTGATAAGTGCCACTGAAATTAAGACTCAAAGACTCAAAGTTTCAGTAATTTACATAAAGATATATTAAATTAAATAATTGTTATATATTGATAGAAAATGAAATGTATATATTTCCCCCCCTAAGGAATATGTAAACTTAAATAGTATAGGTTGTAATATATATTGCACGAACAGCTGTGAGCTCTAAAACAAAAGAACACAAAACAACATAATAGCCTACATTGTTAGCAGACATCTGTGTCTGTGTAAAATTATTTTCATCCCTGTTCAAGTAGTTTGTGAGTAATGGAGGTCTGTTTTGTTATATGTGGCTATACCCTTAATCCAGTTTAGTCCCAGATAAAAAAAAAATATATATATATATTGGGCAAAATAAAGACAGAAGATGATTATAGTTAGTCTATACAATAATGGTGACGTTTTCAACCAATTCACTTGTAAGTCAAAATATGATGTATATTTATTTTATTCAGCCCGAATAAGTCCATCCTGTGGGCACACACATTTTTTAATCTATATTTCTTAGGAAGGGAATTATGCTATAGCCTGATAAATAAATACATATTTCGGAAAATAGGCATATTTACACCTGTAGATTGTGCATGCGATCTTCAGTGTTCGGCTCAAACACGAAGGAAAAAGCCCTCCTCCCCTCCTCCCCTCCTCCCCACCTCCCCTCCTCCCCATCTCCCCTGGCCGTGTGGGCAGCAGATTAATAGCCGACTACATCACACCTCTGTCAAATAGGTCAGAACATTTGAAGACGAGGAACTGAGAAGGCGTGTGAGGAAGGTGTGAACCCTGTCTGATTAGCCCTGTTCTCTCTTAGGCGTGAGGGCTGGCGGTGTAAAACACCGTGAGAGCTAAGAAAAAGAGGGTGAGGGATGCGAGAGAGAGAGAGAGAGAGAGAGAGAGAGAGAGAGAGAGAGAGAGAGAGAGAGAGAGAGAGAGAGAGAGAGAGAGAGAGAGAGACAGACAGACACTGAAAGTCCTCAGGAGAGCTTCCCTCATACCAGGAAATATTTAAGGAGTTGAAATCTCGGAAGCATTTTTTTCTAATCTGTTTCAGTGGATTCTATCGATAATACATTTCCACAGAGGGGCAAGAAGACATATAGGCACGTACCTGTATAACTTTAGTAGTCGGATTTGAAGCCTGTGAATATTTCAACTTTTACCCTGACAATAAGGAATATGGAAACTGACACGTCTCCAAATAATTTAGTAATGGCAGGTTGTGAGGGCGATGTCCAATCCAGATGTCTCTAAAGGTTAATTCCCTTCTAACGACCATTCAATTACACCCCTCCGCCCATAAAACCAGACATTTGGCTGCAGATGGCTGTAATTGAAATTTCCATTTTGAAAGATTGATTAAGTTCCCCTTTTCTTTTTCATAAAGTTGCGCCGAAAAAGTCCAGGACAGAATTCCTCTCCTTCCATCCATATGGTTGTTTATGTGGTTTTGCTACGCTGCTCCATTAAACATTGATACGCCACTGCGTTGGCTTTCTAGCACAAATAGAACAAGACACAAGCTTATCAAGCATTTATGAAATGACAATGATGATTTCCACTGATGTCCCAACCCCCCCTCCTTCATTCCCCCCTCTTTTTCTCTCTTCTTTCCATTTCTCTCTCCCCTCTACAGATCTTGGTAAATATTGCGAAGAGTTTTGACGAAGAGAGGAGTAATTTCATCGCCCCGCGTAAAGGAATATACAGTTTTAACTTCCACGTGGTCAAAGTCTATAACCGCCAAACCATACAGGTCAGTGTGTGTGTGTGTGTGTGTGTGTGTGTGTGCGTGTGTGTGTGTGTGTGTGTGTGTGTGTGTGTGTGTGTGTGTGTGTGTGTGTGTGTGTGTGTGTGTGTGTGTGTGTGTGTGTGTGTGTGTGTGTGTGTGTGTGTGTGTGTGTGTGTGTGTGTGTGTGTGTGTGTGTGTGTGTCGCCTCGAGGTACCCTCTCTTCCTCTGCCCCTAATATGATGCAACTTGCTGCAGGCTAAGCAGTGTGTGTGTGTGTGTGTGTGTGTGTGTGTGTGTGTGTGTGTGTGTGTGTGTGTGTGTGTGTGTGTGTGTGTGTGTGTGTGTGTGTGTGTGTGTGTGTGTGTGTGTGTGTGTGTGTGTGTGTGTGTGTGTGTGTGTGTGTGTGTGTGTGTGTGTGTGTGTGTGTGTGTGTGTGTGTGTGTGTGTGTGTGTGTGTGTGTGTGTGTGTGTGTTACAGACAGAGGGACAAGGCGGTCACATAAACTGTCCCACTGCTGCCTTCCCCTCATAAAAGTTGAATAGCACTAGTAAATCAAAAAACAGTTATTACTAGAAGTAATTTGTAGACGCTGAAGACGCCGCTCCCGGGAGGGGTTTGTAGATGAAAGGCACAGCCGTGCGGCCCTACTGGGGAATCATAATTAATCAATAAGCAAAGCTGAGCCAAATTGGAGAATGAGCTGCTATGAGGGGGAAGCTCAGGCTAGGTGACAGGCTGTGGCTTTCTGTTTCAGCACCACGGACAGTGCAGCCCTGTCCTCAAACTAGTTGACAGGCTGTGGCTTTCTGTTTCAGCACCACGGACAGTGCAGCCCTGTCCTCAAACTAGTTGACAGGCTGTGGCTTTCTGTTTCAGCACCACGGACAGTGCAGCCCTGTCCTCAAACTAGTTGACAGGCTGTGGCTTTCTGTTTCAGCACCACGGACAGTGCAGCCCTGTCCTCAAACTAGTTGACAGGCTGTGGCTTTCTGTTTCAGCACCACGGACAGTGCAGCCCTGTCCTCAAACTAGTTGACAGGCTCTGTGGCTTTCTGTTTCAGCACCACGGACAGTGCAGCCCTGTCCTCAAACTAGTTGACAGGCTGTGGCTTTCTGTTTCAGCACCACGGACAGTGCAGCCCTGTCCTCAAACTAGTTGACAGGCTGTGGATTTCTGTTTCAGCACCACGGACAGTGCAGCCCTGTCCTCAAACTAGGTGACAGGCTCTGTGGCTTTCTGTTTCAGCACCACGGACAGTGCAGCCCTGTCCTCAAACTAGGTGACAGGCTGGGGCTTTCTGTTTCAGCACCACGGACAGTGCAGCCCTGTCCTCAAACTAGGTGACAGGCTGTGGCTTTCTGTTTCAGCACCACGGACAGTGCAACCCTGTCCTCAAACTAGTTGACAGGCTGTGGCTTTCTGTTTCAGCACCACGGACAGTGCAGCCCTGTCCTCAAACTAGTTGACAGGCTGTGGTTTTCTGTTTCAGCACCACGGACAGTGCAGCCCTGTCCTTAAACTAGGTGACAGGTTGTGGCTTTCTGTTTCAGCACCACGGACAGTGCAGCCCTGTCCTTAAACTAGGTGACAGGCTCTGTGGCTTTCTGTTTCAGAACCACGGACAGTGCAGCCCTGTCCTCAAACTAGGTGACAGGCTGGGGCTTTCTGTTTCAGCGCCACGGACAGTGTCCCCTATGAGGAGGAAGCTCACTCTAGTCTAGGTGACAGGCTCTGTGGCTTTCTGTTTCAGCACCACGGACAGTGCCACCCTCCCCCTCGCTCTCTCTCTCTTGTGCCATAATCATAATAATATATTATTTTGACTTTATTTCCACAAACATTCTTTGAAATGTGTAAAATGTCTGTCTGTTCCGTTCCGTTCCATTCCGTTCTGTTCTGTTCTGTTCTGTTCCATTCCGTTCTGTCCTGTTCTGTTCTATTCTGTTTCATTCTGTTCTGTTCTGTTCTGTTCAATTATATTCTGTTAAATGATATTCTGTTTCATTCTGTTCTGTTCTGTTATCTTCTGTTCTGTTCTATTCTATTCTATTCTATTCTATTCTATTCTATTCTATTCTATTCTATTCAGCCCCCAAAGAGATTATTTCCATGGCTCTTCACACAGAGGCCCCTAATAATCCCTTTGATGCATTAACATGAAACAGAAACAGCCACTTGATCAGACACCCCCCTCTTTTAAATAACATTTAACACGGACAACCAGCCCTTAACCGCCACGCGGCATTATCTGCACGCGCCGCATCCCTCGCTAATTAAACCGTTGTGTAATTACGCCACAGGTCTCGGGGGGCCGGGCATTGCATTATGCTACTTATACCACGTTATGGGAAGCTTGAATTAATTAGCATGACAACAACAACACAAGTCAACAACAAGAACAAGGGGGGAGGGGGGGGGGGGGGGGGGGCACAAGGTGGAAATTAAATAATTACCAATTTAACCCTTTCACTACCACACTAACAAAGGGTTAACCCTTTCACTGTGCATGTGTGTGTGCGTGTGTGTGCTTGTTCGTGTGTGTGTGTGTGTGTGTGTGTGTGTGTGTGTGTGTGTGTGTGTGTGTGTGTGTGTGTGTGTGTGTGTGTGTGTGTGTGTGTGTGTGTGTGCGTGCGTGCGTGCGTGCGTGCGTGCGTGCGTGCGTGCGTGTGAGCCGGTGGACATTACAAAAGGCTTGACTCAGGCATCCAGCTCATTAAATGTGTCAAGTGACTCTCAATCTCATTTATGGGTATTTGTGGTCATTTGTTTTGAAACTATTTCAACATTTTCTTATAGTCAGAAAATAGCCTAGAATAGCATGACAAATGTGCACTAAACGAAGATGATTGTAAAGGGTTTATCTCTTCTGTAATAGAGCTTCTTCCTGTGCTATCTAGGCCAGGGTGAAGGGAGCATTCAGCGAGCCTATACCCAAGTAAAAAAGAGGAAGAAAAAAAGGAAGCGATATACTTATATATGTATACTTTAGCATACTTTTTGTGTGTTCAGAAAGAATACTGAAGTTCTGTTCAATTGAAACCATTAACCACTTAATTGAAGGGCACATTTATCAGAAAACGCCTGAAAATTGCATACCCAAAGTAATCTGCAATTTATTATACTTTATACTTATAGCACATGCATGACTCTGGTCTCTTTTGAAAGGAAACATTCAGAATTTTCATCCACAACAGGAAGAATCACAGTGTTAAAAGTTATACTTGCGTTTATTTAAATGATACTTTTGGTGTTTACAGTACAGTACAACCTACGTTTGGTGAATATGTCTATAGTGTTTATTTTATTTTATGTATGTATGTATGTATTTATTATTATTATTATGATATATATATATTTGTTTAAGCGTACGTACATAGACTAAATGTACTGCATATTAATGATTATCATACCAAGCATGTGTTTGAATTAGTACTACACAGAATTCCAAAAGTACCAAAACTACATTGCAAGTATATACTCTCAGAAGTATAATGTAAATATGCGTAGAAATATACTTTTAACACACTTATTATACTAGAATTATATACTTTCAGTATGGAACAATATACACATTCACAATTGGGTCGCCTACTAGCTAACTCTATATACACGTTTATAGGTATAGAAGGAATGGATCGCCGCCATTTGATTGTATGGATTGCTTCTATTCATTTTATGTTTCTAGGCAACAAGGACACTGTCCAGAAGCATTATTAATATTATTATTATTATTATTATTATTATTATTATTATTATTATTATTATTATTATTATTATTATTATTATTATTATTATTATTATTATTATTATTATTATTATTATTATTATAGTGCTTGAGTCCTAGGATGCTGCTAGCTTGTTGCTTTTCCCAAAGATGCCTGTCCAAAATAAAGGCGGGTGTTTTTACGCGTTTTTACCTACCTTCTGTAGTGTGGTATTGAAAGATTAACCTTCTGTAGTGTGGTAGTGAAAGGTTAACCTTCTGTAGTGTGGTATTGCAAGGTTAACCTTCTGTAGTGTGGTAGTGAAAGGTTAACCTTCTGTAGTGTGGTATTGAAAGGTTAACCTTCTGTAGTGTGGTAGTGAAAGGTAAACCTTCTGTAGTGTGGTAGTGAAAGGTTAACCTTCTGTAGTGTGTGGTATTGAAAGGTTAACCTTCTGTAGTGTGGTAGTGAAAGGGTGAAACTGTACTTTTAATGTACATATTATGTGGCTTCACCTTCTGAGTCGCCACTATGTCACTAACATCGTCATCACAGGTTACCATCTATCTGGTATCCAGGCTGATAGAATCACTGCATTAACGCAGATAGCAGAATCTAAGTCGTATGAATGATCTTTTCCTGAGCACCACTGGGGATCTGTTGCAGTGAAGTGTTAATAATTCAATAATCCATAGGAGTAGTAGATGAATACACAGTTCTTTGTTTGTTTTATTTTGATGTATACATGCTGATGATGATACACGTCATACAAGTAATATTCATACTGGTTTCAATAAATAATTGTACTTTTCCCATCTTTGAGTTTTGTGCAAAGGGAATTAGAGGCCTGTCCCATATAGACGCATGTCCCGAATAAAGACAGGGTGAGTTCAGTGATTAAAGCAAATAAAAGCTGGGCTACTACCTGAAGTTATACGGATATTAGCTTTTGAGGTCAGTCAATTTGTAATGAAAGAGCTAGCTAAGCAGTTAACTGTGTTATAAGGAGCTTGAAGCTAAGCAGTTATCTGTGTTATAAGGAGCATGAGCTAGCTAAGCAGGTATCTGTGTTATAGGGAGCATGAGCTAGCTAAGCAGTTATCTGTGTTATAAGGAGCATGAGCTAGCTAAGCAGTTATCTGTGTTATAAGGAGCATGAGCTAGCTAAGCAGTTATCTGTGTTATAAGGAGCATGAGCTAGCTAAGCAGTTATCTGTGTTATAAGGAGCTTGAGCTAGCTAAGCAGTTATCTGTGTTATAAGGAGCATGAGCTATCTAAGCAGTTATCTGTGTTATAAGGAGCATGAGCTAGCTAAGCAGTTGTCTGTGTTATAAGGAGCATGAGCTAGCTAAGCAGTTATCTGTGTTATAAGGAGCATGAAGCTAAGCAGTTATCTGTGTTATAGGGAGCATGAGCAAGCTAAGCAGGTATCTGTGTTATAGGGAGCATGAGCTAGCTAAGCAGTTATCTGTGTTAAAAGGAGCATGAGCTAGCTAAGCAGTTGTCTGTGTTATAAGGAGCATGAGCTAGCTAAGCAGTTATCTGTGTTATAAGGAGCATGAAGCTAAGCAGTTATCTGTGTTATAGGGAGCATGAGCAAGCTAAGCAGGTATCTGTGTTATAGGGAGCATGAGCTAGCTAAGCAGTTATCTGTGTTAAAAGGAGCATGAAGCTAAGCAGTTATCTGTGTTATAAGGAGCATGAGCTAGCTAAGCAGTTATCTGTGTTATAAGGAGCATGAGCTAGCTAAGCAGTTATCTGTGTTATAAGGAGCATGAAGCTAAGCAGTTATCTGTGTTATAGGGAGCATGAGCTAGCTAAGCAGGTATCTGTGTTATAGGGAGCATGAGCTAGCTAAGCAGTTATCTGTGTTATAAGGAGCATGAGCTAGCTAAGCAGTTATCTGTGTTATAAGGAGCATGAGTTAGCTAAGCAGGTATCTGTGTTATAAGGAGCATGAGCTAGCTAAGCAGTTATCTGTGTTATAGGGAGCATGAGCTAGCTAAGCAGTTATCTGTGGTATAAGGAGCATGAGCTAGCTAAGCAGTTATCTGTGTTATAAGGAGCATGAGCTAGCTAAGCAGTTATCTGTGTTATAAGGAGCTTGAAGCTAAGCAGTTATCTGTGTTATAAGGAGCACAAGCTAGCTAAGCAGATCTGTCCATATTTGTCCCATAGTGGAATATCCACACCGGCCAGTGTCTTCGCCATGAAGTTCAGTGACCGGAAATAGAACTACTACTACTAATAATAATAATTTCCTAAATGTATATAGTGCCTTTCAGGAAACCCAAGGCGCTTAACAGAGGAGGGGGCAAACTAAGGGGAAGGAGATCAGAGGAACAATTAGGAAAAAGAGGGAAGTCAGGCAGTGTCATTGATAGATTTGCAGAAGTGGTGAGATTTGAGTTGAGATTTGAGGGATGTAGCGTAGGATGCAACTAAGTGTTGGGTGTTTTTTGCAGAGTTTTGTTACTCTTCAAATCTCCTTTGTTTTCATTGTTATGTTACCGTGATGAAGGCTTTCACTGCTGAAACTCATTGGTTTAGTAAAGTAGAGGATAGTGAAGTAGAGGCAGAACGCTGGTTCTCTGTGCTGCTGTATGGTCCTCCACCTTTTATTTTGTAGCTCCTAAAAACAGAGTGCAGGCTATTTGTGAACCCCCCCGACAAAATAATAATACACTTTATTTGTAGAGCACCTTTCATACAAGAATTGCAACCCAAAGTGCTTCACATGCTGATACAATGAGCATAAAATAGACATAGAAGTCAAATTAGCATAGAATTAGACAGAATAATAGCAATGCAGAGAATAAGAAAAAGGGGTAAAAGCAATGCAGAGAATACAAATATTTGAAACACATACTGTAAGGGGCGGCTACATGGT
>NC_140182.1:21887294-21914794 GCF_963971535.1 Notolepis coatsorum
TCTCTCTCTTGCTCTCTCTTTCTCTCTCTATCCTGTCTCTCTGTTTTATCTCTCTCTCTATATCTGTTTCTCTCTCTATCTGTGTATGTGTGTGTGTGTGTGTGTGTGTCTCTCTCTCTCTCCCTCTCTCTCTCTCTCTATCTGTGTGTGTCTCTCTCTATGTCTCTCTATCTTTCTCTCTATCCTAAGGTCACTGTCAGTGATGTATGGCTCTAATAAAGGGGTGAGGTGGCTTAGGAAGGATGGCCCTGTGGTCAACACACACACACACACACACACACACACACACACACACACACACACACACACACACACACACACACACACACACACACACACACACACACACACACACACACACACACACACACACACACACACACACACACACACACACATATATATAGTAGTATAGTAGTTGCGGAAAGCGCACACACTCAAACATGGACAAACACGCATGCACGTGTGCTTTCTCTATTACTGTGTATACTAGTGTGTATTTTGTGTATGCTGTGTATATTGTGTTATGTGTATGTATATATTGTGTTGTTTACACTGTGTATACTTGTGAACAG
This sequence comes from Notolepis coatsorum, assembly GCF_963971535.1. Classification (NCBI taxonomy): domain Eukaryota; kingdom Metazoa; phylum Chordata; class Actinopteri; order Aulopiformes; family Paralepididae; genus Notolepis; species Notolepis coatsorum. Next base: position 21,887,870 of record NC_140182.1, read on the forward strand.
TATATTGTGTATATTGTGTGTTATGTGTACAGTGTATATTGTGTATACTGTGTTTATTGTGTGTTATGAGTATACTGTGTATATTGTGTTTATGTGTATATTGTTTATACTGTGTATATTGTATACACTATATTGTGTGGTATGTGTATATATTGTATGCTGTGTACAGAATAGTGTGTTATGTGTACGTGTATATTGTGTGTTATGTGTACACTTTGTACATTATGTATACTGTGTACATTGATGTGTTAGGTGTACACTGTGTATATTGTGTTTTATATGTGTATATCGTGTATACTGTGTATATTATGTTCACTGTGTATTGTGTGTATTGTGTATGTGTAGATTTTGTATATACTGTGTATATTGTGTATTGTATGTTATGTGTTTATACTGTGCATATTGTGTATTGTACGTTATGTATATATTGTATATACTGTGTGTATATTGTGTGTTATATATAAACTGTGTATATTATGTACAGTATTCTCGTTTCTTATTGATGATCCTTTGCCACATTGGATCTGCACAATACCTCCAACACATACTTGTGTACTCGTGTTTAATACTTCAAATTATACACAGCGTTCAAAAGTTAGGACTCACTAAGACATTGTTATTGTTATATAAGTCACATTACTGTATGAAGCAGGGGCTGCAGCTGTCTGAGTATAGTAACACACACAAACATACTATACACACCTCCTCCCCTCACAGTGATGCATAAAATACCCCAAAAAAGCAAAACATCAGGTTGGTTGTGAAAACAAATAGAGCCTAAAATCCAGCAGTCAATGCAGCGGTTAACCGTCTGTAGTGTGGTAGTGAAAGGGTTAACCGTCTGTAGTGTGGTAGTGAAAGGGTTAACCTTCTGTAGTGTGGTAGTGAACGGTTTAACCGTCTGTAGTGTGGTAGTGAAAGGGTTAACTTCTGTATTGTGGTAGTGAAAGGTTAACCTTCTCTAGTGGTGGTAGTGAAAGGGTTAACCTTATGTAGTGTGGTAGTGAAAGGGTTAACCATCTGTAGTGTGGTAGTGAAAGGGTTAACCTTCTGTAGTGTGGTAGTGAAATGGTTAAACTTCTGTAGTGTGGTAGTGAAAGGGTTAACCTTCTGTAGTGTGGTAGTGAAAGGTTAACGTTAGGTTATGACTATAACCAAGTTCTGTTAGTTAGGGGCGATGCTTGGCATCGCTACTGCACTATCTCGCGTACGTGCACGCGTACTGAATAAACCACAAATGTACCTCTAATACCAGTATTAGTCTGACCACACCCCTCATCAGCTTACCTTCATAAGCAGGTGTGTGGTCACCTGCTCTCCTCCTTCCCAAGCTTTCACCACAAGGTGAGGACAAGGGCTGCAGCGGCGTCCGATGCCAAGCATCGCCCCTAACTAAAGAACTTTGGTTATAGTCATAACCTAACGTTCTGTATCGTTAGTGGCTTAGCTTGGCATCGCTACTGCACAAGGGAGGCCAAGCGGAGCCACTTGGCTGACAATACACCCCCGCTGACAGCCCCCCAAAACCATCAGAACAGGGAGGGCCGAGCCCCCCCGACCCCCCCCTAATGGAGGGTAGCCCCCCTATTAGGGGACGTCACGGGAGGGCGACGGACCCGACCGTGCGAAGAGGCACTCAGCAACTCAACGCACAGGGTGAGCAGACCGTGGCTTGACCCCACGACTACACACACGCACAACCCGCATGCCACCCGGAACGACGGAGGAACAACCTCGTTACTTGCCCCAGAATCACGGGGTCAAGGGCAAACCAACCCCGTGGCAAGGCCGTAGCAGCGGAGCACGAAGGAAGACCCAGACCCACCAAAAGACTGGACTCCCTGGAATGGGGGCCCGGAGAAGTCCATGATGCCAGCATCAAGACCCACCAGGTGGGCACGTAGTGCCTCCCGGCCCCCCACATCGCCAGCGTATTCGGACAAAGGCCCCTCAGTTACTGCACCTGGTATTCCCAGGCGGAACCAACCAGGGCCAGAACCTGCCCAGCTTCCGAGATCGGACCGAGACCGGGCGTGTTCAGGTCGGTATGGCCGTAAGCCGAGCGGGCCCCGTCCCCCCAATAGTACACCGCCTGGCACACTGACCTGCAGATAGGCAGTCAGCATGGCCGTAAGCACACAAAAAAGGTTAACCAACGGAAGCAGGCAGCGCACCGGGGAAAAACCAGGCAACAGGCTGTTAACCCTAGCCTGGAGACTGCGGACGAGACAGGCGCCAGAGGGGACAGCTGAACACAGCCGCCCCGGCGGAGGAGCGTAAGCTGGCGGTGTTGCATGACCAAGCCTCCATTTAACAACCCCCACCCAGAGGGGTCGAGGCAGAGAAGGCTGACACGATTGGCAGACGTCATGAACGTGCAGGGGCACCCTCAAACGGTGAACCCGGGAGTTGACCACTGCTCCAACACACCAGGGAATCAACCACCTCGGTGTTACCCAATGCGGTGGTTGTTCCTATAACCCCTCAAGAAAAAACTCCAAAACACACCTGCGGGTATACACCGGCTATACCGCAGTACAAGTGTTTCAGTTTCCAAAAAGGGTTAACCCAGGCCTACGGGTCGCAAACATCACTTCGGACCGGGCCTGGCGGTACGGGAAGCACAGGGTCACCAGAGGAGGTCAAAAAACCACCCCCACAGGCCCCTCTTCGCCATGCGTGAGAGAGGAGCGAAAAATAATGGAGAACCAGCCCCTAAGCACACCGTACCTGGTATTCCCCGGCGGTCTCCCAACCAAGTACTAACCAGGACCAACCTGTGTAGCGGCCGAGATCGACGAGATCGAGCGCGTACAGAATGGCATGGCTGTAAGCCATGACGACAGTGCTGAGTAAAAACATACCCAACCAGGGTCTCCATAGCGCTTAACCCTGTGACACCCAGACCGACCTGGCATTTTCCCCCTGAAAAAAGCCCAAGTCCCTCAGGGTACCAGAACAGCAGATCTGCATCCCCGGCGGACAACGGGTTCAACTGATCTGGACCAGCGTGACCAGAACCGAGTCCCGTGCCCTAACCACGCCGACATGCCTACTCAGGAGAAGGGCAGATATGCGTGTCGATCTTAACATGAAAAGAAGGCGCCACCCAGACGTCGGGACGAACCGCGCCTGGTGGCCCACCCCAAGGGCGTGAGACCCCACTACATATGTTCAGATCCATCCGTCATCATCCCCCAGACATGAACGAGAATCCGTCGACAACCCACCCAGGTCATGGGATGTGGTCGCCGGAAGAGGAAAAACCCCCATCTCAGTTGCTTTATAAAAACGCTGTTTCAACCACAAGCAACTAAGGCGTGCCAGTCAATCGCCTGTTTACAGCGAGCTAGCACTATACGTGCGTCGGGACACCCCCATCAATGAACAGGCTATTTAGACCTGTCATTGAATCCCCAAGGCGCCCAGGGGAACGACAAGAGGGGTGTGACACTCCCTAACTCAACACTTCTGGAATAGAAAGAAGGAAGCATCAACAGTATGTATCCCAGTCTACACAGCGGGGTAAAAAAATGTTCACATTTTTACATCCCACCACCCTCCCATAGGAAAGAGACGGGGATCCCCAGAGAGACTTCCCACGCGAGCTGTACAGATTGAAAAGAATATATTGCACCTTGAGCCATGTAAAAAACTGGTTTTAGGGCCTCCGGGGAAGAGGCACCGAACCCATACACACTCAATAAACGAATTGAATCGAATATACATACAATAGAAAAGGACCCTTCTAGAGGGTCCACTCACTTTGACAATCTGAGGAGGAAGGCTCTGTACTCTGATGGAGGCTTCCTCACATGGAAGAAGGAGTCCGAACTCACAGAAGGCCTGAGTAGGCGCTTGGTGAGGAGGAGCCCTGACCACCCCCCTGAAAACAGATCCATCACATGGACCTGAACAGCACACGGAAGTCCTACCAACAGAGACGCGCACGGTGACGTACTCTATGGCGGGGGAATTCCTGCGGTGCACACGCCCAATATACCAGGCCGTGGGACCAGGAACTCCCTCCCCCCCCCCCCCCCCCCCCCCGTAACGTGCCGAACCGCCACGTGACGGGAACCTTGAAGGACAGGGGGTGTACCCCTGACCGACAGAACAATGGGGAGAGGAAAGGTTACCAGTTCACCCCTTTACGACCCCACACCCATGATACGACGTAACGACAAAAAGAGAATATGACACAGTCATAGTCAGCTCTATGAAGCGTTTCACAGCTCCACACAGCGCACGAGCTAACCTGCTATCTGATTTTTACTAAGGAAAAACACAGAATAGAGAGGGCTCTAAGAACCCCGGTCCAACATACACATGTGCTTCTGTGGCCAGTACAACCCAGTTGTAGGTCACATGACACACACAACCCATCATCACCTACAAAAAATGGCAAAAACACTCAACAGAGGAACGCCGTTTTTTTCACAATGAGAGAATACATCATTCTTGATTAGTATCGACCACAGGCCTTGCTAAGCACACATGACAGCAACCAAACCAATTTCCCTTTAGGAAATAAGTTTCTCCAGCAGATTTAGCACAACCTCAGCAATCAAGCTGAGAGTTACATCGTATCCCTACCACACAAAAGACACAATTAATGCACAACATGTCTGATAGGAGGTGATAAAGTCCCCAGGGAACCGGGGGGGGAAACACAATCCTCCTATTTTACCCTCAATACGGCCAGTTAAAACAGGAAAACCTGTTAATGTGTGAACTCACTGTTCATTGTCATTACAGTCTGAGAAAGAACATTCTTTTACTCACTCGTCACCAAGCATAGCTTCATAGGTTAGTTGCCTTAGTAGTGAGTACACGGTACACATAAACACCATGATGTTTCTCACACAACAACCAGATCAATACATCACGACCTGCACGGAGAAGCTAACTGCCAGTGACAAAAACAGCTCACACACAACCCGCAACGTATCTCAAATGCATTGCAACAACACACGTTTTGGGAAAAAACACCGTTATTCACAATACATTTAGCAAGGTAAAACCAGAAGACGTGTTATGAGGTCTGGCCAACCCCGTACCTGCCCGGAACGCAGATCAGCGAAGTGCAGTCACAAGCCACCGTAGAACACAGCCGTCCCGTGTTGTTCGATCCGGGCAGCGTCGCCGCTCCACCAGTCGCTACAGTCCTCTTTGTTGACGCAATCCCCGTCTAGGCTCAGGCAGGGTCGACGAACATCCCCTGTCAAGGATGACGTCGTGGTCAAGAGTGTAAAACATGTTAAAATCAAAGCACGTTCAACAGAATAGCATCAAGCTAACGGCTGCTCCAACCGTTCGGGTGCTATTGCTTCCGCTCGCGAGACGCCGATCTACGACGCACGCGATCAGGAGCGAGCTCCCGGCGGCGCGCGAGAAGCCAAGCTACCCCGCGCCAGGCCACCGACCGGCTAACCGTAAGCTATGAACATGTAAACAATGACATAACACTCACCCAGACAGGCCGCCGTTCTGAACCCTCCTCACTTTTTAAGAGAAAAGAGAAAACAAGACGTCAACACCGCTTCACAACGGTGACATTAACACGTCCGGCGGAATCAGCACAGTACCAACTGGCCTGTATAGCTGACTTTGAACATGAATCTGCCGCTATCGCACATTACATGCACATATCCCCTCGTGAAGGAATACTCTCATTTGGATATGAAAGATGGGGTCTTAACACGGTGACAGAGAGAATCCACTCGTCCAGAACACACAGGGATCACCAGTGTCAATGGTCGCGGCCCACTAGTTAAAACTATAATGGTCGCCAGACCAAGGCCTTCTGTCGCCTAGACGGCTAAACAAAGGACCCTAGCCTGGGGCCGGTTTCCATAAACTTTGTCAAGTAGCCCCCATAGCACTAACAGACAAGTGGAGCCCGCCAGCAAACACTACTCACCCAACCTGGAACGCACCGCTCCTCACAACAGCGGCATGTCCGACAGTTCAGCTGTGGCCTGACAGGTTTCACCCCAACAAACACAGCAAGGAACTGCAGTTGAGAAGCATGCAGCGGCGTGCTCCCAATACGAAAACCGGTGGAGGGTTTGTAGAATGATCATCATCTTCTAGACACTCCAGTACGAAGACAATATCGCCGTATTTTCTCGAAAATAGTGAGAGAGAAAATAAAGATATGATGTCAACGTATCCTTGTTTCCCAAGCTGTTCCTAATCCAATTTCTTCCATCATGGTGTCAAGTGTGGGGATCTACCGAGGCACCTCTTCCTTGTGGTGAAAGCGAGAAGGAGGAGAGCAGGTGACCACACACCTGCTTATGAAGGTAAGCTGATGAGGGGTGTGGTCAGACTAATACTGGTATTAGAGGTACATTTGTGGTTTATTCAGTACGCGTGCACGTACGCGAGATAGTGCAGTAGCGATGCCAAGCTAAGCCACTAACGATACAGAACCTTCTGTAGTGTGGTAGTGAAAGGTTAACCTTCTGTAGTGTTGTAGTGAAAGGGTTAACCATCTGTAGTGTGGTAGTGAAAGGGTTAACCTTCTGTAGTGTGGTAGTGAAAGGTTAAACTTCTGTAGTGTGGTAGTGAAAGGGTTAACCTTCTGTAGTGTGGTAGTGAAAGGTTAACCTTCTGTAGTGTGGTAGTGAAAGGTTAACCTTCTGTAGTATGGTAGTGAAAGGTTAACCTTCTGTAGTGTGGTAGTGAAAGGGTTAACCTTCTGTAGTGTGGTAGTGAAAGGTTAACCTTCTGTAGTGTGGTAGTGAAAGGTTAACCTTCTGTAGTGTGGTAGTGAAAGGGTTAACCTTCTGTAGTGTGGTAGTGAAAGGGTGACGAGGCGGCTCAACTACCTTCTCTTTGGTTGAAATATTAAGGTATAAATAAATATACACTCAAAAGGTACAGACACACACACACTGAATCACAATGCCCATCACTACAATTAGAGTGTCCATAAATATCAAAGCATTATAATAGGGCTGTACATAGTGGCAGTCCTCCATCCATCTGCATCATTAATGCATCAGCACCAATTAACTCAGAGAGAGACAAATAGAGAGAGAGAGAGAGAGAGAGAGAGAGAGAGAGAGAGAGAGAGAGAGAGAGAGAGAGAGAGAGAGAGAGAGAGAGAGAGAGAGAGAGAGAGAGAGAGAGAGAGAGAGAGAGAGAGAGAGAGAGAGAGAGAGAAGGGACAGAGAGAGACAGAGAGAGATACAGAAAGAGAGAGAGACCGAGAGACACAGACAGAGAGAAAGAGAGAGAGAATGGGGAGTGAGGGAGAATTGAGGGAGAGGAGGAAATTAAAGGTGGATGAAGAGAACGAGGGGCTGGAATGAAGAGATGGTGAGAGGAGAGAGGGAGAGACAGACAGACGGACAGACAGACAGACGGACGGACAGACAGACAGACAGACAGACAGACAGACAGACAGACAGACAGACAGACAGACAGACAGACAGACAGACAGACAGACAGACATACACACAGACAGACAGACAGACAGACAGACAGACAGACAGACAGACAGACAGACAGACAGACAGACAGACAGACAGACAGACAGACAGACAGACAGACAGACAGACAGACAGACAGACAGACAGACAGACAGACAGATAGACAGATAGAGGGGAGAAAGAGAGAAGCACACAGACAGAGGCAGAAAGAGAGATGGCCTCTTCAGTGTCTAAATAGACAGTTAACACTACCGAGGCACAGTGACATCCTGTTATCACGTCATCACTTCCTGTCGGTATGACTGGGCCTTGATGTGACAATGACACGCCTTATTCCTTTCTCTCTCTCTCTTTCTCTCTCTTTCTCTCTCTCGTTTTCGCTCTCTGTCTTTCTCTCTCTTTATTTCTCTGTCTCTCTCTCTTTTTTTCTTTATCTGTCTCTCTCTCTTTCTCTCTCTTTATTTCTCTCTCTTTCTTTCTCTGTCTCTCTCTCTCTTTCTTTCTCTCTGTCTCTTTCTCTCTGTCTCTCTGTCTCCACTCCTACGCCGACAACACACAACTTTACCTCTCCACCAAACCATCCACCCAGCTCCCCCCATGCTCCCTTGTCAACTTCCTCCACGAAATAAAAACCTGGATGTCATCTAACCTTCTCAAACTCAACAACAATAAAACTGAGCTCATGGTTGTGGCACCCAAGGCCCTGCTCCGGAAGGTTGGAGATCTCACCCTCAACATAGACGGCTGCTCCATCTGCCTTTCCACAAAGGTCCAAAAATAGACAAGTATAAAATAAGTATAGCAAGTATAAAATAGAAGTCAAGTACGTAGACAAAAGTGTTCAGTATATACATATATACAATGCTCAATGTAGAGTCGAAGTAACTGAGTTACCATACAATATACTATACAGTGCAAAGCAGAAATGGGATGGGGTACAATTTAGGTACAATTTACAGTAAGGTGTAATGAGGTATGGGTTGTAGTGCAAATAATTTTACCAATAAATATAAAGTGTGTTTAGGTGTTCTAAAGTGGTTAAAGTGGGTGCTGCAGTGAGTTGTTTGTTTAAAGTGAGTGTGTGCGTGTGGATGTGTGTGCTGTGAGTGCATTTGATGGTTGTTACATAGTGTTATTGTTCGTTGAGCATCCTGATGGCCTGGGGATAGAATTTGTATGTTGTGTCTGTCCACTATGTTTGTTACTCTTGTTTGTTTTTTTCCCCCCTATGTAAAGCGACCTTGTGTCTTTTCAAAAGCGCTATATAAAACTAAGTTATTATTATTATTATGGTCTAGATGGATGCATTGGATGGATGATCTAGATTCTAGAGACAGGTGTCTGACTGAGACCTATAGGCAGTGTTGTTAACTACATGTAGTCTCCTAACTGCTCCACTAGTCTCCTAACTGCTCCACTAGTCTCCTAACTGCTCCACTAGTCTCCTAACTGCTCCACTTATCTCCTAACTGCTCCACTAGTCTCCTAACTGCTCCACTAGTCTCCTAACTGCTCCACTAGTCTCCTAACTGCTCCACTTATCTCCTAACTGCTCCACTAGTCTCCTAACTGCTCCACTAGTCTCCTAACTGCTCCACTTATCTCCTAACTGCTCCACTAGTCTCCTAACTGCTCCACTAGTCTCCTAACTGCTCCACTAGTCTCCTAACTGCTCCACTAGTCTCCTAACTGCTCCACTAGTCTCCTAACTGCTCCACTAGTCTCCTAACTGCTCCACTAGTCTCCTAACTGCTCCACTAGTCTCCTAACTGCTCCACTAGTCTCCTAACTGCTCCACTAGTTTCCTAACTGCTCCACTAGTCTCCTAACTGCTCCACTAGTCTCCTAACTGCTCCACTAGTCTCCTAACTGCTCCACTGGTCTCCTAACTGCTCCACTAGTCTCCTAACTGCTCCACTAGTCTCCTAACTCCTCCACTAGTCTCCTAACTGCTCCACTAGTCTCCTAACTGCTCCACTAGTCTCCTAACTGCTCCACTTATCTCCTAACTGCTCCACTAGTCTCCTAACTCCTCCACTAGTCTCCTAACTGCTCCACTAGTCTCCTAACTCCTCCACTAGTCTCCTAACTCCTCCACTAGTCTCCTAACTGCTCCACTGGTCTCCTAACTGCTCCACTAGTCTCCTAACTGCTCCACTAGTCTCCTAACTGCTCCACTTATCTCCTAACTGCTCCACTTATCTCCTAACTGCTCCACTAGTCTCCTAACTCCTCCACTAGTCTCCTAACTGCTCCACTAGTCTCCTAACTGCTCCACTAGTCTCCTAACTGCTCCACTAGTCTCCTAACTGCTCCACTAGTCTCCTAACTGCTCCACTTATCTCCTAACTGTTCCACTAGTCTCCTAACTCCTCCACTAGTCTCCTAACTGCTCCACTAGTCTCCTAACTCCTCCACTAGTCTCCTAACTCCTCCACTAGTCTCCTAACTGCTCCACTGGTCTCCTAACTGCTCCACTGGTCTCCTAACTGCTCCACTAGTCTCCTAACTGCTCCACTAGTCTCCTAACTGCTCCACTTATCTCCTAACTGCTCCACTTATCTCCTAACTGCTCCACTAGTCTCCTAACTCCTCCACTAGTCTCCTAACTGCTCCACTAGTCTCCTAACTGCTCCACTTATCTCCTAACTGCTCCACTTATCTCCTAACTGCTCCACTAGTCTCCTAACTCCTCCACTAGTCTCCTAACTGCTCCACTAGTCTCCTAACTGCTCCACTAGTCTCCTAACTCCTCCACTAGTCTCCTAACTGCTCCACTGGTCTCCTAACTGCTCCACTAGTCTCCTAACTCCTCCACTAGTCTCCTAACTCCTCCACTAGTCTCCTAACTGCTCCACTAGTCTCCTAACTGCTCCACTAGTCTCCTAACTGCTCCACTAGTCTCCTAACTGCTCCACTAGTCTCCTAACTGCTCCACTAGTCTCCTAACTCCTCCACTAGTCTCCTAACTGCTCCACTAGTCTCCTAACTCCTCCACTAGTCTCCTAACTGCTCCACTTATCTCCTAACTGCTCCACTAGTCTCCTAACTGCTCCACTAGTCTCCTAACTCCTCCACTTATCTCCTAACTGCTCCACTAGTCTCCTAACTGCTCCACTAGTCTCCTAACTGCTCCACTAGTCTCCTAACTCCTCCACTAGTCTCCTAACTGCTCCACTAGTCTCCTAACTGCTCCACTAGTCTCCTAACTGCTCCACTAGTCTCCTAACTCCTCCACTAGTCTCCTAACTGCTCCACTAGTCTCCTAACTGCTCCACTAGTCTCCTAACTGCTCCACTAGTCTCCTAACTGCTCCACTAGTCTCCTAACTCCTCCACTAGTCTCCTAACTCCTCCACTAGTCTCCTAACTGCTCCACTAGTCTCCTAACTGCTCCACTAGTCTCCTAACTGCTCCACTAGTCTCCTAACTGCTCCACTAGTCTCCTAACTGCTCCACTAGTCTCCTAACTGCTCCATTAGTCTCCTAACTGCTCCACTAGTCTCCTAACTGCTCCACTAGTCTCCTAACTGCTCCACTAGTCTCCTAACTCCTCCACTAGTCTCCTAACTGCTCCACTAGTCTCCTAACTGCTCCACTAGTCTCCTAACTCCTCCACTAGTCTCCTAACTCCTCCACTAGTCTCCTAACTGCTCCACTAGTCTCCTAACTGCTCCACTAGTCTCCTAACTGCTCCACTAGTCTCCTAACTCCTCCACTAGTCTCCTAACTGCTCCACTGATCTCCTAACTGCTCCACTAGTCTCCTAACTCCTCCACTAGTCTCCTAACTGCTCCACTAGTCTCCTAACTGCTCCACTAGTCTCCTAACTGCTCCACTAGTCTCCTAACTGCTCCACTAGTCTCCTAACTCCTCCACTAGTCTCCTAACTCCTCCACTAGTCTCCTAACTCCTCCACTAGTCTCCTAACTTCTCCATTAGTCTCCTAACTCATCCACTAGTCTCCTAACTGCTCCACTAGTCTCCTAACTTCTCCATTAGTCTCCTAACTGCTCCACTAGTCTCCTAACTGCTCCACTAGTCTCCTAACTGCTAGTCTCCTAACTGCTCCACTTATCTCCTAACTCCTCCACTAGTCTCCTAACTGCTCCACTAGTCTCCTAACTGCTCCACTAGTCTCCTAACTGCTCCACTAGTCTCCTAACTGCTCCACTAGTCTCCTAACTGCTCCACTAGTCTCCTAACTGCTCCACTAGTCTCCTAACTGCTCCACTAGTCTCCTAACTGCTAGTCTCCTAACTGCTCCACTAGTCTCCTAACTCCTCCACTAGTCTCCTAACTGCTCCACTAGTCTCCTAACTGCTCCACTAGTCTCCTAACTGCTCCACTAGTCTCCTAACTGCTCCACTAGTCTCCTAACTGCTCCACTTATCTCCTAACTGCTCCACTGGTCTCCTAACTGCTCCACTAGTCTCCTAACTGCTCCACTAGTCTCCTAACTCCTCCACTAGTCTCCTAACTGCTCCACTAGTCTCCTAACTCCTCCACTAGTCTCCTACCTCCTCCACTAGTCTCCTAACTGCTCCAATAGTCTCCTAACTTCTCCACTAGTCTCCTAACTGCTCCACTAGTCTCCTAACTCCTCCACTAGTCTCCTACCTCCTCCACTAGTCTCCTAACTGCTCCACTAGTCTCCTAACTGCTCCACTAGTCTCCTAACTGCTCCACTGATCTCCTAACTGCTCCACTTATCTCCTAACTGCTCCACTAGTCTCCTAACTGCTCCACTAGTCTCCTAACTGCTCCACTAGTCTCCTAACTGCTCCACTAGTCTCCTAACTGCTCCACTAGTCTCCTAACTGCTCCACTTATCTCCTAACTGCTCCACTAGTCTCCTAACTGCTCCACTAGTCTCCTAACTGCTCCACTTATCTCCTAACTGCTCCACTAGTCTCCTAACTGCTCCACTAGTCTCCTAACTGCTCCACTAGTCTCCTAACTCCTCCACTAGTCTCCTACCTCCTCCACTAGTCTCCTACCTCCTCCACTAGTCTCCTAACTGCTCCACTTATCTCCTAACTGCTCCACTGGTCTCCTAACTGCTCCACTAGTCTCCTAACTGCTCCACTGGTTTCCTAACTGCTCCACTTATCTCCTAACTGCTCCACTAGTCTCCTAACTGCTCCACTAGTCTCCTAACTGCTCCACTAGTCTCCTAACTGCTCCACTAGTCTCCTAACTGCTCCACTAGTCTCCTAACTGCTCCACTAGTCTCCTAACTCCTCCATTAGTCTCCTAACTCCTCCACTAGTCTCCTAACTGCTCCACTAGTCTCCTAACTGCTCCACTAGTCTCCTAACTGCTCCACTAGTCTCCTAACTTCTCCACTAGTCTCCTAACTGCTCCACTAGTCTCCTAACTCCTCCACTAGTCTCCTAACTGCTCCACTAGTCCCCTAACTGCTCCACTAGTCTCCTAACTGCTCCACTAGTCTCCTAACTGCTCCACTTATCTCCTAACTGCTCCACTAGTCTCCTAACTGATCCACTAGTCTCCTAACTCCTCCACTAGTCTCCTAACTGCTCCACTAGTCTCCTAACTCCTCCACTAGTCTCCTAACTTCTCCACTGGTCTCCTAACTGCTCCACTAGTCTCCTAACTCCTCCACTAGTCTCCTAACTGCTCCACTAGTCTCCTAACTGCTCCACTAGTCTCCTAACTCCTCCACTAGTCTCCTAACTGCTCCACTAGTCTCCTAACTGCTCCACTAGTCTCCTAACTGCTCCACTGATCTCCTAACTGCTCCACTAGTCTCCTAACTGCTCCACTAGTCTCCTAACTGCTCCACTAGTCTCCTAACTGATCCACTAGTCTCCTAACTCCTCCACTAGTCTCCTAACTGCTCCACTAGTCTCCTAACTCCTCCACTAGTCTCCTAACTGCTCCACTAGTCTCCTAACTGCTCCACTAGTCTCCTAACTGCTCCACTAGTCTCCTAACTGCTCCACTAGTCTCCTAACTGCTCCATTAGTCTCCTAACTGCTCCACTAGTCTCCTAACTCCTCCACTAGTCTTCTAACTTCTCCACTAGTCTCCTAACTGCTCCACTAGTCTCCTAACTGCTCCACTAGTCTCCTAACTGCTCCACTAGTCTCCTAACTCCTCCACTAGTCTCCTAACTGCTCCACTAGTCTCCTAACTGCTCCATTAGTCTCCTAACTGCTCCACTAGTCTCCTAACTCCTCCACTAGTCTCCTAACTTCTCCACTAGTCTCCTAACTGCTCCACTAGTCTCCTAACTGCTCCACTAGTCTCCTAACTGCTCCACTGGTTTCCTAACTGCTCCACTAGTCTCCTAACTGCTCCACTAGTCTCCTAACTGCTCCACTAGTCTCCTAACTCCTCCACTAGTCTCCTAACTCCTCCACTAGTCTCCTAACTGCTCCACTGGTTTCCTAACTGCTCCACTAGTCTCCTAACTGCTCCACTAGTCTCCTAACTGCTCCACTAGTCTCCTAACTGCTCCACTAGTCTCCTAACTGCTCCACTGGTCTCCTAACTGCTCCACTAGTCTCCTAACTGCTCCACTAGTCTCCTAACTGCTCCACTAGTCTCCTAACTGCTCCACTAGTCTCCTAACTGCTCCACTAGTCTCCTAACTCCTCCACTAGTCTCCTAACTGCTCCACTAGTCTCCTAACTGCTCCACTGATCTCCTAACTGCTCCACTAGTCTCCTAACTGCTCCACTAGTCTCCTAACTCCTCCACTAGTCTCCTAACGTCTCCACTAGTCTCCTAACTGCTCCACTGGTCTCCTAACTGCTCCACTAGTCTCCTAACTGCTCCACTAGTCTCCTAACTGCTCCACTAGTCTCCTAACTGCTCCACTAGTCTCCTAACTGCTCCACTAGTCTCCTAACTGCTCCATTAGTCTCCTAACTGCTCCACTAGTCTCCTAACTGCTCCATTAGTTTCCTAACTGCTCCACTGATCTCCTAACTGCTCCACTAGTCTCCTAACTGCTCCACTAGTCTCCTAACTGCTCCACTAGTCTCCTAACTGCTCCATTAGTCTCCTAACTGCTCCACTAGTCTCCTAACTGCTCCATTAGTTTCCTAACTGCTCCACTGATCTCCTAACTGCTCCACTAGTCTCCTAACTGCTCCACTAGTCTCCTAACTGCTCCACTAGTCTCCTAACTGCTCCACTAGTCTCCTAACTGCTCTACTAGTCTCCTAACTGCTCCACTGGTCTCCTAACTGCTCCACTAGTCTCCTAACTGCTCCACTAGTCTCCTAACTGCTCCACTGATCTCCTAACTGCTCCACTAGTCTCCTAACTGCTCCACTAGTCTCATAACTGCTCCACTTATCTCCTAACTGCTCCACTAGTCTCCTAACTGCTCCACTAGTCTCCTAACTGCTCCACTAGTCTCATAACTGCTCCACTTATCTCCTAACTGCTCCACTAGTCTCCTAACTGCTCCACTAGTCTCCTAACTGCTCCACTTATCTCCTAACTGCTCCACTTATCTCCTAACTGCTCCACTAGTCTCCTAACTGCTCCACTGGTCTCCTAACTTCTCCACTAGTCTCCTAACTGCTCTACTAGTCTCCTAACTGCTCCACTGGTCTCCTAACTTCTCCACTAGTCTCCTAACTCCTCCACTAGTCTCCTAACTGCTCCACTAGTCTCCTAACTGCTCCACTAGTCTCCTAACTCCTCCACTAGTCTCCTAACTGCTCCACTGATCTCCTAACTGCTCCACTAGTCTCCTAACTGCTCCACTAGTCTCCTAACTTCTCCACTAGTCTCCTAACTCCTCCACTAGTCTCCTAACTGCTCCACTAGTCTCCTAACTGCTCCACTAGTCTCCTAACTGCTCCACTAGTCTCCTAACTGCTCCACTAGTCTCCTAACTGCTCCACTGGTCTCCTAACTCCTCCACTAGTCTCCTACCTCCTCCACTAGTCTCCTAACTGCTCCACTAGTCTCCTAACTCCTCCACTAGTCTCCTAACTGCTCCACTAGCCTCCTAACTGCTCCACTCGTCTCCTAACTCCTCCACTAGTCTCCTAACTCCTCCACTAGTCTCCTAACTGCTCCACTAGTTTCCTAACTGCTCCACTCGTCTCCTAACTGCTCCACTAGTCTCCTAACTGCTCCACTCGTCTCCTAACTCCTCCACTAGTCTCCTAACTGCTCCACTAGTTTCCTAACTGCTCCACTAGTCTCCTAACTGCTCCACTAGTTTCCTAACTGCTCCACTAGTCTCCTAACTGCTCCACTAGTTTCCTAACTGCTCCACTGGTCTCCTAACTGCTCCACTAGTCTCCTAACTCCTCCACTAGTCTCCTAACTGCTCCACTAGTCTCCTAACTCCTCCACTAGTCTCCTAACTGCTCCACTAGTCTCCTAACTGCTCCATTAGTCTCCTAACTGCTCCACTAGTCTCCTAACTCCTCCACTAGTCTCCTAACTGCTCCACTAGTCTCCTAACTGCTCCACTAGTCTCCTAACTGCTCCACTAGTCTCCTAACTGCTCCACTAGTCTCCTAACTGCTCCACTAGTCTCCTAACTGCTCCACTAGTTTCCTAACTGCTCCACTAGTCTCCTAACTGCTCCACTAGTCTCCTAACTCCTCCACTAGTCTCCTAACTGCTCCACTAGTCTCCTAACTGCTCCACTAGTCTCCTAACTGCTCCACTAGTCTCCTAACTGCTCCACTTATCTCCTAACTCCTCCACTGGTCTCCTAACTGCTCCACTAGTCTCCTAACTCCTCCACTAGTCTCCTAACTGCTCCACTAGTCTCCTAACTTCTCCACTAGTCTCCTAACTTATCCACTAGTCTCCTAACTGCTCCACTAGTCTCCTAACTGCTCCACTAGTCTCCTAACTGCTCCACTAGTCTCCTAACTCCTCCACTAGTCTCCTAACTGCTCCACTAGTCTCCTAACTCCTCCACTAGTCTCCTAACTGCTCCACAGGCTCCAGCAACAAGGAGAAGCAGCTTGTATCTATTATGGTCCTACAGTCTTTTGAACAACCTGCCAGAGGATCTACAGGTTTCTGAAATAAACTTCAAATAAATCTTAAGACACACCTTTTTAGCATTGGTTTGATTTATTTGTATTATTATTATTATTATTATTATTATTATTATTATTATTATTATTATTATTATTATTATTATTATTATTATTATTATTATTATTATTATTATTATTATTATTATTATTATTATTTGTTTGTTTCTTGTCTTTTTGATTATTTGAATTATTATTTGCAATTATTTTCTGTGAAGCACACTGCGTTGCACTTGTATGAAATGTGCTATACAAATAAAGTTGAAATTTGATTGATTGATAATATTGTTTTCTTTTTTTTTTATCCACTTTTTCTCCCATTTTCTATTTTTCTCCCATCCCAATTTCGTATCATCCAATTCAACCCTCCCCTGTCTCAAACACTGTTTCTTGCCTCCCACAAGCCGGCTGCAATGTGGACGAAGCCATACATTGCACGAGTCCCCTCCGATACTCGAGGTAACAGCAGTCACATCTTTTCACCTGCGCAGCGCGATCTTTCAGCGTCAGGGGTCTGCGCTTTGGAGCGGCGCCGCCCCCATCACTTCCTGATTCTACTGCGCAGGCGCACCAACCAACCTGTAGGAGACGCTGTCCACAACGCCCGATCCCCACCCATCAGTTTCCCACCCCCTAATACTGCCAATGTGTATTAGTACGGACGACCAGCTAAACTGAAAGCAATGTGGAGCGCTGGGCTCGAACAGGCGAACCCAGCGTCTCCAGTATTCGTGGTGAGCGCCTTGCCCACTGCACCACGTAGCCGCCGATAATATTGTTTTCTCTCAGCCCTCCCTCTGCCTCTGTAGACACAGACAATACAGTCGATACGTCTCTCCTCTCTCTCACATATACACACACACACACACACACACACACACACACACACATACACAGACATACACACACACACACACACACACACGCAGACACAAACTTTCTGGATTCAGTGCAACAAGTGCACCTTGAGTTGCGCTGAGTCTATGATCTCTCCAAGAAGCACTGGATCAATAGTGCTGTAGTAGCATTTGTACATGTTTGTTTGAAGGCCATGTTGTTGTTCTGCAGATGAAATAGGAAGCGAGAAGTCTCACTGGATCAGTGGGAACGTCTTCGCTCACAGCGGGAGAAACCATGTATGTAGGGGGGGGGGGGGGGGGTATATAACAATAGCAACATTGCTCAAATGACGTGGGGGAGAGGAAACTCAATGTAAAAAATTAAATACAAAAACTCCTATGGCCTCCTCTGTCTAATAATAAAATGTCTTGTCATCCTCTCTGTCTAACAATAACATGCCCTCCTCTCTGTCTAATAATAAAATATCCTCATCTCTGTCTAATAATAAAATGTCCTCCTCTCTGTCTAATAATAAAATGTTCTCCTCTCTGTCTAATAATAAAATGTCCTCCTCTCTGTCTAATAATAAAATGTCCTCATCTCTGTCTAATAATAAAATGTCCTCCTCTCTGTCTAATAATAAAATGTCCTCCTCTCTGTCTAATAATAAAATGTCTTGGCCTCCTCTGTCTAATAATAAAATGTCCTCCTCTCTGTCTAATAATAAAATGTCCTCCTCTGTCCAATAATAAAATGTCCTACTCTCTGTCTAATAATAAATGCCCTCCTCTCTGTCTAATAATAAAATGCCCTCCTCTCTGTCTAATAATAAAATGTCCTCCTCTGTCTAATAATAAAATGTCCTCCTCTCTGTCTAATAATAAAATGTCTTGTCCTCTCTGTCTAATAATAACATGTCCTCCTCTCTGTCTAATAATAAAATGTCTTGTCATCCTCTCTGTCTAATAATAAAATGTCCTCCTTTCTGTCTAATAATAAAATGTCTTGTCCTCTCTGTCTAATAATAAAATGTCCTCCTCTCTGTCTAACAATAAAATGTCCTCCTCTCTGTCTAACAATAAAAGGTAAATGTCCTCCTCTCTAGACCAGGGGTTCCCAAACTTTTCAGGCCAGGAGCCAGAAAATAAGGCGTCAGAGAGCCGCGGCCCAATGTACATCGTCAGGCTTTTTTTTTTTTTTTTTTGTCAGGCGACCGATTTTTTAAGCCAAATATCACTTCAATCCTATTAAGTTAGTTCAAGTTAGTTATTCATTTATATGTGCTATTTATGAGAGGGCTAACTTGTTGCAAAATAATAATGATGATAATAGCCTCATTAAAATACTATTGTTGCTTTGGTTGTTTTCAGCGTTTTATGTGCATAATCTGTTATTTAGTTTGAAATGTTCGTTGAAATAAGTAGATTTTTCGTTTTTGTTTATTTATTAAGTTAATATAAAACCATATAGTCACATTTTAGAATACAATAGAATAGAATTTTAGAATACAACTAGAAACACTGTCCTGGCCTGCTTCTAAATTCAGTGACATGACAAAAAAAAAAATGATTTTTTTTTTTTTTTTTTTTTTAATCATCTCGCGGCCCACCCGTGGCTGCTCGCGGCCCACCTTTGGGTCGCGACCCCGACTTTGGGAACCACTGCCTAGACAATACAATGCCTTGGAAATGCTTTGGAAGAAAGTATTTAAATGTCTCTCAAATGAATATGGTCCTGGCTTCATTTTACCAGGACAGTTCAGTCAGTATGTTCTTCCTGTGCCCCAGGACAGTTCAGTCAGTATGTTCTTCCTGTGCCCCAGGACAGTTCAGTCAGTATGTTCTTCCTGTACCGCAGGACAGTTCAGTCAGTATGTTCTTCCTGTGCTCCAGGACAGTTCAGTCAGTATGTTCTTCCTGTTCCCCAGGATAGTTCAGTCAGTATGTTCCTGTGCCTCAGGACAGTTCAGTCAGTATGTTCTTCCTGTGCCCCAGGGCAGTTCAGTCAGTATGTTCTTCCTGTGCCCCAGGACAGTTCAGTCAGTATGTTCTTCCTGTGCCTCAGGACAGTTCAGTCAGTATGTTCTTCCTGTGCCCCAGGACAGTTCAGTCAGTATGTTCTTCCTGTGCCTCAGGACAGTTCAGTCAGTATGTTCTTCCTGTGCCCCAGGACAGTTCAGTCAGTATGTTCTCCCTGTGCCTCAGGACAGTTCAGTCAGTATGTTCTTCCTGTGCCTCAGGACAGTTCAGTCAGTATGTTCTTCCTGTGCCCCAGGACAGTTCAGTCAGTATGTTCTCCCTGTGCCTCAGGACAGTTCAGTCAGTATGTTCTTCCTGTGCCCCAGGACAGTTCAGTCAGTATGTTCTTCCTGTGCCTCAGGACAGTTCAGTCAGTATGTTCTTCCTGTGCCCCAGGACAGTTCAGTCAGTATGTTCTCCCTGTGCCTCAGGACAGTTCAGTCAGTATGTTCTTCCTGTGCCTCAGGACAGTTCAGTCAGTATGTTCTTCCTGTGCTCCAGTGTTGCCAGTGAAATAATCAAGAATCAAGAGGTTTATTTGTCACATACATACCAGGGCATACAGAGAAATGCGGGTGGTCATGCCCGCATTGATTTTGCAAAATACAATAATAAAATAGGCATAGAAAAAAATAAACATAGACAAATAAAATAGGTAAGACACAAGATATGCATGGTAAAAAAAAGACATGCTGAGTTCCTGAGAAACTGGTTCATATACACTACTATACAATATACAATTTACAAAGCCGAGGTGAGAGATGGTTTGTGTGTATTGTGTGCACGTATGTGTATTGTGTGCATGTGTGTGTATTGTGTGCATGTGTGTGTATTGTGTGCACGTGTGTGTATTGTGTGCATGTATGTGTATTGTGTACATGTGTGTGTATTGTGTGCACGTGTGTGTATTGTGTGCACGTATGTGTATTGTGTGCATGTGTGTGTATGTGCACGTGTGTGTATTGTGTGCACGTGTGTGTATTGTGTGCACGTATGTGTATCGTGTGCATGTGTGTGTATTGTGTGCACGTGTGTGTATTGTGTGCACGTATGTGTATTGTGTGCATGTGTGTGTATTGTGTGCATGTGTGTGTATTGTGTGCACGTGTGTGTATTGTGTGCATGTATGTGTATTGTGTACATGTATGTGTATTGTGTACATGTGTGTGTATTGTGTGCACGTATGTGTATTGTGTGCATGTGTGTGTATGTGCACGTGTGTGTATTGTGTGCACGTGTGTGTATTGTGTGCACGTATGTGTATCGTGTGCATGTGTGTGTATTGTGTGCATGTATGTAGTGTATGCATGTGTGTGTGTATTGTGTGCATGTGTGTGTATTCCACTTCATTCTCCATTATTTATTCTTACAAACTCTTGAATAATTGAAACAATGTAATTTAACTCGGTAATAATTAAATCTATAATGAGCCAACATCCACAAGTGATGCCTCCTTACCCGCCGTTTAATGAAACAAATCGGCTTCCTAGTATTCATTGAACCACCAGCGAATGAACAGAAGTTAATTTACAACCACATATTGAGCTGGTATGCACAAATTTAATAGGTAAACAAAATGACCAATTAAGCTAATGACCTCAGGAATATTCCCCTTTTTTAGGCACCATTAGTCTGAACCGCATCTGTGTCTGTGCTTAGTGACTGAGTGTGACTCCCTCGCTCGACTACAAGCCGATTTGCACAGGAAGCGGGAACACCCTGAAGTGAACCCTTTACTATCACACTACAGAAGGTTAACCCTTTACTATCACACTACAGAAGGTTAACCCTTTACTCTCACACGGGTAGTGTGATAGTAAAGGGTTAACCTTCTGTAGTGCGGCAGTGAAAGGGTTAACCTGCTGTTGTGTGGCAGTGAAAGGGTTAACCTTCTGTGTATTGTCGCAGTGGAAAGGGTTAACCCCCTTATTCCCCACCCACCCCTCCTACCCAACCCCCCCTCCCCCCACCCACCCAACCACCTCCAATGTACAGTCCCCCCCCACCCCCACCTACCCAATCCAATGTACAGTTTCTACGTCAAATGTATATACTCTTTTTTCTGGACTCTTTTTGTATCACAAACAGTACTGTAATTGCAAATCTGGTATGTCATAAATGTATAGATGTAGCAGTACTGTCTATCTGTATGTCATGTATGTCATATATGTTACGATGAATTGAAAATGGGGGACCCTGATGTAAACAAGACGAAAGTCTTTCTCTGGTCTGCATCCCCTTAACAATTGTATGTATTGAGCTGTACTGTACTGTACCCATTCTGCAATCTGTTAATAAAGTTTTCAATCAATCAATCAAACCGTTTGGTAGTGCGGCAGTGAGAGGGTTAATGACAGGCACCCAGTTGAATGCGGCAGTTGGATGTGTGGGGCTTGTAGTAGTTGAGTGTTAGTAAAAGTGGGGCAATGCACGCAACGACCAGGAAGGGAATTGGCATAACGACTAAATTGGGGGATGGGAGAAAAATAGAGAAAGCCCAACCCAAAAAAAATAATAAAAAGTTAACGGTACTGTGGTCACAAGGATGAATAACCCACACCTAGTAACTTTCAAGTCAGTAAGCAGTGGTGGAAGAAGTACACAGTTCCTTTACTTAAATTAAGTAGAAGTAAAAAATACCCAGATAAATTAGTACTCTAGTTAAAGTAAAAGTCCCCCATTAAAATTCGACTTAAGTAAAAGTAGAGAAGTATTTGCTATTTGAATGTACTTAAGTATCTAAAGTAAAAGTATGCATTCTACATGATGTTTGTGTATTCCAGTGCTTGGGAGCATTCAACCCTCAATCCATTTACCTCTATGGGTCATGTTAAAGTGGTATGTGGTCCACTTATGCTGCTCTGATTAAAGGTTATGTTAAAGTGGTATGTGGTCCACTTATGCTGCTCTGATTAAAGATTATGTTAAAGTGGTGTGTGGTCCAGTTATGCTGCTCTGATGAAAGGTTATGTTAAAGTGGTGTGTGGTCCAGTTATGCTGCTCTGATGAAAGGTTATGTTAAAGTGGTGTGTGGTCCACTTATGCTGCTCTGATGAAAGGTTATGTTAAAGTGGTGTGTGGTCCACTTATGCTGCTCTGATTAAAGGTCATGTTAAAGTGGTATGTGGTCCACTTATGCTGCTCTGATTAAAGGTCATGTTAAAGTGGTGTGTGGTCCACTTATGCTGCTCTGATGAAAGGTCATGTTAAAGTGGTATGTGGTCCACTTATGCTGCTCTGATTAAAGGTTATGTTAAAGTGGTGTGTGGTCCAGTTATGCTGCTCTGATGAAAGGTTATGTTAAAGTGGTATGTGGTCCAGTTCTGCAGCTCTGATTACGTCCTCTTGAAATTGACAGGCTTGAAATGTGAAAGTATATAATCTTCATAAATTTCTGACATGTTTTCTATGCAAAATCTTTTTCTTCAAAGTAACTAGTAACTGATGGGTTCAGATACATGTAATGGAGTAAAGAGTACAATATTTCCTTTGAAATGTAGTGGAGTAAAAGTACAAGATTCCCTAAAATGAAAATACGGCCATTTTGGATAATCATGCCGAACCTTTACGGGTACACACATTACAAAAACGTTGTAAAACATTAGTTTTCTGTGGGACTTTTATAAACTTTGGACCTTTACTACATAAGACTTCAGGCTATGGAACCATTATGTTTTCCAGCTCCTACCTCTCAGCTGGAACTTAAAAACAGCCATCTGGCAACCAGTAAAAAGAAATGTGAGTACACAAAACTTTTACTTCAGTGTGTTCAAACCTCTGTTACTCTATTTCATTAGCACTCAGCGTGATTGTTTTGTGTAAGAAACTTCAGAATGTTACCTTTCAAAAGAGACCAGACTCATGCATGTGCTATAAATATAAAGTATAATAAATCGCAAATTACTTTTGGTATGCAATCGTCAAAAAACTAAAGAATGTTTCCCCAATTTGCCCGATGCTTAAGAGGTTAAGTACAGTAGGCCTACTTGAGTAAAAGTACTTGGTTACTTCCCACCACTGTCATTAAGTATATTCAAGTCATTAAATATATTCAAACCCTTTGTTGGAAGTGTGAATGGTGTTTAGTAAGGTAAGCTGAGATCAGCTAAAACACACGCTGTATACACATATGAACACAACATTAGCTCAAGACAGGGACGATCTCTGGTAATTAATATATAAAAACAATCACAATGAATATTAAATGTGTACACTGAAACATATTAAAGTAATACTAAACAACAGTATGCATGCTGTAGACCTATACAGTAGATACACTGAAACATATTAAAGTAATATATACAACAGTATGAATGCTGTAGGTCTATAGATGAAATAAAGAAGAGTAATATTAAAGTAATACTAAGTGGATGCAGTTTATGGTGTGGGAGGAAACCAGTGTGCCCAGAGGAAACACACTCTGATTTTTTATTCCAAATACATAATGTCTCTTTTCAAGTCTGTCATCCTGAATTGTGCGTTCCATGCAAAGTACAGTACAATAGCTCCAGCGAGGCAGGCTGCCACTCCCCCCCCCCCCTCTCCTTCTTCTTCTAACTCCCCGAACCACTCAGGAAGAGTCATGTGAAACTAAACATGGGGCCGTGTGTGTGTGTGTGAGAGAGAGAGAGAGAGAGAGAGAGAGAGAGAGAGAGAGAGAGAGAGAGAGAGAGAGAGAGAGAGAGAGAGAGAGAGAGAGAGAGAGAGAGAGAGAAATAGAGATATATAGAGAATATGAGAAAAAGAGACAGAGAGAGAAAGAGAGTGCAGATACAGAGAGAGAGACAGCCAGTGAAAGAGAAAGAGACAGAGAAAGAGAGACAGTGAGAAAGAGAGAGAGTGAGAGACAGAGAGACAGAGAGAGTGAGAGAGCGAGGGAGAGAAAGAGACAGAGAGACAGGCAGAGATACAGAAAGAGACAGCGAGAAAGAGAGAGAGAGACAGCGAGAAAGAGAGAGAGAGTGAGAGACAGAGAGAGTGAGAGAGTGAGGAAGAGAAAGAGACAGAGAGACAGGCAGAGATACAGAGAGAGAGAGAGACACTGTGTCAAGCAGAGTTCCTATTTAGACTGAATGGGGTTTCCTCTTACAGTTAGATGGAACTGTAAACATGTTATGTGTGACTTATTGAATAATAATTATGTATAATTAATTATAATGATTAATTAATTGTAATTATTGAAAGTGCATAATTATTTCATTAATGTATCACGTTTTTATCACGTAATTTATTAATTGTCAACATTCACATTTCGGTTGAAATGTACATGATATCACTCCTATAGGCTGTATGGAGACCTTGGTTGTGTTGATACACCTAGGAGGTGATATCAGTCCTCTAGGCCGTACAGATCTAGGTTGTGTTAATAATCCCTTCTTTATGTATTTATTTTATTCTGGTTGTTTATTCACAAGTTACCAAACAAAGGAGTAGAATGGTTTGGTGGTGGGACGCGAGAAGACAGCTGTGAGAAGCAGTTTAGTCTTGCGTAGCCAGACCTCTCTCTCCACACTATGTTAGCACTATACCAGACCTCTCTCTCCACACTATGTTAGCTCTATACCAGACCTCTCTCTCCACACTATGTTAGCACTGTGCCAGACCTCTCTCTCTCCACACTATGTTAGCTCTATACCAGACCTCTCTCTCCACACTATGTTAGCATTATACCAGACCTCTCTCTCCACACTATGTTAGCACTATACCAGACCTCTCTCTCCACACTATGTTAGCTCTATACCAGACCTCTCTCTCCACACTATGTTAGCACTGTGCCAGACCTCTCTCTCTCCACACTATGTTAGCTCTATACCAGACCTCTCTCTCCACACTATGTTAGCACTATACCAGACCTCTCTCCACACTATGTTAGCTCTATACCAGACCTCTCTCTCCACACTATGTTAGCACTATGCCAGACCTCTCTCTCCACACTATGTTAGCACTATACCAGACCTCTCTCTCCACACTATGTTAGCTCTATACCAGACCTCTCTCCACACTATGTTAGCACTATACCAGACCTCTCTCCACACTATGTTAGCACTATACCAGACCTCTCTCTCCACACTATGTTAGCACTATACCAGACCTCTCTCTCCACACTATGTTAGCACTATACCAGACCTCTCTCTCCACACTATGTTAGCACTATACCAGACCTCTCTCTCCACACTATGTTAGCTCTATACCAGACCTCTCTCTCTCCACACTATGTTAGCTCTATACCAGACCTCTCTCCACACTATGTTAGCTCTATACCAGACCTCTCTCCACACTATGTTAGCACTATACCAGACCTCTCTCTCCACACTATGTTAGCTCTATACCAGACCTCTCTCTCGACACTATGTTAGCTCTATACCAGACCTCTCTCCACACTATGTTAGCACTATACCAGACCTCTCTCTCCACACTATGTTAGCACTATACCAGACCTCTCTCCACACTATGTTAGCACTATACCAGACCTCTCTCTCCACACTATGTTAGCTCTATACCAGACCTCTCTCTCGACACTATGTTAGCACTATATCAGACCTCTCTCCACACTATGTTAGCACTATACCAGACCTCTCTCTCCACACTATGTTAGCACTGTGCCAGACCTCTCTCTCCACACTATGTTAGCTCTATACCAGACCTCTCTCTCCACACTATGTTAGCACTATACCAGACCTCTCTCCACACTATGTTAGCTCTATACCAGACCTCTCTCCACACTATGTTAGCACTATACCAGACCTCTCTCTCCACACTATGTTAGCACTATACCAGACCTCTCTCTCCACACTATGTTAGCTCTATACCAGACCTCTCTCTCCACACTATGTTAGCACTATACCAGACCTCTCTCCACACTATGTTAGCTCTATACCAGACCTCTCTCTCCACACTATGTTAGCTCTATATCAGACCTCTCTCTCCACACTATGTTAGCTCTATACCAGACCTCTCTCTCCACACTATGTTAGCTCTATACCAGACCTCTCTCCACACTATGTTAGCACTATACCAGACCTCTCTCCACACTATGTTAGCTCTATACCAGACCTCTCTCTCCACAACTATGTTAGAACTATACCAGACCTCTCTCTCCACAACTATGTTAGCTCTATACCAGACCTCTCTCCACACTATGTTAGCTCTATACCAGACCTCTCTCTCCACAACTATGTTAGCTCTGTGCCAGCGCTGGAGAGAGAGAGGTCTGGCTGAATCCATTATCATTCTGCTATCGGGGTAAAAACACAAGCCAGGACGCTAAGCCCAGGATGCAGTGATGGTGCCCTAAGTCCAAGATGCAGTGACAGTGCCCTAAGCCCAGGATGCAGTGATGGTGCCCTAAGTCCAGGATGCAGTGATGGTGCCCTAAGTCCAGGATGCAGTGACAGTGCCCTAAGCCCAGGATGCAGTGACAGTGCCCTAAGCCCAGGATGCAGTGATGGTGCCCTAAGCCCAGGATGCAGTGACAGTGCCCTAAGTCCAGGATGCAGTGACGGTCCCTTGCAGAATAGTGTCGTAGAGAAGAGAGGAGGATGATTCCAACTGAAATTGTCGGCCAATGGCATGTTTA
>NC_140182.1:21917294-21928059 GCF_963971535.1 Notolepis coatsorum
TTCATGTCCGATACCGATACCCATCCGATACTACCCCCGCCCCTTAAAAACAAAAACCTGTGTTTAACCTAGCCATCTATAAAACATTATGCTAAAACTGTGAAACAAATGTCATACTCTCCTAAAGGAAGAAATCCATTGTATACACATGACTCAGTTATGCAATAGTGCTGCTGCTTTTTATTTTGTTCAAATCTTTTAGTTAATAAGACTACCACGATTTCATGACGGCTTCCTGTCCTTGCGTCTAAACCGCCCGCTTTCCGGTGCAAACAAACGTAGTGCTGAAAATATACACGTTGACTGCTGTTTTGGTAAGGTTAGGGTCTTTACTCTTGGCTACATTTTGAAAAAGAAACACAACATCACTTAATACTACTTAAGTAGATTTCACATACAAGGAATTTGCTTTGGTCGTTATCGGTGCGACATTAGCGGACAGACATTAACAGACAGATAATACAGTAAAGAGGTGGAGTAACATTTTATTAAATATGAGCCAAGTTAAGCACAATAGAATAATATAATTATTAGGGATGCTCGATATTGGCTTTTTTACCGATACCGATATACCGATATTGTCCAACTCTTAATTTCCGATACCGATATCAACCGATACCGATATATATGCAGGGTCCCCCCCCCCAAAAAACAGAATAATTTCAGGTAATTAACATTACATATCTCTTGTTGTGGAATTAACACAACATTATGCAAACTTTTGACAATAAATAAAACCAGAATTTGTTCTTACTTGCTTGCCTGGGTAAATAAAGGTTATAGAAATAAAAAAAATAAAAATAAAAAAAATGTATTTCTTTTAAACCGATACCGATATTTTCCGATATCACATTTTAATGCCAATATCGGCCGATAATACCGGACATCCCTAATAATTATGAAATAAAATATAGGCCAGGGCTGTACAACTGTAAATAAGAGGTTGGATAAAATGATATGGGATATATAAACTAAATTAAATATAGCACAATAGAATAGAGTACAATTTTAAGTAAAAAATGTAATAGGAATAGGCCAGGGCTGTACAACTGGGCAGATGTGGTCAATTATATACACAATTATATACACGGACAGTATTGATCTATTTGTGACGTGAAATAAATGACGTGAAACTCAAAATCGGGTTTAACTCTAGGCTCTTCCACCTGATGTCAAGTCAGCTTATATCAACTCCAGATGTCAGTCATGAAACTCAAGGTGGCAACGTTTTTCCAAGAATTTAGAAATTACGGATTGGATTTATATAGCGCTCTTCATGACACCTCAGTGACCCCAGAGCGCTTCACAGAGTCCATTATTCGTTCATACACAGTCATACCGGTGGTGGTAAGCTACAATTGCAGCCAGAGCTGCCCTGAGGCAGACTCACAGAAGCGTGGCGAATAATCATCGCCTACGGCCCCTCCGACCACCACCAACATTCAGTCACATGCATACACATTCATACGAGGCAAGTAGGTTAAGTGTCTTGCCCAAGGACACAACGGCAGTGGGATGGACATGGGCTTGAGCGGGATTCGAACCACCAACCCTTCGATCATTGGACGACCCGCTCTACCCCTGAGCCAAATCCATAAATCAACTTGCACACTTGCTTGAACTTATTTGGGATAGCCGTATCGGAGATAAGATGCCGGTTTGGCAACATGAAGCGAGGCTAAGAGTCGGAAACCAAAATGTTCAACAACAGAAAGGGGCTGGTCGTCCAACACAATAGATTTGGTTATTATTCTCGGTTATCAGCTTTGCTTTGTTACCGTCTGCAGGGACTTTCTCGCGCTTCTGAATGGTTTCCAGCGAAGTCAGCTGCTGCGGCAAACGTTTCCTCTCGGCATTCGTTGCACCCATGAACTTGGCATAAAATAACTCCACACCGCGTTGCAGATATTACACTTCTTTGAGCTTAAAATAACTCCACACCGCTGACATGATTGCGGCGCGCTGCTAACAAGTTGACTCACGTAACGCTAACGTTGTTGTCGCTACTACTGTTCATGTGATGACGTGCTTTATGGCGTATCGGATCGGAATATTACTCCCTGTTTTTCCGATATCCGATCCTGTGAATTTGGCCAGTATCGAACCGTTACCGATACTGAGTATGTCCACTATGGGATCGGTGCCATCCCTAGTGGATATAACAGTGGTGAGAATGAAACCTATGATCAGAATAGTCATTCTTATACATGATCTCATTGTATTAACTTCTAGTGAATAAAATATTAGTGGGATTAAAATATGACTCATGTTGACCCCACATTGAGAATAACTGCTCTAGATCATGTGGTCATTTCAATGGAGAATTCATGACATGTAATGACATGTGATTTCAGTACATTTGTGTTCAGTAAAATTATAATCTACTGCATCTTGAGGTCAAATGTGTTTAAAATATGTTTAAAATCAATCATGATCTCTGCTAAAAGGCTGAGAGTTGTGCAGTGAGTGGTTGCCACGGTAACCAAGGTGCATGCAAAGAGGCTGGTCTAAGTGGGGAAAAGGCACAAAATGGTCCTTTTTGAATAAATTAAATGAACCAGTCATTTACCAGTGACTTCAAAAATGAAAGAGAAATAACATGTACGACAGATTCTTAAACATGGATGACTCCCTATTCAAAGAGATAGGGGTCAGGTCTTGTACTATTCAAAGAGATAGGGGTCAGGTCTTGTTCTATTCAAAGAGATAGGGGTCAGGTCTTGTTCTATTCAAAGAGATAGGGGTCAGGTCTTGTACTATTCAAAGAGATAGGGGTCAGGTCTTGTTCTATTCAAAGAGATAGGGGTCAGGTCTTGTTCTATTCAAAGAGATAGGGGTCAGGTCTTGTTAGTCTTGTTCTATTCAAAGAGATAGGGGTCAGGTCTTGTTAGTCTTGTTCTATTCAAAGAGATAGGGGTCAGGTCTTCATTGTTGGTCCCTATTATCAAGAGTGAACCGACTTCTCTTCAGACAGACTGAAAGTGATTTAGCAGGTAAAGACAGTATAGCTGTCTGTCTGTCTCATAGTATACTGTGTATCCCCCATTCAGAAACATTGAGTCGAATACCAGAACACCAGTCTGATACCAGTATACCAGACTAACACCAGTCTGATACCAGTATACCAGATTAATACCAGTCTGATACCAGTATACCAGATTAATACCAGTCTGATACCAGTATACCAGAATACCAGTTGAATACAATAATACCAGTCTAATTCCAGTTTAATACCAGAATACCAGTCTAATACCAGAATATCAATCTAATACAAGAATACCAGACTAATACCAGTTTAATACCAGAACACCTGTCGAATACCAGTACAATACCAGTTTAACACCAGAATCAACACTCACTATCAACATTCAAATCTCAACTGAAACCCCATCTGTTCAAACGTGCATATTCACTGTAACCTCTGTCACTGTCCTATACCCCCCTGCTGTTTGTTTGTTTTGCTATTTTAACCTCACTGTTTTTATACTTCCTGTTGCTTGTTTTATTGTTAACCTTGACTTTTAACTGCCTTGTGTTTAAAATTTTTATTCTTATTTTTTTCTATGATCTGTAAGGTGACCTTGGGTGTCCTGAAAGGCGCCACCAAATAAAATGTATTATTATTATTATTATTATTAGAATACTAGTCTAGTGTCTTCTTCTCTCACGTATGTGTATTTCATGGAGGCAGGTATAGAATCCTCCACCCTACTGGGTAGAATTTCCTTCCCAGAGTTTCATCGTTGTGGAGTTTCATGGTTGTGGAGTTTCATGGTTGTGGAGTTTCATGGTTGTGGAGTTTCATGGTTGTGGAGTTTCATGGTTGTGGAGTTTCATGGTTGTGGAGTTTCATGGAGTTTCATGGTTGTGGAGTTTCATGGTTGTGGAGCGCGACAGGAGCCACGACTTCTCCCACTGCAAAAAGACAAGTCCTTAAATCTCTTGAAACACCTGCCCGACAACATGAGTGTCCTCCCCCCTGCGTTCCAGCTGCGCTCTTGATGGAGCCTGTAGTATCTACCAGCGTTATTATGATGCAGGAGAGAGAACCTGCGGTTATGTACTATGTCTCTACTACTATACTATGTACTATGTCTCTACTACTATACTATGTACTATGTCTCTACTACTATACTATGTACTATGTCTCTACTACTATACAAGATACAAGATACAAGATACAAAAGTTTTATTTGTTACGGCATACAGGTATACAGTGAAATGCGGGGGGGTCTCGCCCGCAACGATGTGCATAATACAAGTAATAATAATAAGAGTCCAACCAATAGAGCGACATAGTGCAATAAACAAGTAAACAAAGTAGGCATATCGGTATCTGTACATGAGCTATTTACAGAGCATGGTAGGACATGCTAGGTCCTGTGGCAGTGCAGTACACTGTTAGCTACGGATGAGGCACTGGGTCTTTATGTACACTGCTATACAATGCTATATTATACAATCTCAAGCTATACTATTCTTAAAGTGACATTTCCTTCTGTAAAGTGTCCATAAGTGTGAGCGTGTGCAGCATGAGTGTGTGTGTGCTCATGTTAAAGTGGCTGCTAGTGTGTGAGCGTGTACAGTGTGTGTGTTGTGTGTGTGCTCATGTGTGCTTGTGCATGGAGAGTTCAGTGTTCAAGGCTCTGATGGCCTGGGGGAAGAAGCTGAGCCTAAGTCTCTCTGTCCTCGTTTCTGGGGTTCGCAGGCGTTTGCCTGACCGCAGCAGCATGAACAGGCTGTTGTTGGGGTGGTGAGGGTCTTTCATTATCCTGCAGGCTCTGGATTTGCACCTCTTGTTGTATAGGACCTGCAGGGGTGGTAGTGCAATACCCGTGGTACGCTCGGCTGAGCGCACCACTCTCTGTAGGGCCTTCTTGTCCTGTGCCGTGCTGTTGCCATACCAGCCAGTGATGTTTCCAGTCAAGATGCTCTCTACAGCTCCGGAGTAGAAGAACTGGGGTATCTTCCCCGATACTCTGAACTTCCTTAACTGTCTCAGGTGGTAGAGGCGCTGCTTCGCCTATTTTAAGACTGAGTCTATGTGTGTTGTCCATGTCAGGTCCTCTGAGATGTGGACCCCCAGGTACTTGAAGCTGCTCACCCTGTCCACGGTAGCCCTGTTTATCCTCAGTGGTGTGTGTGTCTCCTGCTGTCTTCTCCTAAAATCCACGATCAGCTCCTTGGTTTTACCAATGTTCAGGAGCAGGCTGTTGTCCTGGCACCAGCGTTCAAGTACCTCAACCTCCTCCCGGTAGGCCTTCTCGTCGTTGTCCGAGATCAGCCCCACCACCACTGTGTCGTCCGCAAACTTCACTATGGAGTTGGAGCTGAACTTGGCCACACAGTCGTGTGTGTATAGTGAGTACAGCAGGGGGCTCAGAACACAGCCCTGGGGGGACCCGATGCTCAGGGTTATGGTGTTGGAGGTCTGACCCCCCCACCCTGACCGCCTGGGGCCTCTCACTCAGAAAGTCCAGTATCCAGGCGCTCAGAGCGGAGCTCAGACCCAGCTCGATCAGCTTGTCCATCAGTCTGGTGGGGACTATGGTTTTGAACGCTGAGCTGTAGTCAATGAACAACAGTCTCACATAGCCCCCCTTCTGACGGTCTAGGTGAGAGTAGGTGCTGTGCAGTACTTGGGAGACCGCATCATCAGTGGACCTGTTTGGCCTGTATGCAAATTGCATAGGGTCCATATCACTGGGGAGGGAGGCACAAATGTGATCCTTGACCAGCCTCTCGAAACATTTCATGGCCACAGAGGTGAGTGCCACCGGTCAGTAGTCATTGAGACCTGTTGGGGAGGGTTTCTTTGGTACAGGGATGATGGTAGACATCTTGAAGCAGGCAGGGACCACTGACTCCGCCAGGGATTGATTAAATATGGCGGTGAACACAGGGGCTAGCTGGTTAGCACAGGACTTAAGTATGCGTTATTCCATCTGGGCCAGCAGCTTTTCTGGTGTTCATCTGCATAAATGCTCTTCTCACACTGTGTACCGACAACGAGAGAGCGTCCCCGCCCCCCCCCCCCCCGCGGTTGCGTCCCCCCCCCTCCACAACAGCCGGCGCGCCAGTGACGTCACTAGCCGTTGAGCTAGCGGCGCCACTGTCTACACCAAACAGAGCGTAGAAAGAGTTGAGTTTGTCCGCGAGAGAGGCGTCGTCGCTCCCCATTGAGGGGGCGCTGACTTTGTAGTCAGTTATCGTCCTCAGTCCCCGCCATAAGCGGGGTACTATGTACTATGTCTCTACAACTATACTATGTACTATGTCTATACTACTATACTATGTCTCTACTACTATACTATGTACTATGCCTATACTACTATACTATGTACTGTCTATACTACTATACTATGTACTATGTCTCTACAACTATACTATGTACTATGTCTCTACTACTATACTATGTACTATGTCTATACTACTATACTATGTACTATGTCTATACTACTATACTATGTACTATGTCTCTACTACTATTATATGTACTATGTCTCTACTACTATACTATGTACTATGTCTCTACTACTATACTATGTACTATGTATCTACTACTATACTATGTACTATGTCTCTACTACTATACTATGTACTATGTCTCTACTACTATACTATGTACTATGTATCTACTACTATCTACTATGTACTATGCCTATACTACTATACTATATCTCTACAACTATACTATGCAGTGTCTATACTACTATACTATGTACTATGTATATACTACTATACTATGTACTATGCCTATACTACTATACTATGCACTATGTCTATACTACTATACTATGTACTATGTATATACTACTATACTATGTACTATGTATCTACTACTATACTATGTACTATGTATATACTACTATACTATGTACTATGTCTCTACTACTATACTATGTACTATGTATATACTACTATACTATGTACTATGTCTATACTACTATACTATGTATGTCTCTACAACTATACTATGTACTATGTCTATACGCTACGGCCAAAATGCGTGGTGATGTGTTGACCAATTTCGGAGGGGGATCCCAATGATATATCAATAAAAACGTACTGTCAGTTCATTTCCAAGGGATATGTTCACGCGCACAGCAAGTTTCACCAGTTCCCGGCATTTTTAACCAGTGGAGAAAGGTAAGAGAGATTTCCCTATCGTTTTCTTATATGAATTATTCAACCTACGTTAATAAAACATACCTGGTGATCAACTGCAGTTTGCTGTGAGCATTAGGATATGTGTAGTGTTCTGATACAACGATTACTGGTGAAGCGATGTCGAGATTCATTTGGGGTGTGACAGCTGCTGCAGCGCGACCTGTGGTTTGCTGATGAGAATGGTGGGCAGGAGCTGCAGCTGGATAAGCGTATCGCTTTGTTGGGAGGCGGAGATAGTCATTGGATTTGGCAAATAACGCAACGTTTAGATTTCAGGCAACGATACAGGCAAGAAAAAGAAATACATTACAGTTTCGACTACGCTCAAAAGGTGACTACATACCAAGCCCTGATACACTCTTTCACAACCCAATCCTGTTATAATTGTTATAACTACTGCATTGCTCCCTTGTTATAATTGTTATAACTACTGCATTGCTCCCATAGTACATGGTCTATAGAGAGAGGTATATAGTGAGAGGTCTATAGAGAGAGGTCTATAGTGAGAGGTCTATAGGGAGAGGTCTATAGTGAGAGGTCTATAGGGAGAGGTCTATAGAGAGAGGTCTATAGAGAGAGGTCTATAGTGAGAGGTCTATAGAGAGAGGTCTATAGTGAGAGGTCTATAGTGAGAGGTCTATAGAGAGAGGTCTATAGAGAGAGGTCTATAGAGAGAGGTCTATAGTGAGAGGTCTATAGTGAGAGGTCTATAGAGAGAGGTCTATAGTGAGAGGTCTATAGAAAGAGCTCTATAGTGAGAGGTCTATAGTGAGAGGTCTATAGAGAGAGGTCTATAGAGAGAGGTCTATAGAGAGAGGTCTATAAGAGGTCTATAGTGAGAGGTCTATAGTGAGAGGTCTATAGTGAGAGGTCTATAGTGAGAGGTCTATAGAGAGAGGTCTATAGTGAGAGGTCTATAGTGAGAGGTCTATAGAGAGAGGTCTATAAGAGGTCTATAGTGAGAGGTCTATAGTGAGAGGTCTATAGAGAGAGGTATATAGAGAGAGGTCTATAAGAGGTCTATAGTGAGAGGTCTATAGTGAGAGGTCTATAGAGAGAGGTCTATAAGAGGTCTATAGTGAGAGGTCTATAGTGAGAGGTCTATAGAGAGAGGTCTATAGAGAGAGGTCTATAGAGAGAGGTCTATAGAGAGAGGTCTATAAGAGGTCTATAGTGAGAGGTCTATAGAGAGAGGTCTATAGAGAGAGGTATATAAGAGGTCTATAGTGAGAGGTCTATAGAGAGAGGTCTATAGAGAGAGGTCTATAGTAAGAGGTCTATAGTGAGAGGTCTATAGAGAGAGGTCTATAAGAGGTCTATAGTGAGAGGTCTATAGAGAGAGGTCTATAGAGAGAGGTCTATAGTGAGAGGTCTATAGTGACAGGTCTATAGAGAGAGGTCTATAGAGAGAGGTCTATAGAGAGAGGTCTATAGAGAGAGGTCTATAGTGAGAGGTCTATAGTGACAGGTCTATAGAGAGAGGTCTATAGAGAGAGGTCTATAGAGAGAGGTATATAGAGAGAGGTCTATAGTAAGAGGTCTATAGTGAGAGGTCTATAGTGACAGGTCTATAGAGAGAGGTCTATAGAGAGAGGTCTATAGAGAGAGGTATATTGGCCTAAATATTCCAACATTCACCACACTGACGAGGAATGTGCAAAAGGTTTGCCCCACATTTACTGTACCATCAAAAATACTAAGCAACATGATTCTGTCTCATCTGACAACAACCTTCTGCCCCCCCTCTCTCTCTTCCTCTCCTCCAACTCAACACCCACCTGCCTCTGTTCTCTCTCTCCTTCTGTCCCCCCTCTCTCTCTTCCTCTCCTCCAACTCAACACCCACCTGCCTCTGTTCTCTCTCTCCTTCTGCCCCCCTCTCTCTCTTCCTCTCCTCCAACTCAACACCCACCTGCCTCTGCTCTCTCTCTCCTTCTGCCCCCCTCTCTCTCTTCCTCTCCTCCAACTCAACACCCACCTGCCTCTGTTCTCTCTCTCCTTCTGTCCCCCCCCTCTCTTCCTCTCCTCCAACTCAACACCCACCTGCCTCTGTTCTCTCTCTCCTTCTGTCCCCCCCTCTCTCTCTTCCTCTCCTCCAACTCAACACCCACCTGCCTCTGTTCTCTCTCTCCTTCTGTCCCCCCCCTCTCTTCCTCTCCTCCAACTCAACACCCACCTGCCTCTGCTCTCTCTCTCCTTCTGCCCCCCTCTCTCTCTTCCTCTCCTCCAACTCAACACCCACCTGCCTCTGTTCTCTCTCTCCTTCTGCCCCCCCCCCTCTCTCTTCCTCTCCTCCAACTAAACACCCACCTGCCTCTGTTCTCTCTTTCCTTCTGTCCCCCCCTCTCTCTCTTCCTCTCCTCCAACTCAACACCTACCTGCATCTGTTCTCTCTCTCCTTCTGTCCCCCCCCTCTTCCTCTCCTCCAACTCAACACCCACCTGCCTCTGTTCTCTCTCTCCTTCTGTCCCTCTCTCTCTTCCTCTCCTCCAACTCAACACCCCCCTGCCTCTGTTCTCTCTCTCCTTCTGCCCCCCCTCTCTCTCTTCCTCTCCTCCAACTCAACACCCACCTGCCTCTGTTCTCTCTCTCCTTCTGTCCCTCTCTCTCTTCCTCTCCTCCAACTCAACACCCACCTGCCTCTGTTCTCTCTCTCCTTCTGTCCCCCTCTCTCTCTTCCTCTCCTCCAACTCAACACCCACCTGCCTCTGTTCTCTCTCTCCTTCTGCCCCCCCTCTCTTCCTCTCCTCCAACTCAACACCCACCTGCCTCTGTTCTCTCTCTCCTTCTGCCCCCCCTCTCTTCCTCTCCTCCAACTCAACACCCACCTGCCTCTGTTCTCTCTCTCCTGCTGCCCCCCCTCTCTCTCTTCCTCTCCTCCAACTCAACACCCACCTGCCTCTGTTCTCTCTCTCCTGCTGCCCCCCCTCTCTCTCTTCCTCTCCTCCAACTCAACACCCACCTGCCTCTGTTCTCTCTCTCCTTCTGTCCCCCCTCTCTCTCTTCCTCTCCTCCAACTCAACATTCACCAGCCTCTGTTCTCTCTCTCCTTCTGTCCCCCCTCTCTCTCTTCCTCTCCTCCAACTCAACAACCACCTGCCTCTGTTCTCTCTCTCCTTCTGTCCCCCCTCTCTCTCTTCCTCTCCTCCAACTCAACACTCACCAGCCTCTGTTCTCTCTCTCCTTCTATCCCTCCCCTCTTCCTCTCCTCCAACTCAACACCTACCTGCCTCTGTTCTCTCTCTCCTTCTGTCCCCCTCTCTCTCTTCCTCTCCTCCAACTCAACACTCACCAGCTTCTGCTCTCTCTCTCCTTCTATCCCTCCCCTCTTCCTCTCTTCCAACTCAACCCCAACAACTACCCGTCACTGTCTTCCCTGGAATAGTTTCACTCATCGCACGCTTTGTGTGAGAATAGTGGATTTCACAGCCGTTCCTGAGCCGGCAGACATTTTGTCCCGGCCCCCCCCCCCCCCCCCCCCCCCCCGCGCGCCCACAACCTGGCTCGTTATAATCTTGAGCGTACAATTAATTTTTCTCCAGTGATGAAACAACTAGTCCAGAGACGTGCACAGGTATTTTCTAAACCTCAGCTCT
>NC_140182.1:21928259-21952603 GCF_963971535.1 Notolepis coatsorum
CCTCTCTCCTCCTCCTCCTCTCTCCTCCTCCTCCTCTCTCCTCCTCCTCCTCCTCCTCTCTCCTCCTCCTCCTCTCTCCTCTCTCCTCCTCCTCCTCCTCTCTCCTCTCTCCTCTCTCCTCCTCCTCCTCTCTCCTCTCTCCTCTCTCCTCTCTCCTCCTCCTCCTCTCTCCTCTCTCCTCTCTCCTCCTCCTCCTCTCTCCTCTCTCCTCCTCCTCCTCTCTCCTCTCTCCTCTCTCCTCCTCCTCCTCTCTCCTCTCTCCTCCTCCTCCTCTCTCCTCTCTCCTCTCTCCTCCTCCTCCTCTCTCCTCTCTCCTCTCTCCTCTCTCCTCCTCCTCCTCTCTCCTCTCTCCTCCTCCTCCTCTCTCCTCTCTCCTCCTCCTCCTCTCTCCTCCTCCTCTTCTCTCCTCCTCCTCTCTCCTCCTCCTCCTCCTCTCTCCTCTCTCCTCCTCTCCCCTCTCTCCTCCTCCTCCTCTCTCCTCCTCCTCCTCTCTCCTCCTCCTCCTCCTCCTCTCTCCTCTCTCCTCCTCCTCCTCTCTCCTCTCTCCTCCTCATCCTCATCTCTCCTCCTCCTCTCTCCTCCTCCTCCTCTCTCCTCTCTCCTCCTCCTCCTCTCTCCTCTCTCCTCCTCCTCCTCTCTCATCTCTCCTCCTCCTCATCTCTCCTCCTCCTCTCTCCTCCTCCTCTCTCCTCCTCTCTCCTCCTCCTCCTCTCTCCTCCTCCTCCCTCTCTCCTCCTCCTCCTCCTCTCTCCTCCCTCCTCCTCCTCTCTCCTCCTCCTCCTCCTCCTCCTCTCTCCTCCTCCTCCTCCTCTCTCCTCCTCCTCCTCTCTCCTCTCTCCTCCTCCTCCTCTCCCCTCTCTCCTCTCTCCTCCTCCTCCTCCTCTCTCCTCCACCTCCTCCTCCTCTCTCCTCTCTCCTCCTCCTCCTCTCTCCTCTCTCCTCCTCTCCTCTCTCTCCTCCTCATCCTCATCTCTCCTCCTCCTCTCTCCTCCTCCTCCTCCTCCTCTCTCCTCCTCCTCCTCCTCTCTCCTCCTCCTCCTCCTCCTCTCTCCTCCTCCTCCTCTCTCCTCTCTCCTCTCTCTCCTCCTCATCCTCATCTCTCCTCCTCCTCTCTCCTCCTCCTCCTCCTCCTCCTCCTCTCTCCTCTCTCCTCTCTCCTCCTCCTCCTCTCTCCTCTCTCCTCCTCCTCCTCTCCCCTCTCTCCCCTCCCCTCCTCCTCCTCTCCCCTCTCTCCTCCTCCTCCTCTCTCCTCCTCCTCCTCTCTCCTCCTCCTCCTCTCCCCTCTCTCTCCTCCTCTCTCCTCCTCCTCTCTCCTCTCTCCTCCTCCTCTCTCCTCCTCTCTCCTCCTCCTCCTCCTCTCTCCTCCTCCTCCTCTCCCCTCTCTCCTCCTCCTCCTCTCTCCTCCTCCTCTCTCCTCCTCCTCCTCTCTCCTCATCCTCTCCCCTCTCTCCTCCTCCTCCTCTCTCCTCTCTCCTCTCTCCTCTCTCCTCCTCCTCCTCTCTCCTCTCTCCTCCTCCTCTCCCCTCTCTCCTCCTCCTCCTCTCTCCTCTCTCCTCCTCCTCCTCTCTCCTCCTCCTCTCTCCTCTCTCCTCCTCCTCTCCCCTCTCTCCTCCTCCTCCTCTCTCCTCCTCCTCCTCTCTCCTCTCTCCTCCTCCTCCTCTCTCCTCCCTCCCTCTCTCCTCCTCCTCCTCTCCCCTCTCTCCTCCTCCTCCTCTCTCCTCCTCCTCCTCTCTCCTCCTCCTCCTCTCTCCTCTCTCCTCCTCCTCCTCTCTCCTCTCTCCTCTCTCCTCTCTCCTCCTCCTCCTCCTCCTCTCTCCTCCTCCTCCTCTCCTCTCTCCTCCTCCTCCTCTCTCCTCCTCCTTCTCCTCCTCCTCTCTCCTCCTCCTCCTCTCTCCTCTCTCCTCCTCCTCCTCTCTCCTCCTCCTCTCTCCTCCTCCTCCTCTCCCCTCTCTCCTCCTCCTCCTCCCTCTCTCCTCCTCCTCCTCTCTCCTCCTCCTCCTCTCTCCTCCTCATCCTCTTATTTGATGGCTCTGGCCATCAACAAAAATGTAGACAAACTCACAAGGATTTATTACCAAAAAGTATTATAACAAAAATACACAAATACAATGGGAAGTGAACCAGGAAACCAGTAAACAAGTGAACCAGTAAACCAGTAAACAAGTGAACCAGTGAACCAGGAAACCAGGAAAACAGTAAACCTGTAGTGTAGGTGATTTGGATGAGATGAGACCACAGTACAGTGAGGTGGATGAGGCCACACCCACCAGGCCTCTCTCCAGGCCACACCCACCAGGTCTCTCTCCAGCCCACACCCACTAGGCCTCTCTCCAGGCCACACCCAACAGGCCTCTCTCCAGGCCACACCCACCAGGCCTCTCTCCAGGCCACACCCACCAGGCCTCTCTCCAGGCCACACCCACCAGGCCTCTCTCAACTTGTTTACACTCCCCACTTACTGTACAATGTAACATTTAGATTAACCCAGTTGTCTATCTGTATGTCATATGTTACGATGAATTGAAAATGGGGGACCCTGATGTAAACAAGACGAAAGTCTTTCTCTGGGGTCTGCATTCCCTTAACAATTGTATGTATTGAGCTGTAGGCTACTGTGTACTGTACCCATTCTGCAATCTGTTAATAAAGTTTTCAATCAATTCAATCAATAACTAGACAGTTACAATATAACATTTAGATTCATTAACCCAGTTAATGCCTTAAGAGAGAGAGGCTGGTGGTCAAGTCAAGAGTTATTTGTCACAAGTTGTTTATTAGCCTAGACATTTTCAATTCATCATCTTGTTTACATCAGGGTCCCCCATGTTCAATTCATGATAACATATATGACATACAGGTAGACAGATGGACAGTACTGCTACATTTAGACATTTATGACATACCAGATTTTGAACTTGTGGTAGGCCTAGACATTTTCAATTCATCGTCTTGTTTACATCAGGGTCCCCCATGTTCAATTCATGATAACATATATGACATACAGGTAGACAGATGGACAGTACTGCTACATCTAGACATTCATGACATACCAGATTTTGAACTTGTGGTAGGCCTAGACATTTTCAATTCATCGTCTTGTTTACATCAGGGTCCCCCATGTTCAATTCATGATAACATATATGACATACAGGTAGACAGATGGACAGTACTGCTACATCTAGACATTTATGACATACCAGATTTTGAACTTGTGGTAGGCCTAGACATTTTCAATTCATCGTCTTGTTTACATCAGGGTCCCCCATGTTCAATTCATGATAACGTTAGGTTATGACTATAACCAAGTTCTGTTAGTTAGGGGCGATGCTTGGCATCACTACTGCACTATCTCGCGTACGTGCACGCGTACTGAATAAACCACAAATGTACCTCTAATACCAGTATTAGTCTGACCACACCCCTCATCAGCTTACCTTCATAAGCAGGTGTGTGGTCACCTGCTCTCCTCCTTCCCAAGCTTTCACCACAAGGTGAGGACAAGGGCTGCAGCGGCCGTCTGATGCCAAGCATCGCCCCTAACTAACAGAACTTGGTTATAGTCATAACCTAACGTTCTGTATCGTTAGTGGCTTAGCTTGGCATCACTACTGCACAAGGGAGGCCAAGCGGAGCCACTTGGCTGACAAATACACCCCGCTGACAGCCCCCCAAAACCATCAGAACAGGGAGGGCCGAGCCCCCCCGACCCCCCCTAATGGAGGGTAGCCCCCCTATTAGGGACGTCACGGGAGGGCGACGGACCCGACCGTGCGAAGAGGCACTCAAGCAACTCAACGCACAGGGTGAGCAGACCGTGGCTTGACCCCACGACTACACACACGCACAACCCGCATGCCACCCGGGAACGAACGGAGGAACAACCTCGTTACTGCCCCCAGAATCACGGGGTCAAGGGCAAACCCAACCCCGTGGCAAGGCCGTAGCAGCGGAGCACGAAGGAAGACCCAGACCCACCAAAAGGACTGGACTCCCTAGAATGGGGGCCCGGAGAAGTCCATGATGCCAGCATCAAGACCCCACCAGGTGGGCACGTAGTGCCCCGCCCCCCACATCGCCAGCGTATTCGGACAAAGGCCCCTCAGTTACTGCACCTGGTATTCCCAGGCGGAACCAACCAGGCCAGAACCTGCCCAGCTTCCGAGATCGGACGAGATCGGGCGTGTTCAGGTCGGTATGGCCGTAAGCCGAGCGGGCCCCGTCCCCCCAATAGTACACCGCCTGGCACACTGACCCTGCAGAACAGGCAGTCAGCATGGCCGTAAGCACACAAAAAAGGTTAACCAACGGAAGCAGGCAGCGCACCGGGGAAAAACCAGGCAACAGGCTGTTAACCCTAGCCTGGAGACTGCGGACGAGACAGGCGCCAGAGGGGACAGCTGAACACAGCCGCCCCGGCGGAAGGAGCGTAAGCTGGCGGTGTTGCATGACCAAGCCTCCATTTAACAACCCCCACCCAGAGGGGTCGAGGCAGAGAAGGCTGACACGATTGGCAGACGTCATGAACGTGCAGGGGCACCCTCAAACGGTGAACCCGGGAGTTGACACTGCTCCAACACACCAGGGAATCAACCACCTCGGTGTTACCCAATGCAGTGGTTGTTCCTATAACCCCTCAAGAAAAAACTCCAAAACACACCTGCGGGTATACACCGGCTATACCGCAGTACAAGTGTTTCAGTTTCCAAAAAGGGTTAACCCAGGCCTACGGGTCGCAAACATCACTTCGGACCGGGCCTGGCGGTACGGGAAGCACAGGGTCACCAGAGGAGGTCAAAAAACCACCCCCACAGGCCCCTCTTCGCCATGCGTGAGAGAGGAGCGAAAAATAATGGAGAACCAGCCCCTAAGCACACCGCACCTGGTATTCCCCGGCGGTCTCCCAACCAAGTACTAACCAGGACCAACCTGTGTAGCGGCCGAGATCCGACGAGATCGAGCGCGTACAGAATGGCACGGCTGTAAGCCATGACGACAGTGCTGAGTAAAAACATACCCAACCAGGGTCTCCATAGCGCTTAACCCTGTGACACCCAGACCGACCTGGCATTTTTCCCCCTGAAAAAAGCCCAAGTCCCTCAGGGTACCAGAACAGCAGATCTGCATCCCCGGCGGACAACGGGTTCAACTGATCTGGACCAGCGTGACCAGAACCAGTCCCGTGCCCTAACCACGCCGACATGCCTACTCCAGGAGAAGGGCAGATATGCGTGTTGATCTTAACATGAAAAGAAGGCGCCACCCAGACGTTCGGACGAACCGCGCCTGGTGGCCCACCCCAAGGGCGTGAGACCCCACTACTATGTTCAGATCCATCCCGTCATCATCCCCCAGACATGAACGAGAATCCGTCGACAACCCACCCAGGTCATGGGATGTGGTCGTCGGAAGAGGAAAAACCCCCATCTCAGTTGCTTTATAAAAACGCTGTTTCAACCACAAGCAACCAAGGCGTGCCAGTCAATCGCCTGTTTACAGCGAGCTAGCACTATACGTGCGTCGGGACACACCCCCATCAATGAACAGGCTATTTAGACCTGTCATTGAATCCCCAAGGCGCCCAGGGGAACGACAAGAGGGGTGTGACACTCCCTAACTCCAACACTTCTGGAATAGAAAGAAGGAAGCATCAACAGTATGTATCCCAGTCTACACAGCCGGGGTAAAAAATGTTCACATTTTTACATCCCACCACCCTCCCATAGGAAAGAGACGGGGATCCCCAGAGAGACTTCCCACGCGAGCTGTACAGATTGAAAAGAATATATTGCACCTTGAGCCATGTAAAAAACTGGTTTTAGGGCCTCCGGGGAAGAGGCACCGAACCCATACACACTCAATAAACGAATTGAATCGAATATACATACAATAGAAAAGGACCCTTCTAGAGGGTCCACTCACTTTGACAATCTGAGGAGGAAGGCTCTGTACTCTGATGGAGGCTTCCTCACATGGAAGAAGGAGTCCGAACTCACAGAAGGCCTGAATAGGCGCTTGGTGAGGAGGAGCCCTGACCACCCCCCCTGAAAACAGATCCATCACATGGACCTGAACAGCACACGGAAGTCCTACCAACAGAGACGCGCACGGTGACGTACTCTATGGCGGGGGAATTCCTGCGGTGCACACGCCCAATATACCAGGCCGTGGGACCAGGAACTCCCTCCCCCCCCCCCCCCCCCCCCGTAACGTGCCGAACCGCCACGTGACGGGAACCTTGAAGGACAGGGGGTGTACCCCTGACCGACAGAACAATGGGGAGAGGAAAGGTTACCAGTTCACCCCTTTACGACCCCACACCCATGATACGACGTAACGACAAAAAGAGAATATGACACAGTCATAGTCAGCTCTATGAAGCGTTTCACAGCTCCACACAGCGCATGAGCTAACCTGCTATCTGATTTTTACTAAGGAAAAACACAGAATAGAGAGGGCTCTAAGAACCCCGGTCCAACATACACATGTGCTTCTGTGGCCAGTACAACCCAGTTGTAGGTCACATGACACACACAACCCATCATCACCTACAAAAAATGGCAAAAACACTCAACAGAGGAACGCCGTTTTTTTCACAATGAGAGAATACATCATTCTTGATTAGTATCGACCACAGGCCTTGCTAAGC
This sequence comes from Notolepis coatsorum, assembly GCF_963971535.1. NCBI lineage: Eukaryota > Metazoa > Chordata > Actinopteri > Aulopiformes > Paralepididae > Notolepis > Notolepis coatsorum. The sequence continues at coordinate 21,934,906 of NC_140182.1, forward strand.
ACACATGACAGCAACCAAACCAATTTCCCTTTAGGAAATAAGTTTCTCCAGCAGATTTAGCACAACCTCAGCAATCAAGCTAAGAGTCACATCGTATCCCTACCACACAAAAGACACAATTAATGCACAACATGTCTGATAGGAGGTGATAAAGTCCCCAGGGAACCGGGGGGGAAAACACAATCCTCCTATTTTACCCTCAATACGGCCAGTTAAAACAGGAAAACCTGTTAATGTGTGAACACACTGTTCATTGTCATTACAGTCTGAGAAAGAACATTCTTTTACTCACTTGTCACCAAGCATAGCTTCATAGGTTAGTTGCCTTAGTAGTGAGTACACGGTACACATAAACACCATGATGTTTCTCACACAACAACCAGATCAATACATCACGATCTGCACGGAGAAGCTAACTGCCAGTGACAAAAACAGCTCACACATAACCCGCAACGTATCCCAAATGCATTGCAACAACACACGTTTTGGGAAAAAACACCGTTATTCACAATACATTTAGCAAAGTAAAACCAGAAGACGTGTTATGAGGTCTGGCCAACCCCGTACCTACCCGGAACGCAGATCAGCGAAGTGCAGTCACAAGACACCGTAGAACACAGCCGTCCTGTGTTGTTCGATCCGGGCAGCGTCGCCGCTCCAACCAGTCGCTACAGTCCTCTTTGTTGACGCAATCCCCGTCCAGGCTCAGGGCAGGGTCGACGAACATCCCCTGTCAAGGATGACGTCGTGGTCAAGAGTGTAAAACATGTTAAAATCAAAGCACGTTCAACAGAATAGCATCAAGCTAACGGCTGCTCCAACCGTTCGGGTGCTATTGCTTCCGCTCGCGAGACGCCGATCTAACGACGCACGCGATCAGAAGCGAGCTCCCGGCGGCGCGCGAGAAGCTAAGCTACCCCGCGCCAGGCCACTGACCGGCTAACCGTAAGCTATGAACATGTAAACAATGACATAACACTCACCCAGACAGGCCGCCGTTCTGAACCTCCCCTCACTTTTTAAGAGAAAAGAGGAACAAGATGTCAACACCGCTTCACAACGGTGACATTACCACATCCGACGGATCAGCACAGTACCAACCGGCCTGTGTAGCTGACATTGAACATGAATCTGCCGCTATCGCACATTACATGCACATATCCCCTCGTGAAGGAATACTCTCATTTGGATATGAAAGATGGGGTCTTAACACGGTGACAGAGAGAATCCACTCGTCCAGAACACACAGGGATCACCAGTGTCAATGGTCGCGGCCCACTAGTTAAAACTATAATGGTCTCCAGACCAAGGCCTCCTGTCGCCTAGGTGGCTGAACAAAGGACCCTAGTCTGGGGCCGGTTTCCATAAACTTTGTCAAGTAGCCCCCATAGCACTAACAGACAAGTGGAGCCCGCCAGCAAACACTACTCACCCAACCTGGAACGCACCGCTCCTCACAACAGCGGCATGTCCGACAGTTCAGCTGTGGCCTGACAGGTTACACCCCAACAAACACAGCAAGGAACTGCAGTTGAGAAGCATGCAGCGGCGTGCTCCCAATACGAAAACCGGTGGAGGGTTTTTAGAATGATCATCATCTTCCAGACACTCCAGTACGAAGACAATATCGCCGTATTTTCTCGAAAATAGTGAGAGAGAAAATAAAGATATGATGTCAACGTATCCTTGTTTCCCAAAGCTGTTCCTAATCCAATTTCTTCCATCATGGTGTCAAGTGTGGGGATCTACCGAGGCACTTCTTCCTTGTGGTGAAAGCGAGAAGGAGGAGAGCAGGTGACCACACACCTGCTTATGAAGGTAAGCTGATGAGGGGTGTGGTCAGACTAATACTGGTATTAGAGGTACATTTGTGGTTTATTCAGTACGCGTGCACGTACGCGAGATAGTGCAGTAGTGATGCCAAGCTAAGCCACTAACGATACAGAACATATATGACATACATGTAGACAGATGGACAGTACTGCTACATCTAGACATTTATGACATACCAGATTTTGAACTTGTGGTAGGCCTAGACATTTTCAATTCATCGTCTTGTTTACATCAGGGTCCCCCATGTTCAATTCATGATAACATATATGTTATAAAATGTCTAGGCTAATAAACAACTTGTGACAAATAACTCTTGACTTGACTTGACCACCAGCCTCTCTCTCTTAAGGCATTAACTGGGTTAATTAATCTAAATGTTATATTGTAACTGTCTAGTTATTGATTGATTGAATTGATTGAAAACTTTATTAACAGATTGCAGAATGGGTACAGTACACAGTAGCCTACAGCTCAATACATACAATTGTTAAGGGAATGCAGACCCCAGAGAAAGACTTTCGTCTTGTTTACATCAGGGTCCCCCATTTTCAATTCATCGTAACATATGACATACAGATAGACAACTGGGTTAATCTAAATGTTACATTGTACAGTAAGTGGGGAGTGTAAACAAGTTGACCGCTGGCTGTGTTGTGAAATGTGAATAAACCGTGAAGTCACGCGAAATAACGTTATACGCGACGCTATACAAACCAATTACATAATCCTATCCAACATGTGTAAAGGCACACACAACATATTCCAGTTAACGGTATATTTTTTTAATGATTCGTTATGGCGTAATCAATACTTCCATGCGTATAAATTGCGTTCAGCCTCTCTCTCTGGAGTTAACGGAGTTTCGACTCCTGGCTAGAGGAGCTTGTCTCGGCTCATGCGGGGGGCCAATCAGAGAGGGGCTTCGCTCAACCAATCAGAGAGGGGTCTGTAGAAATGGGAGGGGTCTGCAAAAATGGAGTTCAACCAATCAGAGAGGGGTCTGCAGAAATGCGGCTACGAATTGTAGAGACGCGATACAGCAGCCCCTCTAGGAGCCCCGATGGGAAAATACCGCCCCCTATCGTCTATCCCTGTGTAACTGCAGGTCATTCGATTATACTGCTGGATCCCTGTGGGAGGAGCCAACTGGCTCCACTGTGCTGGCAAGCCGTCTGATGATGAGGGATGTTATCGCAAGTTGGAAAGCAGCGTGGAATATATATTTACAGCAGCCAATAATCAATAAATAAACGCAATCGATATTTGGAATGGCGATCAGGAATTGGAATAATCTTTTTTTTTATCTACTTTTTCTCCCATTTTTTCTATTTTTCTCCCATCCCAATTTTCATATCGTCCAATTCAACCCTCCCCTGTCTTCGAACGTTGTTTCTTGCCTCCCACAAGCCGGCTGCAATGTGGACTAAGTCATACATAGCATGAGTCCCCTCCGATACTCGAGGTAACAGCCGTCGCATCTTTTCACCTGCGCAGCTCGATCTTTCAGCGTCGGGGGTCTGGGCTTTGGAGGGGCCCCGCCCCCGTCGCTTCTTGATTCTACTGTGCAGGCGCACCAACCGACCTGTAGGAGTCGCTGTCCACAACGCCCGATCCCCACCCTTCAGTTTCCCTTCCCGTAATACGGCCAATGTGTTTTACTGTGGACGACCAGCTAAACTGAAAGCAATGTGGAGAGCGGGGCTCGAACAGGAGGCATCCTGTTCGAGCCTAGTCTCCAGCATTCGTTGCGAGCGCCTTGCCCACTGCACCCACTGCGCCCACGCCTTGCCCACTGCGCCCACGTAGCCGCCTTGAATTGGAATAATCTTTTTGGAGAACATCTGATCTAAGGTAAGGAGTCTATGTATTACCAGTTTTAGGATAATCAGAGCTGTATTCACTGAGATATCAGCATGTGCCGTGTGTGTGTATGTGTGTGTGTGTGTGTGTGTGTGTGTGTGTGTGTGTGATGTTGAGGAAATGAGAGAAAAGATTTTTCAGCCCGCTTCTATAGCATGCATAAGTACACATAAACTATCGATAATCTAGCATTTATTGGAAAACGATTCATAAATAGGCCGACAAATGACAACGTGTCTAGTGTATTCGAGAATATTCCAATAAATGCCGTTTATGGGGGAATCTTTCAATTTTCCGGATATTTTCGAGAGAACGATAGCTTTTCGAAATGCTATAAAAAGGATATGAACCGATTAAAAAACAATCCGCTTCGACAATGTTGACTGCAAACAAGTCATTGATAAACGACGGGCAGATTAGACACATAGCCATAATTTAAAACATAGATTATGCGTTTTTAACGCTAACATTGAAGTGGATGATGGCATTCAAGGGGGTAAAAAGGTAAACAAGGCCGGCACTGATAGCTTGCAGTGTGAATGTGTCCTTACTAGTGTTTCTAGGAGTTGTTCCACTATTCACTGTCTCAACTCTTTGTCTTTTGATGACATCATCTCCAGAGACATGTCCATATTCACAAATCAAAACTGAGAAATAACACGTGACCAGGGGGTTTCAATGTCTGAGACAACGAGTCTCCCTTCAGACTTACACACACGCACACACTCCCTTCACATTTTAATACTTTATTTGGTTCCACAAATTATATTACGTAAACAGGGAATCAAATATATCGGGGTCCAAGCAGCACTGAACACTTAAGGGTACACATAGCACCTCCTTCTCCACACGGCTAAGCTACCAATAATAGCTGAGACAGAGCATTTGTTTGGCTTTTCTTTTAGACATTGCAGCAATTCTCAGACCGCTCATGGTGCATTTGTATACATGGCCAAGACTTCCGAATACAAGTACACTATATCTACACCTGTACCCAAGGCCGGCCATCACATTGAGCAGTGGTTGGTATTTTATATACTTGTCCCGGAAGGCCTGGTCCATGTACAGGTCAAAGGCACAGCATGCTTCTATGATTAGAACCTCCTTGTTGCTGGTGTCAACAAAAACAACATCAGATGTATTTGGTATGTGAGTGTAACGGAGGTCTGTGAGTATATTATATCCACAGTCACGATGGACTTCAAGTGTTGTGAAGTGACTGTGGCACGTAGCGGTACTGCAAGTAAACTCATCCACCCATAAAAGGCATCCAGACACATTACCATGAAGTGAATTCACCTCTTGGTATAGTGGTCTGCGATGTCGCCCGCGGCGCGGGAGACACGGGTTTGAGACTCACTCGGGGCAATCCCTTCACAGGGGTCAAACTTTAACACAACGCAGAGATGGCAATACGAGACCGGCTACATTAGCAAAGACATCATTGGTGAGATGTTTTGTACCGCATCAGACACAATGTCCACAATGCGGTCATGACGAGCGATGTACAGGTGTTTGTATGCATTACACCCATTTGTTATTTGTGCACACACTCCCTCCACACACACACACACACACACACACACACACACACTCCCTCCACACACACACTCCCTCCACACACACACACTCCATCCACACACACACTCCCTCCACACACACACACTCACTCCCTCCACACACACACACACACACACACACACACACACACACACACACACACACACACACACACACACACACACACACACACACACACACAGGGCCGCCTCAGGGGGTGTGCGAGCAGTGCGGTCGCACAGGGCCTCGCGGGAAGGGGGGCCTCGCAAAAAAAAATATATATATATATTATTATTATCTTTTTTTATTATTATTATTATTATTATTATTATTATTATTATTATTATTATTATTATTATTATTTTTTTTTTTTTGCGAGGCCCCCTTCCCGCGAGGCCCTTTTCCATCACAGACCTAAAATCTAGTTTTGCTTATATGCTTATATATTTCACATTAGACACGTTTGTAGAATGTGTCTGACTTGTTGCGGGCTCTGCGGCTCTGCAGATATACTATTGGAGCTCTGTGGCTCTGCAGATACACTATTGGAGCTCTGCGGCTCTGCAGCAGATACTATTGGTTTCAACGAGGGGAGGGGTTACAGGTAAGGTACAGTCGGCCGGCGTGCGTGCGTCTCACTATATCCACGGGAGCGCGTGCAGCATTGGAGGTTATGCCAAGACGAAGAGGACGGTCGTTCGGCAGATGGACTGAAGATGGACTGAAGATGAAAGTTGTTGCATGTTGTGCTAACGTGTGGTTCAGTCGGGCTAGCCATGTCGGCTAGTAGCTTAGCTAAAGGCTAACTAGCGTTAGCTAACCTAGCTAGCTAGCATTAGCTACGTTATCGAGTGCTAACGTGTGGCAGATAAACAGGAGAACAGACTCCCAAGTTAATCCCAACGGGGGGGACAATATGGGGTACAGGTAAGGTACAGGCAGCCGGCGTGCGTCTGACTATTTCCACGGGAGCGCGTGCAGCATTGGAGGTTATGCCAAGACGAAGAGGACGGTCGTTCGGCAGATGGACTGAAGATGGACTGAAGATGAAAGTTGTTGCATGTTGTGCTAACGTGTGGTTCAGTCGGGCTAGCCATGTCGGCTAGTAGCTTAGCTAAAGGCTAACTAGCGTTAGCTAACCTAGCTAGCTAGCGTTAGCTACGTTATCGATTGCTAACGTGTGGCAGATAAACAGGAGAACAAACTCCCAAGTTAATCCCAACGCGTTTAAATCTCAGACAGGGCCTCGCATTTCTCCCAGGCGGCACTGCACACACACACACACATAAACAAACACATCATTTTAGTACACATGTGTAGCCAGTGGTGGAAAGTTACTTAGTATTTTTACTCAAGTACTGTACTTAAGTACAATTTCAAGCTACTTGTACTTTATGTGAGTATTTTAATTTTAGGGAAACTTAATACTTTTATTTCACTACATTGCAAAGGAAATATTGTACTTTTTACTCAACTACATTTATCTGAACCCATCAGTTACTAGTTACTTTGAGGAAAAAGATTTGACATAGAAAACATGGCAAAGATGTATGAAGATTATATACTTTCACATTTGAAGACTGTAATTTTTCATAGGACGTAATCAGAGCAGCAGAACTGGACCACATACCACTTTAACATGACCTTTAATCAGAGCAGCATAACGGGACCACATACCACTTTAACATGACCTGTAATCAGAGCAGCATAACTGGACCACATACCACTTTAACATAACCTTTAATCAGAGCAGCATAACTGGACCAAATACCACTTTAACACAACCTATAGAGGTCAATCGATCAAGGTGATGATGAATGCTCCCAAGCACTGGAATACACCCACATACTTTTACTTTAGATACCTAAGTACATTCAATAGCAAATACTTCTATACTTTTACTTAAGTATAGAATTTGAATGGAGGACCTTTACTTTTACCAGAGTACTCATTTATCTGGGTATTTTTATTTTTACTTAAGTAAAGGAACTGTGTACTTCTTCCACCACTGTGTGTAGCCAATTAAATTATCCTAAACATGTGTGACTGTCATTCAAGACAGAGGACAAGACACAAGCACATTAGCACTAACCGTTATCCACTATCATTAAAACATGTCAATTAACAACATCTTTCATAACAATAAACAGGCCAACATGTATTATTCATGGTTTTCCAACTATGTCAAAGTGCAGTTTAAATTCAATGTATATTTTGCACTAATTAACAGTAACATCAATCAATTACTGAATACCTACTGTATGTAGTGAGAACAATAACTTTCTATTTGAGACACAATAAAAAAAACTTGTAACAGGAAATGTATGGAATAGTTCCACATCATCAGTGTTAATTTAGTCAACGGAAAGGATGACTAAATATGGTCATCAACGAAGGTTTTTTCCCCTGACGAAAACGAGACGAGACGTCACGGTAATGGAGATCATGTGACACTAACGTGACGAAATTATTCATGCGATGTCGTTGACTAAAAACGACGACACACAAAATGTAGTTTGCAAAATGTTATCTTGCTAAACATTTATTCAACTTCAACATCAACACTGTTTACTTGCTACTTGCTAGCTAACAGGAACTCGGTGGCCGACAGGAAAGTAACAAACATAATTGTCTGTGCAGAACCCTTAAGGCGCTCCCATAGTCCAGCAGACTGCACACAGAGCAGACTCCGCGGATGTCCGCGCGGACGTCCGCGCGGACTCTTGAGCTTTGATCTCAGCGGACAGCAGACCCACAGGTGCGACGCTCCTATTTTCTGAGGCGCGGACATCCGCGCCGCTGACTTGGTGTCACACAAAACGCTGCTCGGCGTTTTGGTTGACATCGAACTGCATTAAATGTGACACTGCGCAAGCGATTGGTGGCGCGAGGAGAGAGATGAGCCCGTGAAGCGCGCTCTCTCTCTCTCTCTCTCTCTCTCTCTCCCTCTCCCTCTCTCTCTCTCCCGCTGATAATGTTCCCTCTGATCTGCCAGTACAGTAGAACAGACAGAATTGTGGGAAATGTAGTAAAACTGGTGCGAGAAATGTAGGAAATAGACCGCGGACGTCCGCTGAGATCTGCTCGACTATGAAAGCTCAAAGAGCCGCGCGGACCTCCGCGGAGTCTGCTCTGTGTACAGTCTGCTGGACTATGGGAGCACCTTTAAGGCCTCTACATGCTACAGCAACTGCGACGCAACATCGACAATGCAACAATGTTGCAGACACTCTGCCTTTATGCTTCTGCAACATCCACGTGCAGCCTATGCAACATTGTACCCTGGCTGTAGCTAGATTCCCTAGATGAAACTTCCCTTCTCAACCAACCCATTGATAACAACCCATATAATAGCCGTGTTTATGTTTGTTTTTGCTCGTGTTCTTGTATATAGTGTAATATAGTTATATTTAGTTTGTTTGTTACGTTTGTTAGTTCGTTAGTTTAAACTTTAGGTTAGTTGTAACGTTAGTTTAGCTTCGTTTTAACATTAGATAATGTACAAAATAAACGTTTTTCCGGTGTTTTATTTTGAAACCCCCCGACCGGAAGTATTTAGTATCTGCTTGTGTAGTCCGGTTCTGTGTTTGTTGGTGTCTGTAGATTGTTGGTGAACAACTAACTTTAGGTTAGTTTTAACGTTAGCTAGCAGCAGGGATGGACGCCCTTCACTCCCTTGCCCCCCGGTACCTAGCGGACCTCCTCCATCCCTACATCCCGCCCTGGAGGCTGTGGTCCTCTGACTCCGGTCTCCTCTCCATCCCCACCACCAACATGCGGACAGAGCCTTCTCTGTGGCCTGCGCACCCACCCTCTGGAACTCACTCCCTCCAAACATCTGTAGTGCTACATCCCTGCACTCCTTCAAATCCAAACTCAAAACCCACCTTTTCACCAAATTTGTAAATGACTCTGCCTGATTTCCCCTTTTTTCTTTACTTTTCTTTCTTTCTTTCCTTTTGGTTATTATTTTGTTGTTACGTTGTTCCCTGTCCCCCTCCCTTAGCTGTTAAGCGCCTTGGGTCTCCTGAAAGGCGCTATATACATTTAAGATATTATTATTATTATTATTATTATTATTATTATTATTATTATTATTATTATTATTATTATTATTATTATTATTATTATTATTATTATTATTATTATTATTATTATTATTATTATTATTATTGTTGTGTATTCAACAATTAAATAACTTGAATTGGCTGTCTTGCAGGACCACAGTGGAGGCCTTGTAATAAACCAGTTGTAATAATAACCAGCCTTGTAATAAACCAGTTGTAATATTAACCAGCCTTGTAATAAACCAGTTGTAATAATAACCAGCCTTGTAATAAACCAGTTGTAATAATAACCAGCCTTGTAATAAACCAGTTGTAATAATAACCAGCCTTGTAATAAACCAGTTGTAATAATAACCAGCCTTGTAATAAACCAGTTGTAATAATAACCAGCCTTGTAATAAACCAGTTGTAATAATAACCAGCCTTGTAATAAACCAGTTGTAATAATAACCAGCCTTGTAATAAACCAGTTGTAATAATAACCAGCCTTGTAATAAACCAGTTGTAATAATAACCAGCCTTGTAATAAACCACTTGTTATAATAACCAGCCTTGTAATAAACCAGTTGTAATAATAACCAGCCTTGTAATAAACCAGTTGTAATAATAACCAGCCTTGTAATAAACCAGTTGTAATAATAACCAGCCTTGTAATAAACCAGTTGTAATAATAACCAGCCTTGTAATAAACCAGTTGTTATAATAACCAGCCTTGTAATAAACCAGTTGTTATAATAACCAGCCTTGTAATAAACCAGTTGTAATAATAACCAGCCTTGTAATAAACCAGTTGTAATACTAACCAGCCTTGTAATAAACCAGTTGTAATACTAACCAGCCTTGTAATAAACCAGTTGTAATAATAACCAGCCTTGTAATAAACCAGTTGTTATATTAACCAGCCTTGTAATAAACCAGTTGTTATAATAACCAGCCTTGTAATAAACCAGTTGTAATAATAACCAGCCTTGTAATAAACCAGTTGTTATATTAACCAGCCTTGTAATAAACCAGTTGTAATAATAACCAGCCTTGTAATAAACCAGTTGTAATAATAACCAGCCTTGTAATAAACCAGTTGTAATAATAACCAGCCTTGTAATAAACCAGTTGTAATAATAACCAGCCTTGTAATAAACCAGTTGTAATAATAACCAGCCTTGTAATAATAACCAGCCTTGTAATAAACCAGTTGTAATAATAACCAGCCTTGTAATAATAACCAGCCTTGTAATAAACCAGTTGTAATAATAACCAGCCTTGTAATAAACCAGTTGTAATAATAACCAGCCTTGTAATAAACCAGTTGTAATAATAACCAGCCTTGTAATAAACCAGTTGTAATAATAACCAGCCTTGTAATAAACCAGTTGTTATAATAACCAGCCTTGTAATAAACCAGTTGTAATAATAACCAGCCTTGTAATAAACCAGTTGTTATAATAACCAGCCTTGTAATAAACCAGTTGTAATAATAACCAGCCTTGTAATAAACCAGTTGTTATAATAACCAGCCTTGTAATAAACCAGTTGTAATATTAACCAGCCTTGTAATAAACCAGTTGTAATATTAACCAGCCTTGTAATAAACCAGTTGTAATAATAACCAGCCTTGTAATAAACCAGTTGTAATAATAACCAGCCTTGTAATAATAACCAGCCTTGTAATAAACCAGTTGTAATAATAACCAGCCTTGTAATAAACCAGTTGTTATAATAACCAGCCTTGTAATAAACCAGTTGTTATAATAACCAGCCTTGTAATAAACCAGTTGTAATAATAACCAGCCTTGTAATAAACCAGTTGTAATAATAACCAGCCTTGTAATAAACCAGTTGTAATAATAACCAGCCTTGTAATAAACCAGTTGTTATAATAACCAGCCTTGTAATAAACCAGTTGTAATAATAACCAGCCTTGTAATAAACCAGTTGTAATAATAACCAGCCTTGTAATAAACCAGTTGTTATAATAACCAGCCTTGTAATAAACCAGTTGTTATAATAACCAGCCTTGTAATAAACCAGTTGTAATAATAACCAGCCTTGTAGTTGTAATAATAACCAGCCTTGTAATAAATCAGTTGTAATAATAACCAGCCTTGTAATAAACCAGTTGTAATAATAACCAGCCTTGTAATAAACCAGTTGTTATAATAACCACCCTTGTAATAAACCAGTTGTAATAATAACCAGCCTTGTAATAAACCAGTTGTAATAATAACCAGCCTTGTAATAAACCAGTTGTTATAATAACCAGCCTTGTAATAAACCAGTTGTAATAATAGCCAGCCTTGTAATAAACCAGTTGTAATAATAACCAGCCTTGTAATAAACCAGTTGTAATAATAACCAGCCTTGTAATAAACCAGTTGTAATAATAACCAGCCTTGTAATAAACCAGCCTTCACTTTATCAGCCTCTACTCTGGCAGCATCCGTCTCCTTTTCTTTTTTCTTTCATTTTTTATATAATTTTTGTACAATACCTAACAAGACAATACAAACATGACAAGACCAACACAAAACAAAATAAGGGGGGTGGTATTACAAAGGTTCAGTAGTACACAAACGTATTCAAGATATGATCTAATAAAGTTCCAGGGACCTTGAAGTTTGGAGACCTTGAAGACCAACGCTACAATACTTACAATTTTAGCTTGAGCAGTGACCATTTTTACGCCCAATATACAAGTTACAGGACAAGGCTTGATATCCATTTGAAGAGAAACAGACAGGTCCTCAGCAATGTGAAACCAAAATTGCCTAACCTCTTAATTTGCAACGCCCCATTCTCAGTTCCCATTGGAACTCATTCTGAGACCTCGAGAGTGCAATGCCGGCCGAATCCTGCTAGGTGGCAGTATCGTCTACCAGTATCGTCTAAACCTTATTTCACACTGTGTGTTACATTTGATATGATCCGGGTGGAGAATTTGGACCCGGGCAAGTGAAACGGTTCATTCGAGCAACTTGGAACGCGTTCAGCATATGTTGTGCCATTTCATGTCAGGGACCCGATGGACATCAATACTGGAAATCGCGATCAGACAATTGGAATATTCATTTTGGGATGCCTCCTATAAAGGGTAAGGACTATATGACATCAATCCTACTTTGATCCAACAATGATTTCACATAGATCGCAACGATCAACGTAGTATTCAAAGCGTATGCCGTTGCTGACGATCAGAGCATCAAAAAACTACCCCCCCCCCCCCTTGAAGCATTCATGATGAAACATAATATCTATTATATACCTTTGAATTGGAAATAGTAACGTGTCCAGGCAAGCAACGCGAACGACTTCAGCAAAATTCACATATCGCTCCATAACTCAGCTTCCAGGAATTAGCCCGGATCACTCTGAAACTATACAATATTCACCACTGGATAACACGCAAACGTATACATGAACAAATTAACTCTTTTTTACATGTTGGACGAGAGATAGTGACTGTCAAATGAGTCATAGTATTGTCTCCATAGCTATAATATCAGTGATGCGTTCCTCATGGGACGGGGTTGCACGCAGTGCAGCCAAAGTTTTGTGAGCAGAAGCGCGTTCACGCACACGCACGGATGTGTACGGCACGCGCATGCACACAGGAATGCGCTGCACTCGCCAAATCACTATAAATACCCACCTGGGCTACTTTGCATATCAATAGCGCCGGTCGTCAGGTGTGTTAAAGACGTTCTCAGATACATTCACACAGAACTTGTGAATGAAATGTGTTACATTCCATTCGTAGAGGCAATTAGGCACTGTCTTTAGTCTGTGCTTAAGCGAGGGAGCATTTATGCGCATGCGCGGCGCGTGCACATGGCGTCATTAGCATGCGTGCAGCCAGTGTTGATATGAGGAATGCAACACTGTATAATAGAATATAGATATAGCTCTGCAAACGTTGTGACACACAGTGAAAATGCCTATCTTTTAGCGTGGCCCATTGAATACAAGATGAAGATAATAGCTGGCGCTGAATGAGTTAACACTAGCACAGCCATGGAGAAAGTGCCACTAATTCGACCAGACAGCTTATATGAGAAATATGAGAAAAATAAACAGTGTAAACTATATAATTACCTCTGAATATAAAAATATGAGGTTTACCACAATGAAATGTAGGTTTGAGTGACATAAAAAAAAAAAAAAAATTATTTAATTTTTTATTATAATTAAAAAAAAATGTATGGAAGAGCCACACATTGACGGGCAACGAGCCACGGGTTGGCCACCCCTGCGCTATAGATGCTTGCAAAGTGCTGTGACTTTCGTCTGTTCCAACGTGGAATAACGTTCTAATTACATTTTCCTGAAGTCATTTTGAAATTTCAGAAACCGTGCCAGATAAAACGGGTACTTTTAGGAAAAGTCATTGAGTGACATCCACTTTTTCTCCTCTTTTTCTATTTTTCTCCCATCCCAATTCCACTGTGCCAATTCTCCCCTCCCCTGTCTTGAACGTTGCTCGCATATGCCCCCCACTGGCCGGTTGTAGGGAGGATAGAAGCCTTGCATCACGTGTCCCCTCCGATACACGAGGAGGCAGCCTGTCACATCTTTTCACCTGCCAGCGCGGACTCTCATTGGCGAGGTGTAACGTGTGGGAGGCTCACACTACCCACGCTATTTCCTGTCTCTGCTGTGCAGGCGTCCCCCAACCGACCTGTAGGAGTCGCTGTCCACAACGTCCAGATTACCACCCATCGACTTCCACCCGCTAACTCTGCCAATTGAGTTAGTATGACGGCTGGCCCAAGCCGGAGGCAACGCCGACCGCCGGAGTCAAACTCGGTGTCTCTTGAATTGGTGACGAGCGCAATGTCCACTGCGCCACCCAGCCGCCCTATAGTGCTGCTTCTCATTGTGTTTCGGATATGGGTCTCGCTCCCATTGGACTTTAGAGACAATCCCTTTCCTGCCTGTAATTCCCTCTTCCAAGACTCTATTTGTTCCTATATCTATGTCTTTAGACAGAAATGATTTAATAACAGATTTTATTTGGAAATAATATAATAATTCGGTGTCTTTCAGCCCAAACTGTGTTTTCAATTCATTAAAAGGTATCATATATCCACTTTCCATAATTATTTTTATATTAGGCTGTTGCCATACATTCTTTTTAAGGGTTTTACCTCCTGCAGAGAACAAGGGGTTCTTCCATAATGGACATGATGGTAAGGCCAAGCGTTTATGTAATATTTTCACTATTTCACATGAAAATTCTAACAACAGATTGTCCAGTCTGGGAGTGATTTTTGGGCTATTGAAAGAGATAGATCTTTGTTATGTTCTTCTATCATTTGTTCTTCAAGCCATTCCCAGCTGCCAATCTGTCTCACACTATTGTAAGCCCACTGCAAGCGGTATCTTGAATTATATGCTATATAATACTGGTGGATATCTGGTAGTCATATTCCTCCACTACTTCGCGGTTTTTATAATTATTTTATGGCTGATCCTACTGTAGGTTGCTTTGTTGTTCCATAGGAAGCCAGAAATCTTTTTATTTATTTACCAACTAGGAGGGAACCTTAGCGGTATAGAGGGCATCAAAAAAGCTAGCCTTGGTAACAAGTACATCTTTATAACATCAGATCTACCCCATAGGGATGAAGACAAGACTGTCCATATTTTGATGGTGTCACCTCGTTAAGACGGCGGTAATCGCCACATGGGGGCGCCACCCGCCGGCAGCCTTGGGGACACTGTGAAGGGGTGAAGCCCACGGGCTGGCAGGACGACGGATGATACCCAGGTTCTCCATGTTGGAAAAGTCCACCTTGGCAACGGCCAACTTGGCAGAATCGATGTCTTTGGGCAAGACACCTAACCCCTAACTGCTTCCGATGAGCAGGTTGGCACCTTGAATGTTAAATAACTGAGTATAATAACAGGTGAAATAGGTTTAATGCTGAAAACACTGAATCCCCTACAAACAACAGAGTGAAAACAAGATCAATTCTGCTTTAAAAATGTTCCTACGTGGGACGTCTCTTCAACAGCTTGTCTGCAGTATATGTTTCTGCGCCTCGCTTGAAACTCCCCCGCGGCCCCCTGGGGAGGCACGGCCCACATTCTGAAAACCTCCAGTCTAGACAAATGAAAAGCAAGCCGGTGAATGTAATCTCATAACATAAAGTGTGAAGTCAGTAGAACTGTGTACTGTACCTCGTGGTGTTCCTCAGTAGAACTGTGTTCATGGTGGTGTTCCTCAGTAGAACTGTGTTCATGGTGTTCCTCAGTAGAACTGTGTTCATGGTGTTCCTCAGTAGAACTGTGTTCATGGTGTTCCTCAGTAGAACTGTGTTCATGGTGTTCCTCAGTAGAACTGTGTTCATGGTGTTCCTCAGTAGAACTGTGTTCATGGTGGTGTTCCTCAGTAGAACTGTGTTCATGGTGTTCCTCAGTAGAACTGTGTTCATGGTGTTCCTCAGTAGAACTGTGTTCATGGTGTTCCTCAGTAGAACTGTGTTCATGGTGTTCCTCAGTAGAACTGTGTTCATGGTGTTCCTCAGTAGAACTGTGTTCATGGTGGTGTTCCTCAGTAGAACTGTGTTCATGGTGTTCCTCAGTAGAACTGTGTTCATGGTGGTGTTCCTCAGTAGAACTGTGTTCATGGTGTTCCTCAGTAGAACTGTGTTCATGGTGTTCCTCAGTAGAACTGTGTTCATGGTGTTCCTCAGTAGAACTGTGTTCATGGTGTTCCTCAGTAGAACTGTGTTCATGGTGGTGTTCCTCAGTAGAACTGTGTTCATGGTGTTCCTCAGTAGAACTGTGTTCATGGTGTTCCTCAGTAGAACTGTGTTCATGGTGTTGTTCCTCAGTAGAACTGTGTTCTGTACCTGGTGGTGTTCATTCTCTCCTCTCTCTTCTCTTCTCTCCTCTCTCCTCCTCTATTCTCTCCTCTCTCCTCCTCTATTCTCTCCTCTCTCCTCCTCCTCTATTCTCTCCTCTCTCCTCCTCCTCTATTCTCTCCTCTCTCTTCTCTTATATTCTCTCCTCTCTCCTCCTCCTCTATTCTCTCCTCTCTCCTCCTCCTCTATTCTCTCCTCTCTCTTCTCTTCTATTCTCTCCTCTCTCCTTCTCTTCTATTCTCCCCTCTCTCCCCCTCCTCTATTCTCTCCTCTCTCTTCTCTTCTTTTCTCTCCTCTCTCCTCCTCGTATATTCTCTCCTCCTCCTCTCTCCTCTATTCTCTCCTCCTCTTCTATTCTCTCCTCTCTCCTCCTCTATTCTCTCCTCTTATATTCTCTCCTCCTCTTCTTTTCTCTCCTCTCTCCTCTTCTTTTCTCTCCTCTCTCCTCCTCTATTCTCTCCTCCTCCTCTACATACGTTTACATTTAGTCATTTAGCTGACGCTTTTATCCAAAGCGACTTACAAGTTCTGTACGACAAGTCATCAGGAAGGGCACAACTCTATCAGCTGAGTAACACTGTTCATCAAAGTGTTGCGTGTTACAGTGTAGGTTAGTTTATTAGGACAAGTGCATGACAGTAAGGTTAGTTAGGGTTCGATCTTTTTTTTTATTTTATTTTTTTATTATTATTTCAGATATTGGTTGAAGAAGTGCATCTTAAGTCGACGGCGGAAGATTGGACGGGTTTCGGCTGTCCTAACTGGGGTGTGTAGTTCATTCCACCATTGTGGGGCAAGGACTGAGAATAGGCAGCATCTCTTTGATGACCCTCCCGGGGCTTGGATAGGAGTAGGTCTGAGGCGGCCAGAGGATGCAGAGCGTAGGGGTCTTGAGGGTGTGTAGTTAGAGACCATTGACCGGAGGTATTCTATCCTCCTCTTCTATTCTCTCCTCTCTCCTCCTCTATTCTCTCCTCCTCTTCTATTCTCTCCTCCTCTTCTATTCTCTCCTCTCTCCTCCTCTATTTTCTCCTCCTCCTCTATTCTCTCCTCCTCTTCTATTCTCTCCTCCTCTATTCTATCCTCCTCCTCTATTCTCTCCTCCTCTTCTATTCTCTCTCTCTCTCTCTCTCTCTCTCTCTCTCTCTCTCTCTCTCTCTCTCTCTCTCTCTCTCTCTCTATCTCTCTGTTATTGAATAAACACTATATACTGTGTGATCTCTCCTCCTCCTCTTTTCTCTCCTCTCTCCTCCTCTTCTATTCTCTCCTCCTCCTCTATTCTCTCATCTCTCCTCTTCTATTCTCTCCTCTCTCCTCCTCTTCTATTATCTCCTCTCTCCTTCTCTTCTTTTCTCTCCTCCTCTTTTCTCTCCTCTCTCCTTCTCTTCTATTCTCTCCTCCTCTTCTTTTCTCTCCTCCTCTTCTTTTCTCCCCTCTCTCCCTTCTTCTATTCTCTCCTCCTCTTCTTCTCTCCCCTCTCTCCCCTCTTCTATTCTCTCCTTCTCTTCTTTTCTC
>NC_140182.1:21952803-22130303 GCF_963971535.1 Notolepis coatsorum
AGTTTACAGTTGTAGCCGAGTTGTGATATGGTATGGTCTAACAGTTGATATTTTAACATTTTGGTTGTAAAGGCTTCCTCTAGACCAGGGGTAGGCAACCCTAGGCACGCGGCACGCGGGGGCATTTTCATAGGCACAGGGGGCAGCAGTAAAACAAATTAATAAAACAAAAAAAAATCAAATACAAATTTTGCTTTGAAATATTATAGTGAAATATTTTGCACTGTTGTCGCATTTATCTTGTTGAAATCCTCCCACAGGTTATTTTTACTACCACATATTTAATTGAGACCCTTTATTTGTTTATTATTTCAATTTAGCTGGAAATACATTGCTACATCATTCAGTAACATTTGCAGAGCCTTATAACAAAAACATTATTACGGTCACCATTGTGACCAGTGGGATTAATCAACAAATTGTATTATTTATTTTTCTATTTCATTGAACATTGCACATGTTAAAAGCCATTTTTTTTTACTCAAAATGTGAGTATTACCAAGTCAACTTGTGTTCTTAAAACAATGACAATAAACATAGTTTTATTACCGCCCTGTAGCCCTCACCTCCATAGCCATGAAGTGCTTTGAGAAGCTAGTGAAGGGCTACATCTGTTCCTCCCTCCCCATCAACCTGGACCCTCTGCAATTTGCATATCGCCCCAACAGGTCCACGGAGGACGCCATAGCCCATGTGCTGCACACAGCAGCATCACACCTGGACAAGAGGCAGGGGAACTATGTGAGAATGCTGTTCATCGACTAAAGCTCAGCATTCAATACCATAGTCCCCTCCATACTCATAGCCAAGCTCAGGGACCTGGGCTTGAACTATGACCTCTGCCAGTGGGTCTTGGACTTCCTGACGGGCAGACCCCAGGTGGTAAGAGCCGGCAACTGCACCTCCTCATCCATCACGCTCAACATAGGGGCCCCCCAGGGCTGTGTTCTGAGCCCCCTCCTCTACTCCCTGTACACACATGACTGCGTAGCACAGCGGAACAACAACACCATCATCAAATTTGCTGATGACACAGTAGTGGTGGGCCTGATCTCTGCCAACGACGAAAGGGCCTACCTGGAAGAGGTAGAGAACCTGTCACAGTGGTGTCAGGAGAACTGCCTCTCCCTGAATGTCAGCAAAACAAAAGAGATGATTGTGGACTTCAGGAGGTCGGGGGTCAAGGACTACAGCCCCCTCAGCATCGACGGGGCACCGGTTGAGAGAGTGAACAGTTTCAAGTACCTCGGAGCCCACATATCCGAGGACTTGACATGGACCACACACATTGACAGTGTTGTGAAGAAGGCACGACAACGCCTCTACTTCCTCAGGCGCCTAAGGAAGTTCCAAGTCAGTCAGAAGATCCTTAGGAACTTCTACTCATGTACAATAGAGAGCATCCTGACCGGCAACATCACCTCCTGGTTTGGGAATAGCACTGCACAAGACCGTAGCAGACTACAAAGAGTGACACGTTCAGCCGAACGCACAATTGGAGGGGGGCTTCCCACCCTCCAGAACATTTACAACAAGCGGTGCAAGGGGAAGGCTAAGAGAATTATTAAGGACTCGAGCCACCCGAACAACTGCCTCTTTGAACTGCTGCGGTCAGGCAAGCGATACCGGAGTCTTAAGGCGAGCACAGAAAGACTCAGAAGAAGCTTCTATCCCCAGGCCATCAGGCTGCTAAACGAACAATAATCGCTAAACGAACAATAATCACTATGCAACAACCATCAAATGCACACAGCACACACACCCACACGCACACACTCACTCAAACAAACAACACACTGCAGCACCCACTCTCCACACTTTAGATCACACAAACACACTTACACTTTATATTTATTGATAAAGGATTTGCACTACAACTCGTACACCTACTGTGAATTGTACCTAAATTGCACCTCGTCCCATTTCTCCATTTCTGCCTTGCACTATATAGTATTATATATTAGTACACTGCACAGTATTGTATATTGTATGGTAACTATGTCTATTCTGCATCGAACATTGTACATATGTCTAAACTGAACACTGTGACCTCATTTTTTTACTTCTAATTTTACTATGTTATTTTATTTCATACTTATCTTGTCTTGCACAGTCTCTGGAGCGCAACAGTAAGAAGCATTTTGTATAAAAGTATTCTCTACTTCTGTATGACAACTATAAAAGAAACTTGAAACTTGAGAAACTTGATTAGGTTGAAATAATGTGGTTGTGTACTTATTTTTCTGTTAACTTATTATTGATTGAAAACTGAAAACCTTAATGCACAGTAACTGAACTCAATATTTTTAAGTTCTGGTAACTTATTATTATACATTTTTTTACAGTGTAGTCTTGCGAACAATCAAAACTTATTTACACGATATACCTCACATTCACCCTCCATTCACATCCTGGTGTTCTCCTGGTGTTCTCCATTAGGCCTGTAGGTGGAGCTATGACAGCACACGTACAGTACACACACCGATGGTGTGTGATGTGTCCAAAAATTAATGGGCAAATGTGAGTGAAATGGTCGCACTGTATGCAGCTGTTTGTCTGCATTGCATCCCCCCCCCCCCCCCCCCCCCAACTCAGATTTAGGGTTGATACAACCATCATAATAATATTGTTAATAATAACAATAACAATAATGATGTAATAATGTAAAAATTATCATTAAAAATACCTGATTATGAGAAGAAAAAAATTACGATGCATGGAATATTGTTGAGGCACACTAGTTACAACTATATTTCAAACAGGCACTCCATGTCAAAAAGGTTGCTGACCCCTGCTCTAGACTGTAGTCAAACGTGCAACCAACTGCTAGGATGAGAACCTCTCTGTTATTCTCATTAACAATAACAACATCGGGGGTGTTTGCTGAAATATCAGAGAACAGTGAATTGTCCCTACGCACGCACGCACGCACGCACGCACGCACGCACGCACGCACGCACGCACGCACGCACGCACGCACGCACGCACGCACACACACACACACACACACACACACACACACACACACACACACACACACACACACACACACACACACACACACACACACACACACACGCAGATGCAGACACACACAGTTCATGCTGCCATCCACAGTTTTGACAATGCCCTCTCACTCAGGGCAAATGCAGACAGACAGACAGACAGACAGACAGACAGACAGACAGACAGACAGACAGACAGACAGACAGACAGACAGACAGACAGACAGACAGACAGACAGACAGACAGACAGACGGACATACAGATATTTCCCTCAAATGACTGTTGAACTTTATCCCATTTCACACATTACTTTACGACTTGTCACTTACACACACACACACACACACACACACACACACACACACACACACACACACTCTCTCTCTTAGCTGTCCATCGTGTTCGATGATGACGCTTGCTCCAGGGATGGGGAGAGGGGGGGGTGGGGAGGGGAGTTAGCGACACTGCCGCTGGTGCCACTTCTCGTGGGCGTTGAGTCCGATCCTTGAGCCGCACACCCGTCCACAGATGGCGCAAGGGAAGCCAGATACCTGGGGGATGCCAGCCGCCCGCTGGTGTCGTTGCGTGCGCCTCTCAGATCTTCGGTCTTGGTTCGTTTGGTGTATTTGGGAAACTGCAGTGGCACAAGTGACTTGCCAGGCTGATCTGTCGAGTGCCAGAGTTTCAAGCTGCGTGATGTTTGCACACTTTAGGAGGTCCCTGGTGTAGTCCTTAAAGCGTCTCTTTTGGCCTCCAGCAGCCCGCTTTGCTCCTCTCAGTTGGCCATAGAGGACTTGGCGGGGCAGGCGGTGGTCAGGCATACGTATGGTGTGCCCTATCCAACGAAGATGTTTTTTGGCCACAGCTGCGGCCATACAGATTGAGTTGGTGTTGTTGAGGATGTCTGTGTGGGGGACTCGATCTTCCCAGGTCAGGCCGAGGATCCTTTGGAGGCAACGGATGTGGAAAGCGTCCAAGTTGGTGATGTGCCGGCGGTATGGGGTCCAGGATTCTGCTCCATAGAGCAGAGTGGAGAGACATACTGCGTTGTAAACGGCAACCTTGGTGCTGATCTTCAGGTTTCGGTTTTCAAAAACCCTGCTGCGTAGGCGTCCAAAGGATGATGCCGCTTTATTGATACGTGTGTGTATCTCCGCGTCAAGGGAGCAGCATGAGGACAGAGTGGAGCCGAGGTAGGTGAAATGATCCACTGTTTTGAGTGGAACACCGTTTATGTGAAAACTGGGAGGTGTAGAGGTTCGGGAAGTGAGTTGGGACATGACTTCGGTTTTTTGTATGTTGACCTGGAGACCGAAGGATTGGTACAGGCTGGATATGGTGTCGAGAGCATGCTGCATAGACTCTGGACTGTGAGCTAAGATGGCACAGTCATCAGCGTACTGTAGCTCACATACTTGGCAGGATTTTGTCTTTGTGTGTGCCTGGAGCCGGCGGATGTTGAAGAGGCTACCATCAAGGCGGTATTCCACATGGACACCGTCTTCATGTCCCATGGCTCGGCGGAAGAGGCAGGTGACGGCAGAGAGGAGGAGATTAAAGAGCACCGGAGCCAAGACACAGCCCTGCTTCACCCCAACATTAACCTTAAAGGATTCTGACTGGAGTTCACCCGTCTGGACTCTGGCTTGCATCCCGTCATGCAGCTGCTGAAGGATGGAGAGAAACTTGGGTGGTACCCCAAGTTTGTTGAGGAGTTTCCAGAGCAGCTCACGGCTGATGGTGTCGAAGGCTTTGCTTAGGTCTATGAAGGCTATGTAAAGATCCTTGCGATGCTCTCTGCTCTTCTCTAGCAGCTACCTCAGGACAAAGACCATGTCACACACACACACACACACACACACACACACACACACACACACGCTACAGTAAGAAGCATTTTGTATGAAAGTATTCTGTACTTCTGTATGACAACTATTAAAGAAACTCTATCCCTTAAACCCCCCCACACACATCTGACCCTGGGTATCACCCCCCCCCCCCACACATACACACACACACACACACACATACATACACACACACACACACACACACACACACACACACACACACACACACACACACACACACACACACACACACACACACACACACACACACACACACACACACACACACACACACACAAACACACTCACACACACACGCTCTCTCCCTTAACCCCCCCCCCCCACACACACATCTGACCCTGGGTTTCACACACCCCCCTACACACACACACGCGCGCACGCGCACACACACACACACACACACACACACACACACACACACACACACACACACACACACACACAGTTGACACTGAGCAACCCAGTCTTGTGTTTGCCTTTCGTTCAGTTTCTCAGAACAGAACAGAACAGAACAGAACAGAACAGGATAGCACAGAGTAGAACAGAACAGAACAGAGTAGAACAGAACAGAACAGAGTAGAACAGAACAGAGTAGAACAGAACAGAACAGGATAGCACAGAGTAGAACAGAACAGAACAGAGTAGAACAGAACAGAGTAGAATAGAACAGAGTAGAACAGAACAGTATAGAACAGAACAGAACAGAACAGAACATAGTATAACAGAACAGAACAGAACATAGTATAACAGAACAGAACAGAATAAAACAGAGTAGAACAGAACAGAATACAACAGAACATAGTAGAACAGAACAGAGTAGAACAGAACAGAGTAGAACAGAACATAATACAACAGAACAGAGTAGAACAGAACATAATACAACAGAACAGAATACAACAGAACAGAGTAGAACAGAACATAATACAACAGAACATAGTAGAACAGGACAGAACAGAGTAGTACAGAACAGAACAGAGTAGAACAGAACAGAACAGAGTAGAACAGAACAGAATACAACAGAACAGAATACAACAGAACAGAGTAGAACAGAACATAATACAACAGAACATAGTAGAACAGGACAGAACAGAGTAGTACAGAACAGAACAGAGTAGAACAGAACAGAACAGAGTAGAACAGAACAGAACAGAACAGAATACAACAGAGCAGAACAACAGAACGTGAGGAGGGTTAGTAAATGAAAGCAGGGTGTTGAGTTAGACGTTAGCGCACTGATTCTTGAGAGTCGGGACAAAACACTTTCTAAATATTATATTTTGAGAATGCACACTAGATTGATTAGAGTTATATCTTCATGTAGAGAAAGGTCTGAGCTATTTAACCATGTAAAGGTGCGGGCTCTACATAGAAAAACATTTTCAACAAATTCACATGTTTCCCTTTGAAACTTGATTTGTGTTAACTCCGTCAGACACACAAAAAAGTATATAATTCTAATTATTCCAGTCCAACAAGAATCTAAAGTTCTGAAGTATGTTGTAATAGTGTTCAGTTACTCTGGTATGCAATCAAATATGATATAAAAAACCTCATGTGTAATTTCACACTATAGATTTAGAAATATTTGCATTTTCAAACTTTGTTTTTAATTTTGATTTGATAAAAAAAGATCATTAGGTAAATAAGACACAAGATGATGAAGATCTAATGCTCCTTTATTACTTAAACAACATAAACTGAAGAAGGAATTTGTATTTCCCCCAAAATTAACAAAAATAAACATCTGACGGTGTTGACAAAGATCTGATGGTATTGACGAGAAACTGACGGAGTTGACAATATTGGATTTGCATCTCTGATAAATGAACACATGCATTTTTAAACAGATGGAAGTGACAATAATAAGAACTAATAACTCCTTGTCTTATATTGAACATTTTGTTAACTCAATTGTAATAAACAACAAACTTTACATACACCGTTTCCAACTATTACAAAATACACTGTTTCCAACAACAAAAACAGTAATGGAGACCAGGACCCCTTCTCCTCGTCCCTGTTTTCATCTACCTCTTCTACACAACTTCCTGATCTCCACATTCTCACCCACTTCTCTTCTTCCTTTCCTTCTGCATTTCTGATTAGTTTCACTATGATGTCTTGAACTGGGCAGAAACAGACATCCTTCTTGCCACATTTGGCCTGAACCTTTTCTGTTGGACCATGGTGATGCAGAAATTCCACTTTCACATCTTGTTGATCAGTATCCACATTGATGGTCTTGGCTAGCCACTACTATACTACTGCTATATACGACTGCTATATACTACTGCTAACCAGTCTCCATTACTAAGGCTGCTAACAGTTGTTACTGTCACCGTACCCTCAGGACCTTTCAAAGGTTCTTCGTCCAAATCCTCCATTACATCTTCCATCTCCATCTCCATACCCTCTTCCATCTCCCCTCCCATCTCATTTTCCATCTCCTCCCACAACATGGCCAAAGGTCTCTTCTTCCTTGCCCTCTGTGTATTACTCTGCTGTTCTCCTGAGTTGCCATGGTAATAGGAGGTAGCTGGGCAGACAGACAGACAGACAGACAGACAGACAGACAGACAGACAGACAGACAGACAGACAGACAGACAGACAGACAGACAGACAGACAGACAGACAGACAGACAGACAGACAGACAGACAGACAGACAGACAGACAGACAGACAGACAGACAGACAGACAGACAGACAGACAGACAGACGGACAGACAGACGGACAGACAGACAGACAGACGGACATACAGATATTTCCCTCAAATGACTGTTGAACTTTATCCCATTTCACACATTACTTTACGACTTGTCACGTACACACACACACACACACACACACACACACACACACACACACACACACACACACACACACACACACACACACACACACACACACACACACACACACACACACACACACACACACACACGCTCTATCCCTTAAACCCCCCCCCCCACACACACATCTGACCCTGGGTTTCACACACCCCCCTACACACACACACACACACACACACACACACACACACACACACACACACACACACACACACACACACACACACACACAGTTGACACTGAGCAACCCAGTCTTGTGTTTGCCTTTCGTTCAGTTTCTCAGAACAGAACAGAACAGAACAGAACAGGATAGCACAGAGTAGAACAGAACAGAACAGAGTAGAACAGAACAGAACAGAGTAGAACAGAACAGAACAGAGTAGAACAGAACAGAGTAGAACAGAACAGAACAGGATAGCACAGAGTAGAACAGAACAGAGTAGAATAGAACAGAGTAGAACAGAACAGAACAGTATAGAACAGAACAGAACAGAACATAGTATAACAGAACAGAACAGAACATAGTATAACAGAACAGAACAGAATAAAACAGAGTAGAACAGAAAAGAAGAGAACAGAATACAACAGAACATAGTAGAACAGAACAGAGTAGAACAGAACAGAGTAGAACAGAACATAATACAACAGAACAGAGTAGAACAGAACATAATACAACAGAACAGAATACAACAGAACAGAGTAGAACAGAACATAATACAACAGAACAGAATACAACAGAACAGAGTAGAACAGAACATAATACAACAGAACAGAGTAGAACAGAACATAATACAACAGAACAGAATACAACAGAACAGAGTAGAACAGAACATAATACAACAGAACATAGTAGAACAGGACAGAACAGAGTAGTACAGAACAGAACAGAGTAGAACAGAACATAATACAACAGAACAGAATACAACAGAACAGAGTAGAACAGAACATAATACAACAGAACATAGTAGAACAGGACAGAACAGAGTAGTACAGAACAGAACAGAGTAGAACAGAACAGAACAGAGTAGAACAGAACAGAATACAACAGAACAGAATACAACAGAACAGAGTAGAACAGAACATAATACAACAGAACATAGTAGAACAGGACAGAACAGAGTAGTACAGAACAGAACAGAGTAGAACAGAACAGAACAGAACAGAACAGAACAGAGTAGAACAGAACAGAACAGAACAGAATACAACAGAGCAGAACAACAGAACGTGAGGAGGGTTAGTAAATGAAAGCAGGGTGTTGAGTTAGACGTTAGCGCACTGATTCTTGAGAGTCGGGACAAAACACTTTCTAAATATTATATTTTGAGAATGCACACTATATTGATTAGAGTTATATCTTCATGTAGAGAAAGGTCTGAGCTATTTAACCATGTAAAGGTGCGGGCTCTACATAGAAAAACATTTTCAACAAATTCACATGTTTCCCTTTGAAACTTGATTTGTGTTAACTCCGTCAGACACACAAAAAAGTATATAATTCTAATTATTCCAGTCCAACAAGAATCTAAAGTTCTGAAGTATGTTGTAATAGTGTTCAGTTACTCTGGTATGCAATCAAATATGATATAAAAAACCTCATGTGTAATTTCACACTATAGATTTAGAAATATTTGCATTTTCAAACTTTGTTTTTAATTTTGATTTGATAAAAAAAAGATCATTAAGTAAATAAGACACAAGATGATGAGGATCTAATGCTCCTTTATTACTTAAACAACATAAACTGAAGAAGGAATTTGTATTTCCCCCAAAATTAACAAAAATAAACATCTGACGGTGTTGACAAAGAT
The DNA here is from genome assembly GCF_963971535.1 of Notolepis coatsorum. Classification (NCBI taxonomy): domain Eukaryota; kingdom Metazoa; phylum Chordata; class Actinopteri; order Aulopiformes; family Paralepididae; genus Notolepis; species Notolepis coatsorum. Next base: position 21,962,340 of record NC_140182.1, read on the forward strand.
CTGATGGTATTGACGAGAAACTGACGGAGTTGACAATATTGGATTTGCATCTCTGATAAATGAACACGTGCATTTTTAAACAGATGGAAGTGACAATAATAAGAACTAATAACTCCTTGTCTTATACTGAACATTTTGTTAACTCAATTGTAATAAACAACAAACTTTACATACACCGTTTCCAACTATTACAAAATGCACTGTTTCCAACAACAAAAACAGTAATGGAGACCAGGGCCCCTTCTCCTCGTCCCTGTTTTCATCTACCTCTTCTACACAACTTCCTGATCTTCACTTTCTCACTCACTTCTCTTCTTCCTTTCCTTCTGCATTTCTGATTAGTTTCACTATGATGTCTTGAACTGGGCAGAAACAGACATCCTTCTTGCCACGTTTGGCATGAACCTTTTCTGTTGGACCATGGTGATGCAGAAATTCCACTTTCACATCTTGTTGATCAGTATCCACATTGATGGTCTTGGCTAGCCACTACTATACTACTGCTATATACGACTGCTATATACTACTGCTAACCATTTACATTTACATTTACATTTAGTCATTTAGCTGACGCTTTTATCCAAAGCGACTTACAAGTTCTGTACGACAAGCCATCAGGAAGAGCACAACTCTATCAGCTGAGTAACAATGTTCATCAAAGTGTTGAGTGCTACAGTGTAGGTTAGTTTATTAGGACAAGTGCATGACAGTATGGTTAGTTAGGGTTAGATTTTTTTTTTTTTTCTTTTTTTTTTTTATTCAGATAATGGTTGAAGAAGTGAGTCTTTAGTCGACGGCGAAAGATTGGACGTGTTTCGGCTGTCCTAACTGGGGTGGGTAGTTCATTCCACCATTGTGGGGCAAGGACTGAGAATAGGCGACTTCTCTTTGATGACCCTCCCGGAGCTTGGATAGGAGTAGGTCTGAGGTGGCCAGAAGATGCAGAGCGTAGGGGTCTTGAGGGTGTGTAGTTAGAGACCATTGACCGGAGGTAGGCGGGAGCAGTTCCCTTTGCCGCACGGTATGCTAGGTCAAGGGCCTTGAAGCGGATTCGTGCAGCAATGGGGAGCCAGTGCAGGTCCCTAAGAAGTGGGGTGACATGGGCCGACTTCGGTAGGTTTGAGATCAGGCGTGCCGCTGCGTTCTGAATGAGTTGAAGAGGCTTAGTGGCAGTGGCCGGGAGGCCAGCGAGCAGTGCGTTGCAGTAGTCGAGGCGGGAGATGACTGTTGATTGGACGAGGAGTTGGGTGGCTTCTTTTGTCAGGAAGGGGCGTATCCTTCTGACGTTGCTCAGGAGGAATCGGCAGGTTCTGGTTGTCGCTGCGATGTGAGCAGAGAAGTTCAACTGGTCGTCGAGGACAACACCAAGGTTCTTGGCGGTCGGGGACGCGGTCACAGCTGCATTCTCGACTGTGATGGAAAGGTCGGTCAGGGGGGAGGATTTGGCCGGCAGGTGGAGCAATTCTGTTTTGCTTAGGTTCAGTTTGAGGTGGTTGGTCGTCATCCAGGCGGAGATGTCGGACAGACAGGCCGAGATCCGCTCAGAGACGTGGATATCTGAGGGAGGGAAGGAGAGGAAGAGTTGAGTATCGTCGGCATAACAGTGGTAGGAGAAGCCATGAGACGTGATAATGTTACCCAGTGATTTAGTGTAGAGGGAGAAGAGAAGGGGTCCTAAAACCGAGCCCTGGGGGACACCCGTCCGCAGGGGGCGGGTGGCCGACAGGGTCCCTCTCCATGACACTTGGTAGGAGCGGTCATTGAGGTATGATGACAACCATGTCAGCGCAGAGCCAGCCACTCCCATTCCTGCGAGGGCCGCGAGGAGGATCTGGTGGTTGACTGTGTCGAAGGCTGCAGATAGATCTAGGAGAATCAGGACAGAGGAGAGGCCTTTCGCTTTTGCTAAGTGAAGTGCCTCTGTGACCGCAATGAGGGCTGTCTCTGTGGAGTGACCAGTCCTGAAGCCTGACTGATTAGGGTCTAGGAGGTCATTCTGTAAGAGATAAGCAGTAAGTTGGTTGGATACAGCACGTTCAAGTGTTTTAGAAAGGAAGGAGAGAAGAGAGACAGGACGGTAGTTGCCTATGACGGTAGGGTTCAGGGATGGTTTTTTTATGAGGGGCGTGACTCTGGCTTGTTTTAGGGAGGTGGGGACCACCCCCGAGTTGAGTGAGGAGTTGATGGTTGCAGTTAGGAATGGGAGGATGTCTGGTGCTATGGACTGGAGGAGTGGGGAAGGTAGCCGGTCCAGCTGGCATGTAGTCGGACGGTTCGACGTTACCAGTGTCAGGGTCTCGGCTTCTGTAATGGGAGAGAAAGATGACAGAGTGAAGGATGAGGTTCTCGATTCAGCATTTGGAATGGGTGGGGGTTGGGAGAAGGAGCTGCGGATGTTCTCCACTTTTTCCTCAAAGAAGATCGCAAAGTCTTCGGCAGAGAAAGATGAGGGAGGGGGGGTGGGGGGGGAGTGAGGAGGGAGGACATGGTAGCATGCAGTTTGCGAAGATTCTTGGCAGAGGCCTCGATCCTATGGTGAAAGAAAGAAGCTTTGGCATTAGTAATGGTTTTGGAGAATGTTAACAAGAGGTTGTGATATGTGTCGATGTCAGCAGTGAGGCGTGACTTTCTATACTTCCTTTCAGCTGCTCTCAGGACCTGTCTTTGTTCTCTCACTGGATCTGTCAGCCATGGACTGGGTGGGGAACGGCGGGCAGGTTTCTCAACGAGGGGACAGAGCTTGTCGAAGGAGGTTGCAAGGGCTGAGAGGAGGGTGGAGGTTGCCATCTCTGTGGAGAGAGCAGAGAAGGTGTCACTCAAAGGTAGAGTGGATAGTATGTCAGAGGAGAGGGTGGAGGAGGATAGGGAGGGCAGGTTGCGTCTGAGTGAGACGGTTTGAGTTGGGGTGAAGACCTTTCGGTTAAGCATGAGAGTTAGTGAGAAGGATATGAAGGAATGGTCAGATACATGTAGGGGAGTTACCGTGGTGTTAATGATGCTGGAGTTACGTGAAAATATGAGATCCAAGGAGTTGCCTGCTTTGTGGGTGGGAGGCATGGCAGTGGGAGTCAGGTCAAATGATTGTAGGAGGGAGACTACTATGACTGACTGAGATGAGTCAGGCAGGTTGAAGTCGCCCAATAGAAGGAGAGGGGTACCATCTTCCGGGAAGGAGCTTAGAAGCATGTCCAGCTCATCTGTGAAGTGATCGAGCGGACCTGGAGGGCGGTAGAGTGTAACAATGGTGAGATTGAAAGGATTAGAGACAGATACTGCATGATATTCAAAAGAGGAGAGTGACAGTGCTGGGAGGGGTGTTACGTTTGTAGTCCATGAAGGAGATGTCATGAGGCCAGTGCCTCCACCCCGCCTGGAAGGTCGAGGTGTGTGAGTGAAGTTATAGTTTGTAGATAATGCTGCAGGTGTTGATGAGTTATTGGGGGTTATCCAGGTCTCAGTTAGAGCCAGGAGCTGCAGATTTTGACTATGGGCGTAGGCAGTAATGAAGTCAGCTTTCTTGACTGCTGATTGACAATTCCATAGGCCTCCCTGTACTGTGACAGGTGTATTAGTGGCTGTAGGAGGGTAGGATAGATTAGCCGGGTTGCTAGCAAACTGCCGTGGGTGGGTTGAGTCTGTTCTGGGGGAGCAGATTGTGGATATGAGACACATTGTGGTGTCAAGAGTGGCAGGGAGGAAGTAGAGAAATAGCAGAGTGGGAGGGAAAGGGAGATTTTTCAGAGTGGAGTGTAAGATAGGATTATGATGTACTTAGCACTGGGTGGATCCCTGGATCCCTCTGCAGAGAACTCCAGGAAAACTCCTCTTTGTCCCTCTTCGTTTCTCGACGCTTCGCTGACGCTAAGCCAGCAGGCCTTTAAATCCCTATCACTAATTAGTGCTTTCTAACACCTGGCCCTTAATGGGTCACTTAAGGAAACAAAATGGCCGCTTTAAACACGCCCCTGAATCAAGTCAGCTGGTCAAGTCAGCAATCAAGTCTCAGTTTAAAGATATTACTAAATTACTTAAAATGTCTTAATCAAGTCAGCTGGTCAAGTCAGCAATCAAGTCTCAGTTTAAAGATATTACTAAATTACTTAAAATGTCTTACCCTGATGCAGTGTAAGTCTCTCAGTGAATGAGCTGTCCTTCCACAACAGAATGTAGTACAGAGTGATTCCAGGAGAGGCTGAGGTTCTGCTTTTAAGCAGTGACAGGGCTCTGAGATCACACTCAGTACACAAGTGCTATCTTTAAGCAGGAAGCAGCTTTTAATGGGTCACTTAAGGAAACAAAATGGCCGCTTTAAACACGCCCCTTAATCAAGTCAGCTGGTCAAGTCAGCAATCAAGTCTCAGTTTAAAGATATTACTAAATGACTTAAAATGTCTTACCCTGATGCAGTGTAAGTCTCTCAGTGAATGAGCTGTCCTTCCACAACAGAATGTAGTACAGAGTGATTCCAGGAGAGGCTGAGGTTCTGCTTTTAAGCAGTGACAGGGCTCTGAGATCACACTCAGTACACAAGTGCTGTCTTTAAGCAGGAAGCAGCTTTTAATGGGGCACTTAAGGAAACAAAATGGCCGCTTTAAACACGCCCCTTAATCAAGTCAGCTGGTCAAGTCAGCAATCAAGTCTCAGTTTAAAGATATTACTAAATTACTTAAAATGTCTTAATCAAGTCAGCTGGTCAAGTCAGCAATCAAGTCTCAGTTTAAAGATATTACTAAATTACTTAAAATGTCTTACCCTGATGCAGTGTAAGTCTCTCAGTGAATGAGCTGTCCTTCCACAACAGAATGTAGTACAGAGTGATTCCAGGAGAGGCTGAGGTTCTGCTTTTAAGCAGTGACAGGGCTCTGAGATCACACTCAGTACACAAGTGCTGTCTTTAAGCAGGAAGCAGCTTTTAATGGGTCACTTAAGGAAACAAAATGGCCGCTTTAAACACGCCCCTTAATCAAGTCAGCTGGTCAAGTCAGCAATCAAGTCTCAGTTTAAAGATATTACTAAATGACTTAAAATGTCTTACCCTGATGCAGTGTAAGTCTCTCAGTGAATGAGCTGTCCTTCCACAACAGAATGTAGTACAGAGAGTAACCAGTCTCCATTACTAAGGCTGCTAACAGTTGTTACTGTCACCGTACCCTCAGGACCTTTCAAAGGTTCTTCGTCCAAATCCTCCATTACATCTTCCATCTCCATCTCCATACCCTCTTCCATCTCCCCTCCCACCTCATTTTCCATCTCCTCCCACAACATGGCCAAAGGTCTCTTCTTCCTTGCCCTCTGTGTATTACTCTGCTGTTCTCCTGAGTTGCCATGGTAATAGGAGGTAGCTGGGCAGAAGCACTGGCAATCCAACATCTCAGTAAAAGTAAAAGCAGGATAGTTGTCTCAACTTGTCTGTGGTGGATCCTGTCCTTATGTGCGATGATCTGGTGTATTTGTCTTGTTGAGGGAACTGGTTTGAGAGGATTCATGAGAAGTGTGTCATATCTTTGCATGTCTTCTTCCACAATGTGGTACAGCTGAACACCATTCAGACTGTTTGAGACCTTTTAGAAGAATATGTGTCCATCCGTCAAATAATTTCCTCTCAGGACCAGGTTGTCAGCTGTTCTTTTTACTGTTCCACCAATGCCGCCTGGTGCGCCCTTACCATGGTAAGTGGGGAAGAAGTTCCACGTTGTCCTTTCAAACCCCAGTGTAGGTGGGATACCAGACAGAAGAAAATGTTCTTCTTGTTCTTCTTTGTTCTTGTTTACTTGGACCATCAGACCAAAAGTGCACGGTGGTAACCTGTGGATATTTTGTCTTGATATCTTTTAGGACTGGATCCATTTGTGTCCAGATTGCTGCAGCATCCTGTCTCTTTGACTCTGACAGTGTGCAAAACCCTGTCTTTCCACCCTTAGTGTAATACATTCCGATATGGAGTGTTATCTGTGGCAGATTTTGTCTGAAATGGCAGGCCTGAACTTCAGCTTTATATTTGAATTTCCAGGATTCTGAAAAGTCAACATGGACAATCGCTGTACTTTCATCACAGGACTCAATTGTGTTGCTGTATTCTTTTGACTGGTTTCGCACTGAACACACATGTGTTGTGGTCAGGGGTGCAGTGCTGGGCAACCGCGGTCAAACGGCGTTTGGGCTTCGAAGTGCGCGCATCCTATTATTATGCAAAGTCTAGGTGATAAGTGCCTGGGACTTTGCATAATAATAGGATACCGTTTGGCCTTCGCCCATATTATGACTGCACCCCTGGTTGTGGTTTCCTTTCTGTGTTTTTGCTCATAGAGTTTGATGAGCTCTGAAAGGCTGCCTCGGTGTTCAACGAGCTTAGTGTTGATGTGGATTCCATTGCGTGTCTTCTTGAACTCTCCCACTGCCTCCATTGAACATCGATTTTGTCTTGCTCTTGGGTTGTAACTGTACCTTTGTTTAGACATCGTGAGAAGGCGCGAAGAAGGCAGGCTTCACTTGCTGGAGAGCAACAAACTAATTGAAAACTGTCATCCAGTTTGTTTGACTTCACAACACCAGACATTTTAAGGACCTTGAGCATTAAGCATGCATTTTCATGTATTTGACACAGACACGTCTTCCGATCAGATGCTTTTGGTGCTGTGACATAGAAGGGCCTCAGAGCACAGAATGAAAAATAGCTCAGCTTTACAGTGGGGTTCATAATCTGGAATTCAGTGTGGAGGTTGAGCATGGAGTCTGGCAGGATCATTCTCTGCCGCTTGATCTTGTTCCTGGTGATTGTGTCAGTCTTATCCGTCGTCACACATGCAGAGTTCAGGAAGAAATCCTGAACAGTCTGTGTTATACCCTGTATGAATGTTGGCTTTTTCTGAGGCTGCTCCTTTTCTCTCATTAACTTGTAGGTTAACCCAAACTCTTTCATTTGTTTAAGAATCGTGCCTGATGACACACTCAGTGCTGGTTTTTGGCGCTGTGGGCCAGGAGTTTGTTTGTTTGTCTTCAGCTCTCTTCTGAGGATGTTGTGGAATAGAAGGACCTTTTGGATTTTCTGATTCCTTACTTTGCTTCCTGATAGCATCTTCTTTGTTTCCGTGCCTGGAGAGTACAGTGGTGATGTATTTGTAGCCTTTTTTCTGCGCATTATTGTTTTTATCAGGTTGTTTCGTTGCTTTGTTACATTTGTAATCTTCTCTTTCATAGTTTTTATTTCTCTTGAATGCCTTTTTCGCATTTTACTTCGTTGCTTTTCCTGTCTGAGAGACTCCCTGCGCTGTCTCGTATTGTTATCTAGAATATCCTGATCTTGCGGACTATCTGGGGGGGGTGTCTGCCTCCAGCACCGCACCTTCACCGGACCTTTTCTGTCTGCACCTTTTCCATAAGGAACACATCACCTCTCTGCACCTTTTGACTGCAGTGCGTAGTTTCTACAACTAGATAGATGTTGCAAACATCTTCACACTGGCTTGTGCAGACAAAATCCATGTTCAGTGGAAGCAGTGGTAGAAAATTCAAGAAGACAGTCATTCCAATATTTCTGGGGTATATTACAAAATGTTCAGGATTATCTTTCTTGAACTTTACACTTGTGACAACTGATAAGATTGTGACAACTGACTAGCAAAATATTATCCTGTTGATCACTCCATACCATAATGTATTACACTATGGATGGAAAGAGTCAGATAAAGGATGATGCAGCAATCTACAGTAGACACACATGGACCAGTCCTATATTAAGAATTCTTATAAAGATATTAAGATGAAATATCCACAGTTTACCACCGTGCACCGTTGCTCTGATGATCTAAGTAAACAGTACAAGAACAAGAATAACTGTTTTCTTCTGTCTTGTATCCCTACTTGGATAGGAAAGGGCAACATGGAACTCCTTCCCTGCTCTATAAGAGGCAAGAGTGTAGATGTTTGGTAGTGAAAACTAAACACTGCACCATTATGATTTTACATCAATCAATCAATCAATCAATCAACCATGTAGACAAGTGATATATTTATATTTGTGTATTAACACGTGCTGGGAAAGTAAGACAATTATTCAATAAGCAGACCACAGCCTGCCCATGCTCTAAAAGTCAGACGTGTATTGTAATGCATGCTATTATATGCACACTCTGAAATAACAGTGTTTCGACCACCCAGCGTTGGATCAATAAACATGATCGATATTTGGAATGGCGATCAGGAATTGGAATAATCTTTTTGGAGAACATCTGATCTGAGGTAAGGAATCTATTTTACCAGTCTTGGGATAATCAGAGCTGTTTTCACCTATATATCAGCGTGTGCCATATGTGTGTGTGTGTGTGTGTGTGTGTGTGTGTGTGTGTGTGTGTGTGTGTGTGTGTGTGTGTGTGTGTGTGTGTGTGTGTGTGTGTGTGTGTGTGTGTGTGTGTGTTTGTGTGTGCTGATCAGGAAATGGATAATCAATTTTTCAGCCCGCTTCTATAGCGTGCATAAGTACACATATACTATCGATAATCTAGCATTTATTTGAAAACTATTCATAAATAGGCCAAAAAATTACAACGTGTTTGTGTATTACAGTAAAAACGCGATTTCTGCAGAATCTTTTATTTTTTCTGAAAGTTTCAAAAAACTAGGGTTTTTCAAAATGGTATAAAACGGAAATGAACCGATTAAAAAACAATCTGTTTCGACAATGTTGACTGCAAACAAGTCATTGACAAGCGACGGTCGCATTAGACACACAGCCATAATTTAAGACATATTAAATTATTTATGTTTATGCGTTCGCAAATATGAGAGCTCTATCATTGAAGTGGGTGGTGGCATGCAACAGGGCACCGGACCCGTGGCACTCAAAGTGTTAAGGGCTTTAAAAACAAACAGGAGAACTTTAAAATGTATTCTGTAGGGGAGCATGTCTCCCCGGGTCTTATGTTCCCCGGGTTCTATGTTCCCCGCTTGCGATAAAAAGGGTCCTATGTTTCCCGGGTTCTATATTCCCCGCTCCCGCTACCCGCTCCCGAAAAAGCGACCGAGTTGTGTGAGGGCCGACCATGTCAGCTTGCTTCATTTCTCTGTCATTACGGTAGTGTTCTCAAACGTACACGTCACGACAAAAAAAAGGTCCTATGTTCCCAGCTACTCCCAAAAAGAGAGTTGTGTGAGGGTGTAGATAGATGGTGCAACATGTGTAATTATGTAATTGTGTATGTGTCTTCTGGATGTAACAGTATACTGTATATCTACTCCAGTGCCGTCTGACAGATTCGGCCATCAGACGCTGCTTGCGTGTAACAGAGATGTATATCTGTTATTTAGTTAGGCCTACTGGACATTTTCGTTGACATAAGTAGATTTTTCGTTTTTGTTTATTTATGAAATTAATATAAAGCATGTTTCGAACGTTTTTGAGGTTGTTAAATACACGCTTTTGATTTCTTTAAGTGGCGAGTGACGTCTTTTTCGTTTCTCGTTTCTCGCCAGAGAGATACAATGTTGATCACAATATCCCGATTCCGAAACAAAATAAGGCGAGTCCTTATCACAAACTGTCCCAAAGATATTTAATGTTTTCCTAAACATGTCTAGTGTTGCGCCCGACTTCAGTTAAAAGCCAAATTGCATTATAAATTTAGTTAATAGACGCCAGACAGAAGAGGTCTGCACCTGATGCAGATTGTTTGGAGAATATTACTTTACTATTTCTCTAATATATATCAGACCGACTATAGCTAGGCTATATATTTCAGCTATAATGTCCTAACAGAGAAACTACCACCACCTAAAACATCCTTATTATACCTTGTTTTATCCATATGGCAGTAGCGCTTTGAAGGTATAATAACTTCGGTGGACAGCGCCTTGGTGCTAAAGTGTCATTCAAACTATCCTTACTTACATATGACTGTGACGGGCGACGACGGCACCACACATGTGAACAGTAACAATGCAATTAATTAATGCCTTGTTGTAATTAGTATATATATACCCAATGTCATGCGTCTTCTTGAAGCGGATTCAGCTTGTTTTGCTCCGATTGGCATATTTAATTCCGCCTGGATCCCTTTTCCCTTTGTAACTTCATCCTTTATCTTTCAATATCTTATTTGACGTTACTGTACGATATAAGTGTGTATTAAAAGACGGAGCTGTTAATGCGTATTGAAGGTTTGTGTCCCCGGGCAAGCTATATTCACGTATTCACGTAACTCGCATATATCCTCAACTATCCACAACATCAGAGCGCATCAGTTGCATGATGAAATAGAAGATATAATTAAGAACAAGAACACATCAATAACACTTTAAAATACTTGAGTGACTGACGGACATTTCCCGATGAACTCGAATCTGTTGCACCGGCGGCAGCAGAGCCTTTATTTCAGCGGGGAACATAGGACCCTTATTTCAGCGGGGAACATAGGACACTTTTTTTGTTCGGGAGCGTGCGGGACCGGGGAGCATAGAACCTTTATTTCGAAGGCGGGGAACATATGACCCTTTTTTCTTTTTTTTTAAGCGGGGAACATAGAACCCGGGGAACATAGGACTCGGGGAACATAGGGATGACCCCTTCTGTAGCGTACTGGAAGCCAATGTTCAAGCCTCACTATTGTTTGAAGCTTGACATGTGGAGCTAGTAAATCTGCCTCGTCACAGGAACAGGAGCCATGTTGAGTGAAGTATAGTCTTCTTCTTTGGCTAGCCTAGCTTAGCACAAATGACTGGAAGCGGATACGGACCGCTAGCCTGGCTTAAAACTCTGGGAGAGGTGTTTATGGGCCAACAGCTAGGCTAGTGGTCCATATCGGCTTCCAGTCATTAGTGCTAAGCTAGGCTAGCTTGCAGCCGGAGAGCCTTCTACTGAACACACAGAGAGGAAATTGGTATCTATCTTCTCGTCTTGACACTGGAGAAGACAGTATGATGTCAGACTAGCCGGGGAAATTGAGGCGGGTTAAATAAACCCTCTAACAATCTCCAGTCCCTCATCAACTACTGTCATCTCACTGCTAGCTGGTTGCTGAGACAAAATAATAACTATTGTTGTTGTCGTCTCTCTGAGGAACCCGGCGTTTGGAGGGTGAGTCAGCTGTGTGGCGACCGTGTGAGGAGAGGTCACTGAGGTCACTGTGAGGAGAGGTGAGGAGAGGTCACTGAGGTCACTGTGAGGAGAGGTGAGGAGAGGTCACTGAGGTCACTGTGAGGAGAGGTGAGGAGAGGTCACTGAGGTCACTGAGGTCACTGTGAGGAGAGGTGAGGAGAGGTCACTGAGGTCACTGTGAGGAGAGGTGAGGAGAGGTCACTGAGGTCACTGAGGTCACTGTGAGGAGAGGTGAGGAGAGGTCACTGAGGTCAGTGTGAGGAGAGGTGAGGAGAGGTCACTGAGGTCACTGTGAGGAGAGGTGAGAAGAGGTCACTGTGAGGAGAGGTGAGGAGAGGTCACTCAGATCACTGTGAGGAGAGGTGAGGAGAGGTCACTGAGGTCACTGTGAGGAGAGGTGAGAAGAGGTCACTGTGAGGAGAGGTGAGGAGAGGTCACTGAGGTCACTGAGGTCACTGTGAGGACAGGTCACTGAGGACAGGTCACTGAGGACAGGTCACTGAGGTTACTGAGGTTACTGAGGTTACTGAGGTTACTGAGGACAGGTTACTGAGGGGACAGGTTACTGAGGGGACAGGTTACTGAGGTCACTGAGGACAGGTCACTGAGGTCACTGAGGACAGGTCACTGAGGTCACTGAGGTTACCGAGGTCACTGTGAGGACAGGTCACTGAGGACAGGTCACTGAGGACAGGTCACTGAGGTCACTGTGAAGACAGGTTACTGAGGTCACTGAGGACAGGTTACTGAGGACAGGTTACTGAGGACAGGTCACTGAGGACAGGTTACTGAGGACAGGTTACTGAGGACAGGTTACTGAGGACAGGTTACTGAGGACAGGTCACTGAGGACAGGTTACTGAGGACAGGTTACTGAGGACAGGTTACTGAGGACAGGTCACTGAGGACAGGTTACTGAGGACAGGTTACTGAGGACAGGTTACTGAGGACAGGTCACTGAGGACAGGTCACTGAGGACAGGTCACTGAGGACAGGTTACTGAGGACAGGTCACTGAGGACAGGTTACTGAGGACAGGTCACTGAGGACAGGTTACTGAGGACAGGTCACTGAGGACAGGTCACTGAGGACAGGTTACTGAGGACAGGTTACTGAGGACAGGTTACTGAGGACAGGTTACTGAGGACAGGTTACTGAGGACAGGTTACTGAGGACAGGTTACTGAGGACAGGTTACTGAGGACAGGTCACTGAGGACAGGTTACTGAGGACAGGTTACTGAGGACAGGTTACTGAGGACAGGTTACTGAGGACAGGTTACTGAGGACAGGTTACTGAGGACAGGTTACTGAGGACAGGTTACTGAGGACAGGTTACTGAGGACAGGTTACTGAGGACAGGTTACTGAGGGGACAGGTTACTGAGGACAGGTCACTGAGGACAGGTTACTGAGGACAGGTTACTGAGGACAGGTTACTGAGGGGACAGGTTACTGAGGACAGGTTACTGAGGACAGGTTACTGAGGGGACAGGTTACTGAGGACAGGTTACTGAGGACAGGTTACTGAGGGGACAGGTTACTGAGGACAGGTTACTGAGGACAGGTTACTGAGGGGACAGGTTACTGAGGACAGGTTACTGAGGACAGGTTACTGAGGACAGGTTACTGAGGACAGGTTACTGAGGGGACAGGTTACTGAGGACAGGTCACTGAGGACAGGTCACTGAGGTCACTGAGGACAGGTCACTGAGGTCTGGTAGGACATCTGATACACCAACCAGCAAGCGCCAAACAAGAAATAAGAGAGCTTGTAAGAATGAACCCTTGCAATGAATAACAATTTAACGTCACGGTGACCAATTGCAGCCACTCTTATTGTCTGGGACCAAATACGGCCACGCCCCACTCCCAGCAAAAAGTGGGAATCTCTAGAATGGGTTTGGGCTTGGGTTTGGGCTGTATACGGAAGTAGCTCTCAAGGTGACGATTAGACAACACTTTTTTGTTGTCAGTAGATCAAGTTTCAAGTTTCTTTAATAGTTGTCATACAGAAGTACAGAATACTTTCATACAAAATGCTTCTTACTGTTACGCTCCAGAGACTGTGCTAGACAAGATAGTATCAAATAACATAGTATAGCATGTAGTTTAGAAGAAGAAAATGAGGTCACAGTGTTCGGTATAGACATATGTACAATGTTCTGAGTTACCATATAATATACAATACTATGCAGTGTACTAATGTACAGTACTATATAGTGCAAAGCAGAAATGGGATGAGGTACAATTTAGGTACAATTTACAGTAAGGTGTACGAGTTGTAGTGCAATCCTTCATCAATAAATATAAAGTGTGGGGAGTGGGTGCTACAGTGTGTTTGTTTAAAGTGGGTGTGTGCTATAAAGTGTGTGGAGTGGGTGCTACAGTGTGTTTGTTTAAAGTGGGTGTGTGCGTGTGGATGTGTGTGCTATGTGCGTTTGGTGGTTGTTGTTGTGTAGGGGAGGATCTATGGTGGTTGTTGTTGTGTAGTGTTCATTCATTGTTCGTTTAGCAGCCTGATGGCCTGGGGATAGAAGCTTCTTCTGAGTCTTTCTGTGCTCGCCTTGAGACTCCGGTATCGCTTGCCTGACCGCAGCAGTTCAAAGAGGCAGTTGTTCGGGTGACTGGAGTCTTTAATGATTCTCTTAGCCTTGCCCTTGCAACGCTTGTTGTAAATGTTCTGGAGGGTGGGGAGCCCCCCTCCAATTGTGCGTTCGGCTGAACGTGTCACTCTTTGTAGTCTGCTTCGGTCTTGTGCAGTGCTATTCCCAAACCAGGAGGTGATGTTGCCGGTCAAGATGCTCTCTATTGTACATGAGTAGAAGTTCTTAAGGATCTTCTGACTGACTTGGAACTTCCTTAGGTGCCTGAGGAAGTAGAGGCGTTGTCGTGCCTTCTTCACAACACTGTCAATGTGTGTGGTCCATGTCAAGTCCTCGGATATGGCAGCATTGGTTTAAAATTAAAGGCTGAAAATGTTGAGAACTACAACACTGCATTTCCCAAGAGCGTTAGCACAGGTCGCAGGTCACTGGGATGTGTCTATATTCTCCGACGTGATCTGAACAGCGTTAAACTATTACTGCGACCTCGGTATAGCGACCGAGAATGGCCAACTAATTATCTTAACAAAAGTGCGCTGGTAGCATTACATATGTTGTCTAAAGGGGGACATATGGTAAAATTTAAGATTCTAATGATAATCGGCATATAAAGGACAAGATAAAGCATCGTTAATTTGTAAGAAACCTCAATGAAAACGGCGCAGGGTGCTATTGTTATGAAAATGTGATAGAATCCTATAAAATGTGGACGCATTTGGCCTACGTTCCGTTAAGTGACCAAAGAAATTACTGTTTATCGTTTACTGTTAATAATAAACTTCAGCTAAAATATATGATTGTGTTGTATTTGCTTCATTATACAGTATATTACATTACAATTACAGCATAGATACATACAGTGCAGCCATAGATATTCATAACTGTACAGCCTGGGACTGCTCTGTGCACAGCAGCAGTGCTTTCTTATATGCATTCTTGTCTGCTGTTTCTTGTCAGTTTCTGCTGGGGCTGTAAGCAATGTCCAGGTCCACCAACTACTCATGTCCTCTAGCAGCCTGAGAGTGGTCTGAAATTGAGGAATCTTCAAATAATAATACATTTAGGTTAGGTTTAGGTTTAGGTTTACTTTATTTGTTCAAGGGGGACAGTGTACAGTAATAAAACATTTTACAGATGTAAATGCACCCAATTTTAGCCAAAAGGCTAATTTCCATTGGCAGTCCCCCTGCCAGAAGGTACAGGCTAAAATCCTGTGTAAAAAAAAGGTTAGCAATAAAAACAGAATAAAATCAAGATAAATAACATTAGAATAAAAACACAACAAAAGCACATAGACATAGTAGGGATACAGGTCACAATACAGTCATGGACACAAGGACAGAGCACATCATGACATATTAAGAGACCCAGACATAGACCATATCCACACACACACACATACACACACAGACACCTCAGTGTTGTCAGTTCTGGTTTTCAATGAGCCATTCCCTAACCCTGCACTTGAATTAATGGTATGATGTGGACACTCTAATTGTTTGAGGAATTGAGTTCCATTGGTGGGATGCTCTGTATGAGAAGACGGCCTGGCCAATTGTACAGTCCCCCCATACATTTTGTTCTAACATTTTGATACATGTGCCCTTTTTTAAATGTTAGCACCTGCCCCTCTAAAGGTCTCTGCTCGGCCCTGGGCGCTAATGGATCTTTTGGAAGAACTAACTAGTACAATTGATAATAAGAAGTTTGCATTAGGTATATTTATAGATCTGAAGAAAGCATTCGATACAATTGATCATGAGATTATAGATAGACATTTTTTTTTTATTATCCCGTGGGACATTTATGTTATAAAAATTGGAAAGGTTTGGGATTAGAGGGGTAGGGCTACTCTGGTTAAAAAGTTATATAACATAGACAACAATTTGTGCAGATATAGGGGGAATATAGGTATTCACTTTCAGACATTACATGTGGTGTGCCACAAGGCAAAATGTTAGGACCTAAATAGTTTTTACTATACATTAATGAGATATGTAATGTTGTGTATGTCTTCTGTGAGGGGAGAACCTTCAGAATCGTTTGGAGGTTGTCAAAGCAGAACTGAGCAAGCTGAAGTTGTGGTTTGATGTTAACAAATTATCTCTGAATATAAAAAAAACAAATTCATGGTTTTTGGGAAACGGAACCTACATTTGAATAACCCGGTGGAATAAAAAATGTATAGCGTTAGCTTGGAAAGAGTATACGAGAACACATTCTTACGAGTCATAATCAACCACAATTTTTGCTGGAAACCCCATGTCAACCATGTCAGGTCCAAGTTAGTAAGGAGTGTTGGAATACTGGGAAAAACTAGGTACATTCTGAACCATGAATCACTTTATACACTGTACTGCACGCTCATTCTGCATGGCGGTTTGGGGTAATACCTACAAGAGCACCATACAGGCAATAATTACCATGCAAAAAATAACAATCAGAATAGTGAATAATGTAGGATATTATGAACACACCAATGAAATTTTCTTTTAATCACAGACATTGAAATTTAGGGATTTAGTGGAATTTAAAACTGCACAAATTGTGTATAACGCAAGACATCATTTACTACCAGGCAACATCCAAAAGATTTTAATAGATAGAGAAGGGGGAGACGTAACTTAAAACAGCCGACTGTACACACCACTATGAAAAGCATGTGCATATCTATCTGTGGGGTGAAGTTGTGGAATAGTCCAGAGGAGTTCAAAGAAAGTAAAAATAGTGCTAATTTCAAAAGGAAGTACAAACAACTTATTCTTGAGAAGTATGCCATGGATGGTTAACCATGTGTTTTGAATCAAATTGATTAGATCAATTGTTCAAATAATTTTTTTTTTTAAGATTTATTTTTTAGCGTTTATCGCTTTTTACTACTGGGCAGTCCAGTAGAGAGAGAGAGAGGAAGAACGGGAGACAGAGTGGGGGGAAGACATTCAGCAAATGACGCCGGGTCCGGGAATCTAACCCGGGTCGGCCGTGCCGCGACGCAGCGCGTTACATGGTTCGCCACTTGGGCGCTCAATTGTTCCAATTATTATTATTATTTTTTTATTATCTTTTTTCCCCCGTCTTTTTTCCGTTTTTCTCCCATCCCAATGTTAGTCGTTATGCCAATTCCCAATCCCCTTCCTGGTCGTCGTGCACTCCTAGTCTCCTACCGTCGGTCTGGGAAGGCGGAGACTATCACATGTTTCCTCCGACACATGTGTAGCCAGCCCACCGCTTCTTTTCACATGGCAGCGCGGACTCTCACTGGGAGAGTGTAACGTGTGGAAGGTCACACTACCTCTCCCAGATCCTTCCCTTGCTGTGCAGGCACCCCGACCGAACTGTAGGAGTCGCTGTTTACAACGACCAGGACCCACCCACGCCGGCTTCCCACCCGCTAACACTGCCAATTGTGTTAAGTATGGACGGTCGGCCAAGCCGGAGGCACCACAGCCGGATTCGATCCCACTGGCTCTGTGGTGGTAGACAGACGCTTAGTCCGCTGCGCTTCCCGGCCGCCCAATTGTTCACATTTTTTATTGTTGATTGTTGTTAATTATTATATTTTTTTGTTTTTTTGGTTGATAACGAAGATCAACGATAAATTTAAGATGATGCACTGGGTTAGGGCATTTATAAACTTGTAGCTTCAGCCCTAACCTTTTCGGCCAACTTGTAATTTGATTTGTGTGTTGTTGTTTTTTTTGTACATGCTAAATGGCTCAAAATAAACTTCATTCATTCATTCATTCATTCATTCATTCATTCATTCATTCATTCATTCATTCATTCATTCATTCATTCATTCATTAATTCATTGTGATTATTACCTAACCCAGCACCCAAAGGAGTCCTGTGCTTGGGGGGACTATAGCATTGCCCCACCGCTATGACCAGGCATCTAAACCGTCTTTTTAAGATGCCAAATGTGTGCTTGATCACACTGCGCGTTCTGATGTGTTGTGTCCGATTCTATGCAGCCTCTCCAACGTTGGCAGGATTACGCACGGGAGTCATGGCCATGGCTGGAGTTGGTAGCCACCATCACCTATACAAAAGCACATACCTTTCCCCCACACATTTGCAATAAATATTACAGCATAAACGTTTGTGTCATCAATGTCTTGCATCATTCCGTATAGACTGCTGTTTCTAAAGATTTAGCTGTCGTGCACAGACCCACGGAATTTGCGAAACACATACCGTTATTATATTACTGGCGTTGCACACTACCTGGGTGTTGATTGAATACATGTGCTTCCTATTTCTAAAAACATGTTCGTTTTCACTTGGTGGTACAATTGGAACATGAGTGCAGTCAATAATAATAATAATAATAATAATAAACTTTATTTATATAGCACCTTTCATACAAGGATTGCAGTTCAAAATGCTTTACATAATAAAGACATAATAAAACAAGCAGCAAGAGCAATGCATAACATCTATCATCCTTGATTTCATCGAGTAGATCAAGAATTGCTTGAGATGGCAACCTGTGTACGATGCCTTCGCCTGGCAACAATTACTGCTGCCATGATCACCTGAGATGCTGGCAATGACACCCCTTTATAAATGTGCTTAGTTACCACCAAATCGCTGAAGACATAAATAGCGTTGCTTTAACTGCACGCAGCAATTAGCGCCGATCTTTGGGAATGAGTGTTTTTGAGATGAGAACCATTTGCATAGAAAGGGGCACATGTTCCGCCCATATTACCTCATTTAAATACCCGCAAATAGCACTGACGCATAGAGACGCACTGCTGATGGCAACGCAATTAGCACTGTATTTCACCCTTAGCGCTTGCTTTGTGAATAGCAAACTGTGTTTCGGAGCTATTTGCACAGGCATAGCGTCAAAAAAAGCCATGCAATCCCTTTGTGACTATATGATGACACATGCAGTTCTGACATTTTCCTTTGTTTCTTCACAATTTAAGCAAGCCTAGTAATAGACATAATATTTATGACACTGGGAATACATTCACAGAGGTCCATAGATGTCCCTAGATGCCAAGAACATGTAAATGGACCTTGTAGAAGTGGAGCAATATTCAATTTACTTATGTATATATTTTAGGCGGATTTTCAGAAAATAGGGCTCCGGGCTTAAGAGGGTAGTTTTATCTGTCCATTCTCATTGTCACTTGAGTGCATAAACCGTGCCTTCATAATGGCTTAAAGAAAATAAAAATCCATCGGTTGGTTGTCATTTTATAGTGTCGTGAATATAAGGTTTATCGCGCTTTTCGTCTCTTCTTTTTTTCAGGAAGCTAGAAAATAGGCTAAACGTTGGCGCCGTTATATCAAACGCCATTTCTGCTGTATATATATGAATGAAATAAAACAAACTGCGTAGCATTCGGACTATTACAGAGCATCTATGGATGAAATGGGGGCGGCGGGGAACGCCGATTAGTATTATTGATTAGCAATAGAGTGTGTGTTCAGGTAGCCAATGTCAGTGATCTATCACGTTAGGTTTTAAAACAATGTCCAATCCAGCTGTAATTTGGGGGAATAGTATCCTACCATCAGGCCATGTGATCGCCGGCAGCATTTCTTCATTAGTCATCGGATTCTGGTAGATCGATATGTCCATTGGCTAATCATAAATCCCATTATTCCAGGCTGAAAAATGCGTTCGGTAACGTGATCAAAGATGGAGGGTCTTCGTTTGGAATCGAGGCTCATATGATCCACCCACAGACTGTAAAAGATTTTTTTTTAAATCCCCTCAATGATACTGCAGTGGAGCGATGGCGCCCCTAAGCGGATCTGGCCGGTATTTCATGTTTTGAAAATCAAATATGTGGGTAGGTCATGGATCTCGATCGCGGACGTTAATAGCGTTATAAATATGGAATAAAACAATAACAACTTGCCACGAGTATATACGTGGCTCTGGTCCACAACGCATGGCACCGAAACACGTATATACTCGTGGACGGACGGCATAGTGTTAATAGGACTACAAGCGCTTTCATGACGTGTTACTTCCTCGCGTCTAATTCATCCGGTTTCTGCCGGGATGCGCCGAGATATTTATGAACTCATATTTCGCTAATATCACTTAAAATCATTGGTAAACAAACGTAGTGCTGAAAATATACATTTTGACTGCTGTTTTGATAGGGTTAGGGTCTTTACTATTGTCAACATATATATATATATATATTTTTTAAATGGTACATTAATTAATACGGACTGTTTCATCTGCACCAGGTACCTAGCTAGGAAAGCCAACCTCCTTGGCAGAGATAGCCTCAGGCTATTAGCAAATAGCCTAGTACTCTGCCACTTTGACTATGGTAGCGTATCGTGGTTCGAGGGCCTGACAGTGAACATAAAAAAGAAGCTTCAGGTTTCCCAAAATAAGCTAGTAAGGGTGGTAATGGGTCTTGGCCCTCGCACCCACATAGGGAGGAGTCACTTCCAGGAGCTAAACTGGCTTCCTATAGAGGCCAGAGTTACCCAGCTCAGACTGAACATAGTGCACAATATTATAAACCAAAGGTCCCCTAGATACCTCCAAAACTACTTCACCCCGGTCAACGAATCCCACAACCACAGAACTAGAGCAAGCATAGCAAACCTGAAGCCTGCTTCTTTCCAATCGAAACTGGGCCAATGCTCCCTTACTTTCTCTGGAGCCCAGGATTGGAACAAGCTGCCTATCCCCATCAAGCAGTGCTTGAGCCTCCACAGCTTCAAGAGAAGCGTCAGGAAGTGGCTCATGGACAGAATAGAAGAATAGCCCCCTATAGTTTGAATGGGTTTCCAATCAGTTTTTTGTTATTGTGGGGTATACAATTTTAGCGATAGGTTAGTCTTATAATGTTTTAAATGTATGAGTGTTGTGTTATTGTCGTGTTTTTTGTTGTGGCCTAACAGCCCTGGGACCATGACGGAAATAAGGGTTTTACTCTTTCTCATGTTATCCTTTGGATCCTTGTTGTGTGTTTTTAATCCATCAATAAAATCAATCAATCAATCAATCATCTATTTATGACGTGAAATAAATCTCGGCCCGGTACAGGGCCCGTCGGGCCTAAGGGGTTATTAAATACAGTGTTTTTTATTCAAGAAAAGACAGTATGTGTTAGGGTTTGGTGTTGGCAGGACCAATCGCAGAACAGGGTAGTGAGGAAGCAGGCAGGACAAGACGGAGTGTAATTCAAAAGGAGAGCTTTCCTCAAACAAAAGGCACCATAAACAAAACCGCTAGAACAAACGTACTTCAAAACACGAAAACAAAAACCTCTCAGTAAAAACTGGAAGAGGGGAAAACGTAATACAAGGCACAAGACTAACACGGGGAACACTTACTAATACGGGGACCAAGAGACCAGAAACGAATAGCATCTGACAATGACCATGACAGTAAACAACAGCTAGAGCAATGAACCCACAAAAAGACAAGGAAACACAGAACTTAAATCCACAAGGTAATTGACACATGAGGGTTAATTGGAAATGAGACACACCTGGGAGGGAATACAGACTGGCAGACTAAGGCTACGTTTAGACGAGCGTTTTGTGAACAGAAACCGCAAAAGTCATCTTGCGGTTTCACTTTTAATTTTACGTTTAGACGAGCGTTTTGGGGTGGAATTCTCCGTGCAGACGACGCTATAACGACGGAGCCCCGCTGTCACACGATTGGCGCATATGTCACATGACGTGCTGTGAAGACCCGCCCTACTCTGCCTCTGATTCGCAGACTGTGGATGGGGAATGTGATTGGACCAAAGCAGAGTCACTCGCAGACAGTGGGTCCACTCACGCCGCGGGACAGATTCTTGTGTATTTAACCCTTTCACTGCCACACGACAGCCGGTTGTGTGATAGTAAAGGGTTAACCTTATGTCGTGTGGCAGTGAAAGGGTTAAAAGTACTGCCAATGTAGCCTTCAGGTGATCTCCGTTGATATAGTCAGACATACTTGCTTTGTTTACGTCTCGGCTACTGGCGCATACCTGCTACCTGTGACGTAAGCAGTACGCGCGACCAGAGTCGTGACAACCCTTTCGTCATCGTTTTAACAGATTTATACGGTTTAACAGTTTAGACGAGAGCGCAAAGCTTTTGCGTTTCTAGGAATTCCACCCTGGAAGGTAGTCTCACTTTTTTGCGGTTTCACCCCGTAAAAACGCCGTTTCCGTATAAACGAAAGGCACATCCGAAAAAATATCTTTGCGGATTCACCTGCTAGCGTTTCCGTCTAAACGGGGCCTAAAGTGACACTAATACAAGACAAGACTTAACACTAGACAAGAGTAACAATAGAAACATAACATCAACACAAGGAATCTAACACACTAGGAACATAACACTAACAGGGGAACATGAAGGGCAAGAGACACACTGGGAGACACAGTAAAATGGGAAGGACGCAGAGGAACATAAAAACGGGGGGGGGGGGGGGGGTAGTCCATGCACAGGTGGGGGGAAGTGAGGTAGAGCTTATCAGCTGTTGCCGTTAATATTATCATCAATTTCAGTGCATTTTTAATGGCGGTCCAAAAGGCGGCTAATGAGGGTCCACAATTCTGGTGGTCCGAGTGTGTTAACCCTTTCACTGCCACACAGCAGAAGGTTAACCCTTTACTATCACACAACAGACGGTCGCCGTCGGTTGTGTCACAGTGAAAGGGTTAACCTTATGTGAATTGTCGTAGTGAAAGGGTTAACCGCTTTGGTAGCGCGGCAGTGAATAGAACACGCCAACATTATGGGAAATGCGCTTACAGTCTTCTTCAGAGTGAGACTACAGAAGATAGATACCAATTTCCAATCTGTGCGTTCAGTAGAAAGCGAACTGGCTGCAAGGCTAGTGGTCCATATCCGCTTCCATTCATTTGTGCTAAACCGGGTAGCTTTTTACTGAACGCACAGAGAGGAACTGCACTCCTTTAATGCACTTAATTAACCAATGACTACATTTCAAAGGTTATTTATACAATAGTGGCCAGCCGGGTCAACAACAACATTATAGCCCAACAGAGTGGACATTAGCATTGACTCATCACACCAGCAAGCAGGTGAGCAGCTTTATTTATGATAAATCATTTTAGCATATGGACCACAACACAGTGTGGTATTATAATCACATCATGAGGCAGTAGCTAAATATAGTAGAGGCAATGCTGAGGCAAGAGCTGGTCTGATCAATACATACTGATTATTACCCAAAAATGAAATCATAATAATAATTCTACAGTCAATGCTTTGATTTTGCATTATCACATCAATAACGTGTCATTAATAATCTCCATATAAGGCTACTTGTAAAAATAACATTTTCTATGCTAGTGCAATTATAGAAAGTTGCATTGTAAGTAGGAGGAAATGTACTCAAACTACTATCATTACAGACAATGCAAGCGTTTGCAACACAACGGAAACGTGCACTCGTGTGCATGTTTTTTTTTTATATAAACAGCATACACGTTATACTGTATATTACCAGTTAAAGGGACACACAAAAACAATACTATTTTGCACATAATCTCACACACATCCAAAAACTCGTAGCTGTTTTAATTACAGCTCAATGAAATGGTAGCAGTCCCTATAAGACAAGGTATTGCTAGTGCTGCAATTGACACAACACAAGGATTCAATGTCCCCAATGACATCACTGGTGGCCATATTAAAATGTTTTTTTACTCTCAATACGTTTGTGGATGTGTGTGAGATTATGTGCTAAAACAGCATTGTTTTTTGGTGAAGTGCCCCTTTGAGCCACCCTATGCCACTAGAGTAAGACCACCAGTAGGCTATACCACACACGGGCCCTCAGTTCAGGGACATCTCACAGATCGATTGTGCTTCTGCTATACAGTCGTAATCATTCCACATTCCATTCCAGCTTGTCAATTCTGCACAGTCCTCCCCGTGCCCAGGGCCATAATTGTTTGGCTCGTTTTCAGCCCAGAACCTGTAAAAGAGTAATATAAAAAAGGAAAATAATATTTCTGCCATGACTTTAGTGACTTTTTAACTTAAGCCCTATTTCTTATTTGCCAATGATGATGTTGATTGGTTAGTATGAGGAACCGTGGGGATTGTGCTGAGAAAGGACTCGACCAATCAACATCATCATTGGAAAAGTAAATAGAGATGGGGTTCCAAAAATCTGAGCTATCCCTTTAAAACCAAACACATGGATGATAGTTCAGTACAGCCAGGAAAGTCATGTGTTCAGCGACACAGAAGTCTGCATAAAATATCTTACCGGCTTGTCGGGCTCAATTTCGTGTTGTCCACCCATGTCCAGGTACCTTCTACTATATTGTCAGACAGGCCAATCCAGGCGTCTCCGGTAAACAACTGATTGATGAATGTCTTGAGGGAAAGAAAAAATCGATTGAAAGCATTATAATGGTCATCATTGACACAAACATGTGCAATAATTAGATACGCACATCCACAATCACACATTTACACACACATACACGCATTTTATTTACACACATTCACAAACACCCTCACATTCATAGACACACACACACATACTGTACCATTTCTTGTTGGCTAGTTATGATTGCAAGGTCAGCTCCCAGGGCTCGACATGCATCTCTGCTTCTGAACCAGTTTCTTTTTACAATAGAAGTGAAGTAACAGCTGTTCTGAAACTTCCTCCAGTTAGGAGGACAGGTCCCTACAGGTTTGAGAGATTAAACAAACAAAACATATATATTGAGAAACAGGCAGATCAATTACATCGCCTATCTTTCCAGTCTGGCTTTTCAGTGATGATGTATTTTTAGACCATTTCTTGCAGGCAAAAAAGCAAAGCATTTATTATTCATGATTTTCTTTTATCCATAAACCTGACCAATCTTAGCTAGCACATACATCATGTGTTTTATATGATCCCATGTGTCAGGGGGCTATCCCATACCCTATAAGTAGGATGCACATTGGCTATACACACACCACTCTTCTATTTATAATAACATCTTGCTGGCATAGAATTGTGATAGTTGTGTATGGTTAATGGGTTATCTGAATTGTAATTATTACCAATAACATTCCTAATTGATTTAGCCCTGCTCCCCACATGTGGTCATGCTAACATTTAGCTTAGGCCTTTGTCATTGTTTGTATCTTATGTAACGGAGGTACCGCAGTCTATCCACAGTCACGAGGGACAGTAAGTGAAGTGGCTGTGGACGTTAAGCGGTACTGCAAGTAAAACTCACTCCCCAGAGGCATCCAGACCCAATAGCAAGAAGTGAATTCACCTCTTGGTATAGTGGTCTCTGATGCCGCCCGCGACGTGGGAGACCGGGGTTCAACTCCCACTCAGGGCGCTCCCTTAACAGGGGTCGAATCGAAAAACACAATGCAGAGTAAGATCAGACCGGCTACACGTGGTGCCGATAGACCCGGATGCCCTGGGTGGAGTGAGTTTAGGGGGGTGAGTGTAACGGAGGTACCGCAGTCTATCCACAGTCACGAGGGACAGTAAGTGAAGTGGCTGTGGACGTTAAGCGGTACTGCAAGTAAAACTCACTCCCCAGAGGCATCCAGACCCAATAGCAAGAAGTGAATTCACCTCTTGGTATAGTGGTCTGTGATGCCGCCCGCGACGCGGGAGACCGGGGTTCAACTCCCACTCAGGGCGATCCCTTAACAGGGGTCGAATCGAAAAACACAATGCAGAGTAAGATCATACCGGCTACACTTACATGTATGCTGGTAAAGCCCATGCAGATACATAAAAGACAAACACATTCTGTTGAATAATAATAGCATGTTGTGTTTATTTGAATTGTTTAGCAAATACCAAAATACCCTGTTTTGTCTCTGTGCTCACACTTGGTTCCTTGTAGATCCTCTGGCTGCCCAACCAGGACTGGGAGAGGCCAAAACCTTTTCTAGAGGGGAGATGCGGAAGGTACCAAGTGTGGTAGAGTACAGGGGGGGGGAGGGGATTCATAATGAGAAGGGAATATAGTCTTAAACACTGTTTAGTGTTTTGTGGTGATAGCTTGGTATGGAATTATGTATCCATGTTGTACAGAATTATTTAAGGTGTTAGTTGTTTGTTTATTGATTTTGGTTTGTCTCTGTAGGAGGAGCTTCCAGGATAAAGCCTGGGATAGAAGCTCCTCTCAATGAGAAGTAGAAGCAGGCTGGAAAGAGAGACACAGCCGTGATGGAGCTAGTACTCATAGCCAAGCGTCTAGTTTGTTTGAAAAGTTTAATAGTTTCGTATTTTTGCTCTTATTTTCAAATGGCATTTCTTTGTATGTAAATGCAATGTTATTGTATATAGTTGTACTGCAGCCTGTTTTTCCACTGGGGAACAAAAGAAAAGACGAAATAAAAACAAAACACTGGTGATGTCAACCTGCCTCAGACTCTATTTTTCCACCGCTTGGCCACATCCTAACACCATGTGATTAGGCTTACTGTATACACAATTTCACATGTGTCATTTTCCATCGTCATGGTCATGTGAAAGAAGGGTTTCACACTCAATTTCATGGAAATTGCACATGTGAAGTCAAGTTTCAAGTTTCTTTAATAGTTGTCATACAGAAGTACAGAATACTTTTGTACAAAATGCTTCTTACTGTTGCGCTCCAGAGACTGTGCATGACAAGATAAGTATGAAATAAAAACATAGTAAAAATTAGAAGAAAAAAAAAAGAGGTCACAGTGTTCAGTTTAGACATATGTACAATGTTCGTAGACGTAGTTACCATACAATATACAATACTGTGCAGTGTACTAATATACAATACTATATAGTGCAAGGCATAAATGGACAAGGTGCAGTTTAGGTACAATTCACAGTAGGTGTACGAGTTGTAGTGCAAATCCTTTATCAATAAATATAAAGTGTAAGTGTGTTTGTGTGATCTAAAGTGTGGAGAGTGGGTGCTGCAGTGTGTTGTTTGTTTGAGTGAGTGTGTGTGTGCGTGTGGGTGTGTGTGCTGTGTGCATTTGATGGTTGTTGCATAGTGATTATTGTTCGTTTAGCGATTATTGTTCGTTTAGCAGCCTGATGGCCTGGGGATAGAAGCTCCTTCTGAGTCTTTCTGTGCTCGCCATAAGACTCCGGTATCGCTTGCCTGACGGCAGCAGTTCAAAGAGGCAGTTGTTCGGGTGGCTCGAGTCCTTAATAATTCTCTTAGCCTTCCCCTTGCACCGCTTGTTGTAAATGTTCTGGAGGGTGGGAAGCCCCCCTCTAATTGTGCGTTCGGCTGAACGTGTCACTCTTTGTAGTCTGTTACGGTCTTGTGCAGTGCTATTCCCAAACCAGGAGGTGATGTTGCCGGTCAGGATGCTCTCTATTGTACATGAGTAGAAGTTCCTAAGGATCTTCTGACTGACTTGGAACTTCCTTAGGCGCCTGAGGAAGTAGAGGCGTTGTCGTGCCTTCTTCACAACACTGTCAATGTGTGTGGTCCATGTCAAGTCCTCGGATATGTGGGCTCCGAGGTACTTGAAACTGTTCACTCTCTCAACTGGTGCCCCGTCGATGCTGAGGGGGCTGTAGTCCTTGACCCCCGACCTCCTGAAGTCCACAATCATCTCTTTTGTTTTGCTGACGTTCAGGGAGAGGCAGTTCTCCTGACACCACTGTGACAGGTTCTCTACCTCTTCCAGGTAGGCCCTTTCGTCGTTGGCAGAGATCAGGCCCACCACTACTGTGTCATCAGCAAATTTGATGATGGTGTTGTTGTTCCGCTGTGCTACGCAGTCATGTGTGTACAGGGAGTAGAGGAGGGGGCTCAGAACACAGCCCTGGGGGGCCCCTATGTTGAGCGTGATGGATGAGGAGGTGCAGTTGCCGGCTCTTACCACCTGGGGTCTGCCCGTCAGGAAGTCCAGGACCCACTGGCACAGGTCATAGTTCAA
Source organism: Notolepis coatsorum (assembly GCF_963971535.1). Classification (NCBI taxonomy): domain Eukaryota; kingdom Metazoa; phylum Chordata; class Actinopteri; order Aulopiformes; family Paralepididae; genus Notolepis; species Notolepis coatsorum. The sequence continues at coordinate 21,989,908 of NC_140182.1, forward strand.
GCCCAGGTCCCTGAGCTTGGCTATGAGTTTGGAGGGGACTATGGTATTGAATGCTGAGCTGTAGTCGATGAACAGCATTCTCACATAGTTCCCCTTCCTCTTGTCCAGATGTGATGCTGCTGTGTGCAGCACATGGGCTATGGCGTCCTCCGTGGACCTGTTGGGGCGATATGCAAATTGCAGAGGGTCCAGGTTGATGGGGAGGGAGGAACAGATGTAGCCCTTCACTAGCTTCTCAAAGCACTTCATGGCTATGGAGGTGAGGGCTACAGGGCGGTAGTCGTTGAGGCAAGCGGGCGTAGATTTTTTGGGTACAGGGATGATGGTGGACTTCTTCAGACAGGTGGGGATGACGGCCTGTTCCAAGGACAGGTTGAAGATGTCAGTGAATACCGGGGCCAGTTGGTCGGCACAGACTTTTAGGACGCGGCCGGGGATGCCGTCCGGTCCTGCTGCCTTCCTGATTCCACTTTTTTAAAGATCCGTCTCACCTCATGCTCTGTTACCCTGAACACTGAGTCTCCATCAGCAGACCCCCCCCCCCCCATTGCCGTGGTTTGTAGGCTGGTGTTGTTATTCACAGCCTCAAACCTCGCATAGAAGGAGTTGAGATCATTTGCTAAGGAGATGTCACTGTTCAGTTTGAGGGGGGTTCCTTTGTAGTCTGTCATTGTTCTGAGGCCCTGCCACATGCCTCTAGAGTCAGCCTGTTCAAACTGAAGTTCAACTTTATCCCTGTAACGCCGTTTTGCCTCTATTACTGCTCTCCTGACGTTGTATCTTGCCATCTTGTGTTCTTCCATGTTGCCTGTCACCAGCCCGGTGTTGTATGCTGATGTGCGCACTTTCAGAGCCTCACGGACGGATTTGTCTACCCAGGGCTTTTGGTTTGGGTAGATATTAATTTTGGTGGTGGGGATTATTACTTCTACCTGAGTACAGACATAGTCAATCACCGTTTCGGTGTATTCGTTAATATTGGCTGTGTTATCACGGAGTACACTCCATTCTGTGCTTCCCAGCACTGCTTGGAGTGACTCTACTGACGTCACGGTCCAACGTTTAACCTCTCGCGAGACCACCGGCGTTCGCTTGAGACACTGTTTGTACTTAGGCAAAAGAAAAATTGCAGCGTGATCGCTTTTACCGAATGGACTAAGAGCCTGTGACTTGTACCCATTCTTAAATTGCGAGTATACATGGTCTAATATGTTCTCGCCTCTGGTGGGACAGGTCACATGCTGATAGAAATTCGGCAGCACCTTTTTAAGACGCGCGCTGTTGAAATCCCCCAAGACCAAAATGGCCGCGTCAACGTTAGCTGCCTGGAGTTTGTTTACCTCGTCGTGAAGTTTTGAAAGTGCGACCTCAGTGTTCGCGTGTGGTGGAATGTACACTCCGATGAGGATGATGGACGTTAACTCTCTTGGGAGGAAGAAGGGTCGACATTTTATCGTGATAAACTCCAGGTCTGGGGAACAGTGGTTAGACATTTCCTTTGTGTTGCCTAAATCGCACCACTCTTTGTTTATCATGAAGGCAATGCCGCCTCCTTTCTTCTTTAGTGACTCTAATGCCGTCCGGTCTTTTCGTAGAACGAAGAAGTGGTCTGCCGGTTCTATTGCATGATTCGGGACATCTGGACTCAGCCAAGTTTCTGTGAAACAGAGGACGTTACAATCCCGAATGTCCCTCTGGAATTGGATCCTTGCTCTGATGTCGTCCAATTTGTTTCCTATCGATTGCACATTGGCCAACAATATGCTGGGCAATGTGGTTCTGTGTCGTTTGGACCTCAGTCTGTTCCGGACCCCGGCTCTCTTTCCTCGTCTTCGCGGCAGCTTTTTTTCTTGTCCGTGGCCGGCATAACAAAGGATCTCGGTGGGCCATTTCTGCTGTTCAGCGATCCGATCCAGAGAGCAATCCAAACGGTAAGTTTTTCTTAATCCAATGTCAATGATTGACTGACGGTCATACACATATAATGCACCAACAGTTGGTGCAAATAAAACTCCTAATACTATAAAAATTAACAAAATAAAGCACAGTCTCGTCGGAGCGATCAGAAAGGCAGCCATCACAGCAGCGCCAGTTATAACAGCAAAGAGGGAATGAATGAATGGGAAATTAATGGGAGGCCATGTCCTCACTGAAAACTCAACACTAGTCATTAGCACAACTGACAATAGCAATCAACTGCTTAAATATCAGGAAAGTAAATTTAAATAAAGTAAATATAATTGTCTCTGCCAAAACCAGCCAAATTGTTAGCCTATAGTTTACCCTTGTTTTTTGGAAATATTAAAAGAAAAAGGGGAAATATGTCATCCCAAAATATAACAAAAATCCCTGTAAGAAAAAAGATCTGCTGAATGACTTTCCTAGTTTAAAATCTCAATATGTTTCTAAGACCCTAAACATTGAAAATATTTTGCTCAATCAAATAAGCTTCCTCTACTTTTACTGGTAAGCAATTTCGTAGAGTGCCTTGTCTGCTTATTTCCCCAGAGCTGGTGATGGAAGTAGCAAGGAGGTCCATGTCTCAGTTCCTTCCCGTCTCTGATGTAAGCAGATGTAAGCAGTTAGGAACGCCCTACCCACAGCTGTAAAGGAATGTGAATCACTACCCACTTTCAAAACCACTCTCAAAGAGCACCTATGAGAGACTGCAATTCGAAACTGGCCCCTGTAAATATCCTAACCCAACCCCCTTCAATGTACAATAAATGTCCTATTAATATTAAACCCAATAATACACGAGACCCTCTTCTTGGGACCAAGTAAGGTTTCGTCAAGAGAGAGAGAGAACAGATGGTGGAGGTAAACGGTACCCTATCCCCCCCCCCCCCCCCCCCCCCCCCTCCCAGTGAGCTGTGGTGTTCCACAAGGAAGCATACTAGGACCGCTACTGTTCCTAATTTATGCAAATGACATGTCGTCAGCTTGTGACTGCAACTTGTTCCTGTTTGCGGACGACTCAGCCCTGCTGGTCTCTGACAAGAACAAGTTACAGGTTGAAAAAACCCTCAGCTCGGAACAAGGCAGAATCTGCATATGGCTCGCTGATAACAAACTATCATTACACATGGGCAAAACAGAGTCCATTCTCTTCGGTTCAAATAACAAACTTAAATGTGGAACACCCTACCCAAAGCTGTAAAGGAATGTGAATCACTACCCACTTTCAAAAACACTCTCAAAGAACACCTACGGGAGACTGCAATTCGAAACTGGCCCCTGCAAATGTCCTAACCCAACCCCCTCCAATGAACAGTAAATGACCAAGTATGGCTTTGTCAATATTCCAATGTACAGTGTACAGTGTCCCCCACCCACCCCCTACCCAACCCCCCCTCACCCAACCACCTCCAATGTACAGTCTCCCCCCCCCCAACTCCCCAACCCCACCCCACCTACCCAACCTCCTCCAATGTACAGTTTCTACGTCAAATGTATATACTCTCTTTTCTGGACACTTTTTGTATCACAAACAGTACTGTATTTGCAAATCTGGTATGTCATAAATGTATAGATGTAGCAGTAGTGTCTGTATGTCGTGTGTATCATATATGTTATGATGAATTGAAAATGGGGGACCCTGATGTAAACAAGACGAAAGTCTTTCTCTGGTCTGCATCCCCTTAACAATTGTAGGCCTATGTATTGAGCTGTACTGTACTGTACTGTACCCATTCTGCAATCTGTTAATAAAGTTTTCAATCAATCAATCAATCGATCAATCGTCGATAATCCAATGTACAGTTTGTCATGTTATGATTAATTGAAAATGGTGGACCCTGATGTAAACAAGACGAAAGTCTTTCTCTGGTCTGCATCCCCTTAACAATTGTGTGTATTGAGCCGTACTGTATTGTACCCATTCTGCAATCTGTTAATAAAAATGTCAATCAATCAATCAATTCAATCAATCAATCAATAGTGGCACACACCAACATTATGGGAAATACGCTTAGCTTAGCACAAATGAATCGGAAGCGGCTACAGACCAACTAGTATCTGTTGGCCAAAAACAACTCTCCTGGAGTTTTATGCTAGGCTAGTGGTCCGTATCCACTTCCATTCATTTGTGTTAATGTTCCAATTTTTGAATTTTTCAAATTACCAGATGTTGCAGAGAATGCTGTGGCACTGGGGACGTCAGGTGACTTGAACCACAGACGAAGCTAGGAGCGATCTATTGTGTAAAGGACGGTACACGTATCCGTACCGAACCGAACAGTTTCAGTGTGTACCGTACGCCGTACCGTACCGAACGGCTGTGTAGTGTACCGAACGAATACAACGGTATGTTAACCACTAACGACCGCCCACCGAGGGCTGTTTTTTTCACAATCTAATATAATTATTATTTATTTTTTTATTTTTTCACAAGTCGATTATTAATTTCAATATAGAATATTCGTTGACAGCCCTACAAGTACAATTAGTTACTGCACACTACATCACCCCTGAGTGGAACATGGAAAGCCAAACGTTCCCCCACTGTACCCAAAACCCGTACCGAACCTTGACTTCAAAACCGAGTTACGTACCGTACCATGGTTTTTGTGTACCGTTACACCCCTAATTAATAGTATTAATTTCTTTATAGCAGCAAAGACTGGAGAGCCAGAAAATACGTCACCCGCGAGAGGTCTATGGACCAACTACAAAAAGTCACCTGATGACATCACAAATTTAAGTAAAATCATTACCACTACACATGTCTTAGCACTCCTCCTCAAAGACATCATTATTTTGTCTTAATTTTTTCTTACCTGCAATCGCGGCGTTCAATGTCACTTGTAGCTGGTCTCTCTCTGTTGTGATGCTGTGACACCTGGCTTGTAGCTGTTCTATCTGTTGAGTCAGGTTGTTGTAATTGTCCCTTAACTGGTCTCTCTCCTCCGTTATGTTCTTGCTGCTGATCTGTAACTGGCCTCTCTCTTCCATCAAGGTGGTGTAACCTTCCTGCAGCTGGTGTCTAGCGTCAACAAGATGTCTGTAATTGCCCTGTAACATGATCATGTCTGCCGTCAAGTTCACGTGACTCTTCTCTATGTGCTCTTTCTCACTGTTGCTAAAGTTGTGGCTGATTTGTAACTCTTCGAATGTCTTAACTATAGCATTGCAACTGCCCTGTAACTGCTCTCTTGATCTTGTGAGATTGTTGTACTTGTTCTGTAACTGGTCCCTCTCCTTTGTCATCGAGTCACAACTGCTCCGAGCCTGGTTTCTGTCTCCAATCACCTGTATGTAACGTTTGTGTAACTCGTCTTTGCCTTTCATCAAGGTGTCCTTATCTGTCTGTAATTGGTCACGGCTAGCTTTTAGCGGTTCTTTATCTCTGGTTAGCTGTTCTTTATCCATGATTAGAGCATTGTTACTGCTCTGTAGTTGCATTTTACGGGTTCTTAGAGTGTTTCTTTCCGTTATCAAGCCATTGTTTGTGTTCTGTATACGATCTTTCGTGGTACTCAATGTCATGTAACTGGCCTGTAACCTGTCTCTGGCATTTTGTATCTGCGTATTTTCTTTGCTCACAGTGTTCAGATTCTGCTGTAGGTTATCTCTATCTTGAGCCATGGCATTATATTTGTCTTGTTGGCTTTTCTCGATGTTGTTGACTGCAAAAGAGAAATGGTAGAATACTGATGAGCACAAAAATGCCCCCAGAACAGTGATCTTATCGTAATCATAATCATTATCGCACTGGAAAATACATTTAACATTTAACTAGGGCTGTCAGTTTATCGCGTTAATTAGATAAATTAATTACCCAGCAAATTATCGCGTTATGAAAATGTACTCACAATTTATTAAAATCTATATATATATATTTTTTTTTATTTTTTTTTTTTTGTATTTTTTATCTCATTCATTCCATAAGAACGTAGAATAAACATTTACAAACTTTTTTTTAAATGGTTTATTTGCATGTTCTTGGTATCTGATTCTAGAGACATCTATGGATCTCAGGGAATGTATTTCCAGTGTCAGTACTGTGTCTGTTACTAGGCTTGAGTAAATTGTAATAAACCAAATGAGAATATCAATTCAATTCTCTTTTTTTACTGTGAATAACACCATGCTAAAATTGACCAGACCTGAAAAATCTAAGCAAATGAATAAATGGAAGATGATTAAACAGAAGGTTTTGTAGATACAGTACTGAATTCTGCCATCCGGACACATGCAATTTGAAATATGATTATAGAATATAAAATATCAGGCCTAAAATGGTTATGCGATTAAAATGCGATTAATTCGATTAATTCATTACAAATCCTGTAATTAATTAGATACAAATGTTGTATCGCCTGACAGCACTAATTTAAATATGTTTTAATCTCATTCATTCCATAAGAACGTAGAATACACATTTACAGATTTTTTTTTAATATGGTCCATTTGCATGTTCTTGGTATCTGATTCTAGGGACATCTATGGATCTCAGGGAATGTATTCCCAGTGTCAGAAATACTGTGTCTGTTACTAGGCTTGAGTAAATTGTAATGAACCAAATGAGAATATCAATTCAAATTTTGTTTTATCTTTGACTGTGAATAACACCATGCTAAAATTGACCAGACCTGAAAAATCTAAGCAAATGAATAAATGGAAGATGATTAAACAGAAGGTTTTGTCGATACAGTACTGAATTCTGCCATCCGGACACATGCTATTTGAAATATGATTATAGAATATAGAATATCAGGCCTAAAATGGTTATGTGATTAAAATGTGATTAATTAGATTAATTAATTACAAATCCTGTAATTAATTAGATTGATTTTTTGAATCGCCTGACAGCACTACATTTAACATTTAACAACAAATGTATGAAGTTCTCACGGTGAACGCTCTGTCCGATGAGCCCAGCTAGTAGGAGAGCACACAGCAGCCCCAGGCACACCGCAGCCACTCTGACAGGTCTCTTCCTCAACTCGTACACTGAATCATGTAGGAAGCAGATATGAGGTACCTTATAATAAAGGACTTTTATGCAGGGGGATACATGTGTATGCTTGCATTCATTATGTAAATGAGTGGATAATTTTTTATACCTGAATATTGAAAGCTGTTTCCATCCAATGACCTGTAGCCATTTTTACTATGATCAATATCCATGGTCGATTCACTGTTGGCTGCTACACCTCAGATTCCTGCAAGAACCTATGTAAAGATTAATATTTCACCTGGACTGAGTCAGACATAGGTTAATACCAAATCACACCTGAAACCAAAGTAAACCTTACCAGGTCTTACAACGGGTAAAATCACACTCCTCTTGAGCAATCCTGCATGCGTTATTCTCCAACGGAACAGTGGTAGTGAATTGATTTGAGGGAAACCAACCTCTATATGGGGGCAGGCACATTCATACTGGAGGCGTGCCAGAGGGCAGAATCAGGGGAGTAGGCTTGGGGGGGGGGGGGTTAGGTTGATTTCAAGGGCCCAGCACTGGAGGGGGCCCAGAGTGCACTATTATTATCTTTTTATTAATATGGTTTTATTATTATCCTTAAGTAAGTTAATTCATTCAGTCCATTCATTGAAGATGAACGCAATGCGACACCCCCCCAACAGTTCAGGTGCTGAACTGCTGATCCGAATTTCTTTCAAATTCATGTTTGCACAAAAGTATGGCACGCCCTAATATGATGACCACTGGTGGCTAGCCAAGACCATCGATGTGGATACTGATCAACAAGATGTGAAAGTGGAATTTCTGCATCCCCATGGTCCAACAGAAAAGGTTCTGTTTCTGCCCAGTTCAAGACATCATAGTGAAACTAAACGGAAATGCAGAAGGAAACGAAGAGGAGAAGTGGGTGAGAAAGTGGAGATCAGGAAGTGGTGTATAAGAGGTAGATGAAAACAGAGACAAGAAGAAGGGCTCCTGGTCTCCATTACTGTTTTTGTTGTTGAAAACAGTGCATTTTGTAATAGTTGGAAACGGTGTATGTAAAGTTTGTTGTTATTACAATTGAGTTAACAAAATGTTCAGTATAAGACAAGGAGTTATTAGTTCTTATCATTGTCACTTCCATCTGTTTAAAAAATGCATGTGTTCATTTATCAGAGATGCATATACAATTTTGTCAACTCCGTCAGTTTCTCGTCAACACCGTCAGATCTTTGTCAACACTGTCAGATGTTTGTTTTTGTTAATTTTGGGGGAAATACTAATTTCTTCTTCAGTTTATGTTGTTTAAGTAATAAAGGAGCATCAGATCTTCATCCTCTTGTCTTATTTACTTTTTTTTTATCATATCAAAATTAAAAACAAAGTTTGAAAATGCAAATATTTCTAAATCTGGGTTTTCAGAATAGTGTGAAATTACACCTGAGGTTTATATATTATATTTGATTGCATACCAGAGTAACTAAACACTATTACAACATACTTCAGAACTTTAGATTCTTGTTGGACTGGAATAATTAGAATTATATACTTTTTTGTGTGTCTGACAGAGTTAACATATCACAAGTTTCAAAGGGAAACATGTGAATTTGTTTAAAATGTTTTTCTATGTAGAGCCTCCACCTTTACATGGTTAAATAGCTCAGACCTTTCTCTACATGAATATACAACTCTAATCAATATAGTGTGCATTTTCAAAATATAATATTAAAAAGTGTTTTGTCCCGACTCTCAAGAATCAATGATGTTTGATTTTACAAAACAGGGGAAGTTCTCGATAAGCTTCTAGGCTTCTAACTTCTCCTTCACAATATGGTTATAACTTATTATGTGTTACACAGGTAAGAGGGTTGAGTTCCAGTAGTGGTGGCAAATAAGGAGACGGAATAGCTCTTGAACAGTGAATTCTCTTTATTAGCAGAATTACCAGAGCAGTCAGGAATACAAACAGACTCAGGGCGTCAACTGAGATGAAAGCACAAAACAAATAAACTAACTAATAGGAAAAAGGCAAGGAGCAAGTACAGCAGCACTTGTCCTGGTATCGCCTGGTACTGGTTCTGAGATTCGTGAAGAGCCGACGAGGAACAGAGAAAACAAGTGTTACTATAAGGACAGCATACCAGACATTCCACACGTTCCACAGAGTGACAGCCAATCCCAGGTGACAAACAATAATACAATTAGAGAGAGAAAGTGACAGGTGACAGAATGGTAGCTGGGCTCTCAGGTCTAACAAGACCAGAGAAACCAGAACGTTACAATTATGTATTGTTTTTACTTTTGTTTAACTGTGTTAATAAATAAATACAAATAAATACAAAAAATACTTCCTGTTGCAGTGTTTGCTAATATCAATACACATGTGAAACCGCATTGCCAGGAACAACTTGGGTCCAGGTTTATTTCCTGTCAGCTCTTGTTATTAGCAAACACTACAGGAAATCATGGGCCTGTTTAGAATGTTTATGTTGTCAAGCTAGAAAATGTCTATGGAAGGCATTGTGATAGTGGTAGCAATGTCCTGAGCTGAAGTCTTACAGTGTTACTGACCTATACAGGCCTATACAAACACAATCTCTGTTCTGCACAGTTTGACGTATAATTAATTGTATGTAATCTACCTCATTCAATCCATTCATTCAACCCTTTATTCTCAAAAAAGTAAATTGAGGTTTCCCTCATTTACAACGCTGTCAAGATTACAGCAAGCATATTACATATATAAATAAATAGAGATAAGGAAAACAGTCACAGACTGAAGTAGGGAGATTTGAAATCATATTTTTAAACTGTCCATGAGATAGTGGGATATTGATTTCTAGCTAGCATTGAATTTCCAATCTAGCAACTTTGTAATATAAGGCCTTATAAGATTAATTATAATATGAACGGATATCAATGTTTATTTTGCCCCTCTGCCAGAGAGGACCAACCCACTTCATGGTCACTTGTGGATGTAATCTCCAATATGTAGGCAAAACATCTAGACAAGTCATAACACGTATTATCGAGCACATGAGTGCCATTAGATGCAGGGACGAGAAATTCCCCATAGCAAGACATATAATGATCTTTCCTATATGACAAGTCAGGAATGCACATAGAGGTGGAAATCAGAGTCCTCTAAAAGGAGTCCAGATGGATTTTCTATTTAAAATGTAACCAATTAAAGCCGTATAGAGGTATTGATTGATTGATTGATTGATTGATTGATTGATTGATTGATTGATTGATTGATTGATTGATTGATTGATTGATTGATTGATTGATTGAAAATGTTATTAACAGATTGCAGAATGGGTACAATACAGTACAGCTCAATACACACAATTGTTAAGGGAGTGCAGACCAGAGAAAGACTTTCGTCTTGTTTACATCAGGGTCCCCCATTTTCAATTCATCATAACATATATGACATACATGACATACAGATAGACAGTACTGCTACATCTATACATTTATGACATACCAGATTTACAAATACAGTACTGTTTGTGATACAAAAAGCATCTAAAAAAGAGAGTATACTACATACATTTGACGTAGAAACTGTACATTGGAGAAGGTTGGGTAGGTGGGGTGGGGGGGGGGGGGGGGGGTGGGTAGGTGGGCGGGATGGGGAAACTGTACATTGGAATATCGACGAAACCTTACTTGGTCCCAAGAAGAGGGTCTCATGTATTATTGGGTTAGGATATTTACTGTACATTGGAGGGGGTTGGGTTTGGACATTTACAGGGGCCAGTTTCAAATTGCAGTCTCCCGTAGGTGCTCTTTGAGAGTGGATTTGAAAGTGGGTAGTGATTCAGGTATAAATGATGCCTGTAAGATAAGGGTACATTCTGGGGACAAAAGAGATGTGCCGTTTAAAAAGATAAATGAATGATGTTCCATCTGCTCATTTGTAGACCCCAGAACAATTACTTCAGTTATTTGTCCCCAATTAAATGTATCAATAAATATCTCTAAATATCACTATTCAGTTACTGTACCTGTTTCTCAGCTTCACTCTTCCACTTTGCTGTTCATCACAACAGATGACAGGTCAGTCTTTATAGTTTAATTATAATAACACAATGTACTTTGATCAAGTGACAGGTCAGACTTTATACTTGAATTATAATAACAGTAATTTAATATTATCAGTTTATGTGGAAGTCTTTGTGATGTGTGCACCTGCATTCCAGTGTGTGTGTGTGTGTGTGTGTGTGTGTGTGTGTGTGTGTGTGTGTGTGTGTGTGTGTGTGTGTGTGTGTGTGTGTGTGTGTGTGTGTGTGTGTGTGTGTGTGTGTGTGTGTGTGTGTGTTTGTTTGTTTGTTTGTTTGTTTGTTTGTGTGGAAAGGAAATTCGGGATATACTGTATGCTTATTAGCTGTTGCCGTTAATATTATCATCTATTTCAGTGCATTTTTAATGGCGGTCCAAAAGGCGGCTAATGCGGGTCCACAATTCTGGTGGTCCGAGTGTGTTAACCCTTTCACTGCCACACAACAGAAGGTTAACCCTTTACTATCACACAACCGACGGTCGCCTTTGGTAGCGCGGCAGTGAAAGGGTTAGAACACGCCAACATTATGGGAAATCCGCTTACCGTCTTCTTCAGAGTGAGACTCCATTCATTTGTGCTAAACCGGATGCGTGAATACTTTCCCCAAGGCAGTTGTCCTTCCGCGTTCGGTTTGCGCGGCCTGATTGGCCACTGACGCTTCTCTCAGCGCCCAATCGCGTTGCGCCTAGCTTTCAGTTCCACAGCCCAAGTCCTCGCCCATTTCCTCGTATTGTTCATCTCTCTATATTAACATAACGCGCTATTCATATCAATCAACATCACATCAATATATAAATAACGTATTGTTTTCATCTCTCACATCAATAGTCCTCGCCCATTTCCTCGTATTGTTTTCATCTCTCTATATTAACGTAGCCCATTTCCTCGTATTGTTTTCATCTCTCTATATTAACGTAATGCGCTATTCATATCAATCGACATCACATCAATATATAAATAACGTATTGTTTTCATCTCTCTATATTAACGTTAGACTGTAAAAATCTGTTCTATAGGCTATATTTAGTCTAGTTTATTAGACATAAAGCATTTAAAAATACTTTGATTAGTCTACATCAATAGCACATTGTCAAGGTTGACAGAATAAAGTTCCAGCACGGTAGCTATTGAGTTAGTATATTGTGCACGGCGGTAGCAGTTTTAGTATATTGTGCGCGGCGGTAGCAGTTTTAGTATATGATGCACGGCGGTAGCGAGTTGAGTGATAGTGAGTTGAGTGATAGTTAGTTTTAGTATATGATGCACGGCGGTAGCGAGTTGAGTGATAGTAGTATATTGAGCGAGTAGTTAGGCGATAGTAGGGCTAACGTGATTGGGCGCTGAGAGAAGCGCCAGTGGCCAATCAGGCCGCGTAAACCGAACGCGGAAGGACAACTGCCTTGGGGAAAGTAAAAGCAAACCGGGTAGCTTTTTACTGAACGCACAGCGAGGAACGATAGGTTATGACTATAACCAAGTTCTGTTAATAATGGTGACGCTCGGCATCACTGCTGCACTGTACCTCGCACGCGCACTGAATAAAGACCACAATGTACCTTTATATCCCAATATTCGTCTGACCACACCCCTATCAGCTTACCTACATAAGCAGGGGTGGGGCCACATACTCGCCTCCTTCCCAAGCTTTCACCACAAGGTGAGATCAAGGGCAGCAGCGGCGTCTGATGCCGAGCGTCACCATTATTAACAGAACTTGGTTATAGTCATAACCTATCATTCTGTATCATAATGGCTCCGCTCGGCATCACTACTGCACAAGGGAGGCCGAGCGAGAGCCATCGGCCGACAAATACACCCCGCTGAGGCCCCCCACAACCATCAGATCAGGGAGGACCGAGCCCCCCCGACCCCCCCTATTGGAGGGTCCCGGGAGGGCGACGGACCCGACCGTGCGAAGAGGCACTCAAGCAACTCAACGCACAGGGTGAGCAGACCGCCTGTGACCCCGTGAGCCTGACCCCACGACTACACACACGCACAACCCGCCTGCCACTCGGGAACGAACAGAGGGAACAACCTCGTTACTGCCCCAAGAATCACGGGGTCAAAAGCAAACCCAACCCTGTGGCAAGGCCGTAGCAGCGGAGCGCGAAGGAAGACCCAGACCCACTGAAGGGACTGGATCCCCTGGAAAACGGGGGCCCGGAGAGGTCAATGGCGCCAGGCATCAAGACCCCACCAGGCGGTCACTTAGTGACACCGCCCCCCACATCGCCAGCGTATTCGGATAAGGCCCCTCCAAGAGCGGGCCCTTTCCCCCCAATAGCACACCGCCTGGCACACTGACCCTGCAGAACAGGCAGTCAGCATGGCCGTAAGCACACAAAAAAGGTTAACCAATGGAAGCAGGCAGCGCACCGGGGAAAAACCAGGCAACAGGCTGTAACCTGAGCCTGGAGCACTGCGGACGAGACAGGCGCCAAAGGAGTTAGCTGAGAACAGCCCCCCCGGCGGAAGGGGCGTATGCTGGCGTTGTTGCATGACCAAGCCTCCATTTAAAAAAAACCCACCCAGAAGGGTTGAGGCAGAGAAGGCTGACATGATTGGCAGACGTCATGAACGTGCAGGGGCACCCTCAACCGGGTAACCCGGGAGTTGACACTGCTCCAACACACCAGGGAATCAACCACCTTGTCGTTACCCAATGCGGTGGTTGTTCCTATAACCCCTCAAGAAAAAACTCCAAAACACACCTGCGGGTACACACTGGCTATACCGCAGTACAAGTGTTTCAGTTTAAAAAAAAAAAGGGTTATCCCAGGCCTACGGGTCGACGAAACATTACTTCGGACCGGGCCCGGCGATACGGGGAGCACAGGGTCACCAGAGGAGGTCAAAGACCACCCCAACAGGCCCCTCTTCGCCATGCGTGAGAGAGGAGCGAAAAGAATGGAGAACCAGCCCCAAGCACACCGTACTTGGTATTCCCAGGCGGTCTCCCAACCAAGTACTAACCAGGACCAACCTACGTAGCGGCCGAGATCTGACGAGATCGGGCGCGTACAGGTTGGCATGGCCGTAAGCCATTACGACAGTGCAGAGTACAAAATGTACCCAACCAGGGTCTCCATAGCGCTTAACCCTGTGACACCCGGACCGACCTGGCATTTTTCCCCCTGAAAAAAGCCCAAGTCCCTCAGGGTACCAGAACAGCAGATCTGCATCCCCGGCGGACAACGGGTTTAACTGATCCGGACCAGCGTGACCAGAACCAGTCCCGTGCCCTAACCACGCCAACATGCCTACTCCAGGAGAAGGGGCAGATATGCGTGTTGATCTTAAACATGAAAAGAAGGCGCCACCCAGACGTTCGGTGCGAACCGCGCCCGGTGGCCCACCCCCAGGGCGTGAGACCCCTCTACATATGTTCAGATCCATTCCGTCATCATCCCCCAGATATGAACGAGAATCTGTCGACAACCAACACAGGTCGTCGGAAGAGGAAAAAAAACCCATCCCAGTTGCTTTATAAAAACGCTGTTTTAACCTCAAGCAACCAAGGCATGCCAGTCATTCGCCTGATCTTCAACAGAACACCCCGAGCTAGCATTATGCGTGCGTCGGGACACAACCACATCAATGAACAGGCTATTTAGACCTGTCATTGAATCCCCAAGGCGCCCAGGGGAACGACAAGAGGGGTGTGATGCTTCCTAACTCCAACTCTTTTTAATAGAAAAGAAGGAAGCACCAACAGCATGTATCCCAGTCTACACAGCCGGGGGTAATTTTTTTTTACATTTTTACATCCCACCACCCTCCCATAGAGAGGAGACGGAAATCCCCAAAGAGACTTCCCACGCGAGCTGTACAGATTGAAAAGAATATATTGCAACCTTGAGCCATGTAAATTTTGGTTTTAGGGCTCTCCGGGGAGGAGGCACTGAACCCATACACACTCAATAATCGAATTGAATCGAATACACACACAATAGAGCAGGACTCCTTTTTGAAGTTCTACTCACCTTGACAATCTGAGGAGGAGGCTCTGCACTCTGAGGAGGCTCCCTCACATGGAAGGAGAGTCCTAACTCACAGAAGGCCCGAATAGGAGCTTCGTGAGGAGGAGCCCTGACCACTCCCCGAAACAGATCCATCATATGGACCCGAACAGCTCACGGAAGTCCTACCAACAGAGACACGCACAGTGACGTACTCTATGGCGGGGGAATTTCTGCGGTGCACACGCCCAATATTCCAGGGCGTGGGACCAGGAAACTCCCCCCCCCCCCCCCCTCTTACCCTGTAACATGCCGAACAGCAACGTGACAGGAACCTTGAAGGACAGGAGGTTTTAACCCCTGCCTATCAAAGAAGGGGAGAAAAGGATTACCAGTTCACCCCTTTACGACCCCACACCCATGATACGATGTAATGACAAAAAAGAGTATGACACAGTCATATTCTGCTACATGAAGTGTCTTTTCAACAGCTTCACACAGCTCATGTGCTAACCTGCTATCTGATTTTTACTAAGGAAAAAACACAGAATAGAGAGGGCCCCGGTACCAGACTTACACATGTGCTTCTGTGGCCAACCCAACCCAGTTGTAGGTCACACGACACACACAACCCATTATCACCTACAAAAAATGGCAAAAACACTCTACAGAGGAACGCCGTTTTTCATAATGAGAGAATACATAATTCTCGATTAGTATCGGCCACAGGCCTTGCTAAGCACACACGAAAAGTGACCAAACAATCTTTTCTTTAGGAAAATATAGTTTCTCAAGCGGTTAGCACAACCCCAACAACTAAGCTAAGGGTCACATCGTATCCCTACCACACAGTGACACAATATATTGTAACAACATGTCTGAGAGGAGGGTGAAGAAGTCCCCAGGGAACCGGGGGGAAAACACCCCTCCTACTTTACCCTTAATACGGCCAGTTAAACAGGTAAACCTGCTAATATGTGAACACACTGTTCATTGTCATTACAGGCTGAGAAAATAATTCATTCTTTACGCATATGTCACTAAGCATAGCTTTATAGGTTAGTTTAACCCCCTTAGTTGTGAGTACACGGTACATGAACACACAATGTTTCTCAACACAACAAACCAGATCATTTTCACATCTGTAACAAACAACCCGATTTGCATGGAGACCAGTGACAAGACAATTCACACATAACTCGCGTCGTATCCTAAATGTAGTGCAGCAACACTCGTTTTGGAAAACATCGTTATTTACAAAACATTTAGAAGGGAAAGAAAGAAGAAGTGTTCAAGGTCTGGTCAAGACCCTTCCTACCGTGAGCGCAGATCAAGCGAAACTGCAGTCTCTAACAAGGCACCGATAGTAAACACAGCCTTCCTGTGTTGTCGACACGGGCAGCGTCGCCGCTCCATCCCGCCGCTACGGTTCCCCTTGTTGACGCAGTCCTCGCCGGCCGGCCTCAGGGTAGGTTCGACTAACATCCTCTGTCAAAGATGACGTCGTAGTCAGAGTGTTTAAAGCATGTTATAGTCTCAGAACGTTCAACAGTGTAGCATTAAGCTAACGGCCGCTCTCGGTTTTCGTAAACATTGTCAGCTAGCCCCCATAACACTAACAGACAAGTGGTGCTCGCAAGCAAACATTACTCACCAAACCTGGAACCCACCGCTTCTCACAACAGCGGTGCGTCCTACAGTCCAGCTGTGTCGCTGGAGGGTTTTACCCCATCCAGCCGCAGCAAGGAGGACTGCAGTTGGGAGGCATGTAGCGGCGTGAACTCCCAATACGAAAAAACCGGCGGAGGTGTAGAATGATCATCATCTTCCAGACACCCCAGTACGAAGACAATATCGCCGTATTTTCTCGAATATAGTGAGAGAGAAAATAAAGATATGATGTCAACGTATCTCTTGTTTTCCAACTTTCTCCTACTAACAACATCGTCAAGTGGGGATCTACCGAAGGCACTTCCTTGTGGTGAAAGCAAAGAAGGAGGCGAGTAAGTGGCCCCACCCCTGCTTATGTAGGTAAGCTGATAGCGGTGTGGTCAGACGAATATTGGGATATAAAGGTACATTGTGGTCTTTATTCAGTGCACGTGCGAGGTACAGTGCAGTAGTGATGCCGAGCGGAGCCATTATGATACAGAACTGCACTCCTTTAATGCACTTAATTAACCAATGACTACATTTCAAAGGTTATTTATACAATAGTGGCCAGCCGGGTCAACAACAACAATATAGCCCAACAGAGTGGACATTAGCATTGACTCATCACACCAGTACCACCAGCAAGCAGGTGAGCAGCTTTATTTATGATAAATCATTTTATGTATGAGCATATGGACCACAACACAGTGTGGTATTATAATCACATCATGAAGCAGTAGTTAAATAGAGTAGAGGCAATGCTGAGGCAAAAGCTGGTCTGATCAATACATACTAATTATTACCCAAAAATTAAATCATAATAATAATTCTACAGTCAGTACAATGCTTTGATTTTGCATTATCACATCAATAACGTGTCATTAATAATCTCCATATAAGGCTACTTGTAAAAATAACATTTTCTATGCTAGTGCAATTATAGAAAGTTGCATTGTAAGTAGGAGGAAATGTAATCAAACTACTATCATTACAGACAATGCAAGCATTTGCAACACAACGGAAACGTGCACTAGTGTGAATGTTTTTCTTATATAAACAGCATACATGTTATACTGTATATTACCAGTTAAAGGGACACACAAAAACAATACTATTTTGCACATAATCTCACACACAGCCAAAAACTCTTAGCTGTTTTAATTACAGCTCAATGAAATGGTAGCAGTCCCTATAAAACAAGGATTCAATGTCCCCAATGACATCACTGGTGGCCATATTAAAATGTATTTACTCTCAATATGTTTGTGGATGTGTGTGAGATTATGTGCTAAAACAGCATTGTTTTTTGGTGAAGTGCCCCTTTGAGCCACCCTATGCCACTAGAGTAAGACCACCAGTAGGCTATACCACACACTGGCCCTCAGTTCAGGGACATCTCACAAATCGATAGTCTTTCTACTATACAGTAGTCATCATTCAAGCTTCCATCTGGTGTATCGGGCAGGAATTCTGCACAGTCCTCCCCGTGCCCATAATTATCTGGCTGGTTTATGGCCCAGAACCTGTAAAAGAGTAATATAAAAAAGGAAAATTATATTTCTACCATGACTTTAGTGACTTTTTTTTACTTAAGCTCTATTTCTCTCTGAGCTATCCCTTTAAAACCAAATGGATGATGGTTCAGTACAGCCAGAAAAGTCATGTTTTCGTGCCTAGAGGTTGCCATTTCGCAGCAGCAACAGGTTCCCAGCACTTTTGCAAACATTTGCTTGTTTCTATCGCATAAAACCATTTTGAGAGAAATTAAACATCTTACTATCTGACTGGATTTGTCAGTGGATGAAACTATCTGCGATTTGGAAGCGTTTATTGACGTGTTTTATGATAATATGTCTGCCAAAAAGGCAGCTGGACGGGGAAGAAAACGCAGCAGGAATCAGCTGGGCTCTAGCGATACGGAGTATCCACTTCTTGCAGAACTAAAAGTAATGCGTGAGTCTATGTCAACCATGCAAAAGCAGCTGGAGAAGTTGGATCTTTTGAAGAAGCTAAGTGACGACGTGGAGGAGTTAAAGCAATCGGTGGAATTCAACAACTCCCTAATCGAAGTCCTAAAGAACGACAACGCTTCTCTCAGGGCTGACGTTATAAGACTACAGAAAGTCACAATCGAGCTCCAAGAAGACAACTACAAAACGGCGAATGATGTGCTGGATCTACAGAACCGAAGCATTGAGAGACAATATAATTATACATGGGCTTCCTGAACAAAGTGGTGAAGAAAGGGGAGGTAAGGGAGCTTACATAAAGTCGGAGCAGATCGTTCGGTCTTTCTTGGTGGACAGTCTCAAAATTATAAAGCCAGACGCAGACACAATCCGCTTCTGCAGAGTGCACCGTCTTGGGCAATCCAAGCCAGCAGTCCAGAAGTCTCGTCCCATAGTGGCGAGGGTCACTGAGTTGAAAGGCTCTGCCTTCTCGATCACTGATCAATATCCATCGGAGATCATGAGGAGACAACGTCTACTCCATCCAATTATGACGGACGCCAGGAACAGCAACAAAAAGACCTGTCTGTTCATCGATAAACTCTTCATTGATGGACAGTTGTATCGCAACTCCGACATTACATATTGGCTGACGGGCGGTGATGAAAAAGCACAGGCTGGACGCTAACGTGTTTCTTACTGCAGTAAACAATGGCGCAGGCTTGTGACGGTACACACGCGACTATGGTTGCTATGGTAACTATCCTCATTGAAAGTAACATCCCATTCCTAGTGATGTCTGATGACCATTTATGTGTGTCCTGGGTTGTTGTGGTGTTTCTTACGTATTTTTATAACATATGTGTGGTGTTTTCTACATCATGCCTATGGGCAATTTACCGAAGGGCTTAATCTTTGCCCACATTAATATATGTAGTCTTAGGAATAAGACACATGAGCTGGCTCTCTTCTTACAGGCTAATAGGATACATATTCTTGCTGTGTCAGAAACGCATTTGGATGACTCTATCTGTAACTCTAGTAGATGGTTTTACTTTGTATAGAAAGGACAGGAACAGATTTGGGGGAGGAGTGGAATTCTATACATGTGATCTATTTCCGGTAAAACTACGAAATGACATTGACATCAGTGATATTGAGGCCATCTGGTGGTTGCAGGTACAGCTGCCACACCTAAAGCCCATATTGGTTGGCTGCTGTTATAGGCCCCCTAGCTCGGATAGCCGGTACTTCAATAGATTGTGTGATATGTTGGATAGGGTTACTGAAGAAGACTGTGAATTGTATTTATTGGGAGATATAAATGTTGATTGGTTTTCAGATAATTGTTATCTGAGTACCAAGCTGAAATCCATTACAAACACCTGTGGATTATTTCAAATTATGTCTCTACCTACAAGGATATCTGTTAATTGTCATGGAATCACCACTTCAAAATGTATAGACCATATCTATACTAATAATCCTGAAATGTGTTCGATACCTGTGTCTATCCCAGTTGGCTTCAGTGATCATAATATATTATTGCTGTTTCCAGGAGAACCAAGATACCAAAGAGCAGTGCTAAAATTGTACTTACAAGATCCTATAAGAAATTTAGTGAGGAGGCTTTTCTTGATGATCTTGGTTCAGTTCAGTGGAAGGACGTGAGGTCTGTAGATGATGCTGAGGTAGCTCTAAATATATTTATGGATTATTTAATGAAAATTGTGAACAAACATGCCCCTTTAAAAAAGTTCACTGTCAAAGCGAAATGTGCTCCTTGGATTGATAACTCTTTAAAGGACTTAATGTTGCAAAGAGATGAGGCCAAGAAAATTTCGTTTTTATCAGGTCTAATTGAAGATAGAAATCATTACTGTAAATTAAGAAACCAGGTTACTAAAATTAACAGATTAAGTAAGAGAACATATTATAAGCAGAACATCTCAGAAAGCAGTAGGGACAGTAAAAAACTCTGGAATGTACTGAATGAAATCATGGGTAAAAAATCTGCCCTGGCTTCGTTTGTGGAATCAGATGGTATTTATCTGACTAAGCCTCTTCACATTGCTGATTATTGTAATGACTATTTTGTAAACAAGGTGTCCACGCTTAGGCAGGGAATGGATAATATTGTCAATACCAACTCTGAGATGTTGATAAAAGAACACATTATGAAGGATAAAAACTGTGTTTTTGAATTCCAACAGGTGGATATTGTGACTGTGGATAGGCTATTGCGCTCTCTACCAGTCTCTAAATCCACTGGTAATGATCACCTGGATAGCAAATTGTTGAGAATAGCTGCGTCTCATATCTCTGCACCAATCTGTCACATTTTTAATAGGTGTTTAATAAGTGGCATGTGTCCTTTGTTATGGAAGGAGAGAAAGATCCTTCCACTTCCTAAAGATGCTAAATTACCTTTTGGCGGTCCCAACAGTAGGCCTATTAGCATTTTACCTGTTCTCAGTAAATTACTGGAAAAGATTGTGTCTGAGCAAGTCCAGGCCTACTTTTCAGTTTTCAACATGCATACAGGGCCGGTCATTCGACCAGTACTGCTTTGACACAAATGTCTGATAGTTGGCTTTCAGCTATCGATAGTTCAATGCTGGTGGGTGCTATTATGTTAGACTTCAGTGCCGCATTTCATGTGATCGATCACAATCTTTTAATACAAAAACTCATCTGCTATGGTTTTAATAACTCAGCACTTTTATTTTTCAGGAGTTATTTGTCCTTGAGGTCTCAGAGGGTCTATTTTAATGGTGCTTTTGTTATGGTTTGTAACCGACCCCAATCGCACAACACAAGACAGGTATGATGGTTTGCCAAGAAACAGATATTTATTGAGAGACAGGGAAAAAAGGGCACTGTCCCTTTAAGGGAGAACACAAATACAGGAATATAACAAGAGGGGAAAAACTAGGTGCCTTTAAGAGGCGGGCAGGAAAAGGGTACACTAAGGGAAGGTTAATGAACGCTAGGGGAAACATTAAAGGAACGCTAGGGGAAGGTTAAGGAAACAGAGGAACTAGAGACTAGGAGATGTCGGGACAAGGAGAGCTAGGGAACAGGAGAACTGGGGACTAGGAGAACTAGGGACAAGGAACTAGGTGGAACTAGAAGGGGAGAACTTGGGACCAGGAACTAGGTGGAACTAGAAAGGGGAGATCTAGGGACAGAGGGGACTGAGGCCCGCGGAGGCGGGCTGGGGAACAGGGAGGAACTGGGGACAGAGACCCGCGGAGGCGGGCTGGGGACAGGGAGGAACTGGGGACTGGTGGGAAAACATCTGGGCCGCTCTGCAGAACAGAGGAGAGGGTTAATATTCAAAAGGGAACAAACAGAGCAGATGCAGAACAGTCCAAATAAACAAAGAAAACAAAGTAATGATATCTTCGTGTGACAAACACACAGGGGGAGATGTAATGTCCAAAATACTATCTAAGTGAGAACAAAAACAGAGTGGGAGATGAAATGTCCAAACTACTAACTAAGTGAGAACTAACGGAGGCAATACGCTGGGTGAGTGACATCACAATCAAAACTCACCCAGGCGTATGCGTAATGGTACAGGAAACAGCAGCGGGAACGGGGGCAAGAGGCATTACGCTGGGTGAGTGACATCACAATCAAAACTCACCCAGGCGTATGCGTAATGGTACAGGGACAGCAGCGGGAACGGGGGCAAGAGGCATTACGCTGGGTGAGTGACATCACAATCAAAACTCACCCAGGCGTATGCGTAATGGTACAGGAAACAGCAGCGGGAACGGGGGCATCGCCACCGGGTGGCTGGCTGTCCGAGCCGAGGAACAGAGTGCTGGAACAGTGGCGGTGGCGAGGGTGTCGTCCACCGGGTAGCCGACTGTCGGAGCCGAGGAACAGAGTGCTGGAACAGTGGCGGTGGCGAGGGTGTCGTCCACCGGGTAGCCGCTGTCGGAGCCGAGGAACAGAGTGCTGGAACAGTGGCGGTGGCGAGGGTGTCGTCCACCGGGTAGCCGACTGTCGGAGCCGAGGAACAGAGTGCTGGAACAGTGGCGGTGGCGAGGGTGTCGTCCACCGGGTAGCCGCTGTCGGAGCCGAGGAACAGAGTGCTGGAACAGTGGCGGTGGCGAGGGTGTCGTCCACCGGGTAGCCGCTGTCGGAGCCGAGGAACAGAGTGCTGGAACAGCGGCGGTGGCGAGGGTGTCGTCCACCGGGTAGCCGCTGTCGGAGCCGAGGAACAGAGTGGCGCGCCACACCTTGGTGTGCGCGTCGGAACCGAGAGACGCATCGGGGTGCGTCTGCGAGGAGGAGTGTGCCAAGCACGAGGATACTTGGAAGATGCGCGTTGCGCGCTGGAGACTGGAGAGCGTGCCAAGCCCTTGAAGATGCGCGTTGCGCGCTGGTGACTGGAGAGCGTGCCAAGCCCTTGCAGATGCGCGTTGCGCGCTGGTGACTGGAGAGCGTGCCAAGCACGAGGATCCTTGGAAGATGCGCGTTGCGCGCTGGAGACTGGAGAGCGTGCCAAGCCCTTGAAGATGCGCGTTGCGCGCTGGTGACTGGAGAGCGTGCCAAGCCCTTGCAGATGCGCGTTGCGCGCTGGTGACTGGAGAGCGTGCCAAGCCCTTGCAGATGCGCGTTGCGCGCTGGTGGCTGGAGAGCGTGCCAAGCACGAGGATCCTTGGAAGATGCGCGTTGCGCGCTGGAGACTGGAGAGCGTGCCAAGCCCTTGAAGATGCGCGTTGCGCGCTGGTGACTGGAGAGCGTGCCAAGCCCTTGCAGATGCGCGTTGCGCGCTGGTGACTGGAGAGCGTGCCAAGCCCGAGGGTCCGGGAGATGCGCGTTGGTCTAGATGTGCGTCAGGACGAACAGCTGCGCTGGGGTCTGCAGTGGAGCGCTGGGGTGCCTCCCGTGGAAGTACAGGGAGCGCAGAACAGTCTCCTCCACAGGCTACGGCGACAGCAGACGAAGGCTGGAGCAAAACATCTCAAGGCTGGAGAAATCCATATACAGCATTGGTAGACCAGAGGATCTCCCGAAAGAGTCTAGATGTTAGAGAATATGACTCAGCATGAATACAACACGACCCCACACCGAAACGAGGGGAAGAGCCCTGGTATTTAAAGCCCACAGGGGAACTAATTAGCCTGCCACCACAGGTGCGAGAGGTAATTGATAATAGTCCAGGTGTGGCCACTGAGAGTAAACGAGAGTAAAGAACGAGAGGGTGGGGGCTAGAGAGAGTGAGTGAGAAGGGAATTTCTAACAGTAGGCTTAAAGAAAACAGAGAAAGTTGGTGAGCAGCGGACAAAACCTCACAGTACCCCCCCCTCAACGGGAGCCACCTGGCGACCCAAAACAAATACAGACAGAGTGGCAGGGGGCAAAACAAGACAAAAACAAAAGGTACTGGCCAAGCCAGCAGGGGAAGCCACCACAAGAGTGGGGCTAGCAAAAGAAACAGGGTCGCCGAGGGGTAACTAGGGTAGCAGAGGGGCAACAGGAGGAACTGGCCTAGAGGAAACCGGGCCTAGAGGAACCGGGTCAGGAGGAACTGGGTCCAGAGAACTAGCCTAGAGAACTGGCCAAGAGAACTGGCCTAGAGAACCGGTCTAGAGAACTGGTTTAGAGAACTGGCCTAGAGAACTGGTCTAGAGAACTGAGGGGCAAGCAGGGTAGCTAAGGGGTAACCATGGTAGCACCGGGAAAGGGCTAGCAGAGGGAAAGGGTAGCTGCCAAGGCACTGATAGCTACAGGGCCTATGCTAGCTGTACTGCTACATCAACAAAGAGGCTGCGCTAGCTGCCGAGCTAGGCTAGCAGGGGGAAAGGGTAGCTGCCAAGGCACTGATAGCTACAGGGCCTATGCCAGCTGTACTGCTACATTAACATAGAGGCTGCGCTAGCTGCCGGAGCTAGGCTGGCAGACAGGGCTGGACCAGCATGAGAGAACAAGCTAGCTGGAAGGACAGTCCTAGCTGTGTGAGATAAACTGACCTTGCTAGCTGAAGGGCAGTCCTAGCAGTGTGAGATAAACTGACCTTGCTAGCTGAAAAGGCAGTCCTAGCAGTGGGAGAAAAACTGACCTTGCTAGCTGAAAAGGCAGTCCTAGCAGTGAGAGATAAACTGACCTTGCTAGCTGAAAAGGCAGTCCTAGCAGTGGGAGATAAACTGACCTTGCTAGCTGAAAGGGCAGTCCTAGCAGTGGGATAAACTACACAAAAAAGTGGAGGCCATGCAGAGGGACCGGGTTAGCTGCTTGGGCCTGGCTAGCTACAGGGCCTATGCCAGCTGCAAGGCTGCATTAACATAGAGGCTGTGCTAGCAGCCAGGGCTAAGCTAGCAGACTGGGGCTCTGCTGAGGGACAGGGTTAGCTGCCAGGGCATGGCTAGCTACAGGGCCCATGCCAGCAGCAAGGGCTGCATAAACATAGAGGCTGTGCTAGCAGCCGGGGCTAAGCTAGCAGACTGGGGCTCTGCTGAGGGACTGGGTTAGCTGCCAGGGCATGGCTAGCTACAGGGCCTATGCCAGCAGTAAGGGCTGCATTAACATAGAGGCTGTGCTAGCCGCCGAGGCAAAGCTAGCAGACAGGGCCATGCTGGTAGTAGAGGCCTAACAAGCTGCAGGGGGGTCAAACAGGGCTAAGAGGGGAGCTAAACAGGGCTAACAGGGAAGCAAATGGGGGAGTCAACAGGCTAACAGGGGAGCTAACCGGGGAGACCAACAAGCTAACAGGGGAGCTAACAGGCTAACAAGGAAGCTAGAGGGGAGCTAGAGGGAACAAGAAAAAAAAGGCAAACTCAACATACACCGTCTGTGCTGGCTGGGGTCGTCGATTTGGTGGGGTCGTACTGTTATGGTTTGTAACCGACCCCAATCGCACAACACAAGACAGGTATGATGGTTTGCCAAGAAACAGATATTTATTGAGAGACAGGGAAAAAAGGGCACTGTCCCTTTAAGGGAGAACACAAATACAGGAATATAACAAGAGGGGAAAAACTAGGTGCCTTTAAGAGGCGGGCAGGAAAAGGGTACACTAAGGGAAGGTTAATGAACGCTAGGGGAAACATTAAAGGAACGCTAGGGGAAGGTTAAGGAAACAGAGGAACTAGAGACTAGGAGATGTCGGGACAAGGAGAGCTAGGGAACAGGAGAACTGGGGACTAGGAGAACTAGGGACAAGGAACTAGGTGGAACTAGAAGGGGAGAACTTGGGACCAGGAACTAGGTGGAACTAGAAAGGGGAGATCTAGGGACAGAGGGGACTGAGGCCCGCGGAGGCGGGCTGGGGAACAGGGAGGAACTGGGGACAGAGACCCGCGGAGGCGGGCTGGGGACAGGGAGGAACTGGGGACTGGTGGGAAAACATCTGGGCCGCTCTGCAGAACAGAGGAGAGGGTTAATATTCAAAAGGGAACAAACAGAGCAGATGCAGAACAGTCCAAATAAACAAAGAAAACAAAGTAATGATATCTTCGTGTGACAAACACACAGGGGGAGATGTAATGTCCAAAATACTATCTAAGTGAGAACAAAAACAGAGTGGGAGATGAAATGTCCAAACTACTAACTAAGTGAGAACTAACGGAGGCAATACGCTGGGTGAGTGACATCACAATCAAAACTCACCCAGGCGTATGCGTAATGGTACAGGAACAGCAGCGGGAACGGGGGCAAGAGGCATTACGCTGGGTGAGTGACATCACAATCAAAACTCACCCAGGCGTATGCGTAATGGTACAGGAAACAGCAGCGGGAACGGGGGCAAGAGGCATTACGCTGGGTGAGTGACATCACAATCAAAACTCACCCAGGCGTATGCGTAATGGTACAGGGACAGCAGCGGGAACGGGGGCAAGAGGCATTACGCTGGGTGAGTGACATCACAATCAAAACTCACCCAGGCGTATGCGTAATGGTACAGGAAACAGCAGCGGGAACGGGGGCATCGCCACCGGGTGGCTGGCTGTCCGAGCCGAGGAACAGAGTGCTGGAACAGTGGCGGTGGCGAGGGTGTCGTCCACCGGGTAGCCGACTGTCGGAGCCGAGGAACAGAGTGCTGGAACAGTGGCGGTGGCGAGGGTGTCGTCCACCGGGTAGCCGCTGTCGGAGCCGAGGAACAGAGTGCTGGAACAGTGGCGGTGGCGAGGGTGTCGTCCACCGGGTAGCCGACTGTCGGAGCCGAGGAACAGAGTGCTGGAACAGTGGCGGTGGCGAGGGTGTCGTCCACCGGGTAGCCGCTGTCGGAGCCGAGGAACAGAGTGCTGGAACAGTGGCGGTGGCGAGGGTGTCGTCCACCGGGTAGCCGCTGTCGGAGCCGAGGAACAGAGTGCTGGAACAGCGGCGGTGGCGAGGGTGTCGTCCACCGGGTAGCCGCTGTCGGAGCCGAGGAACAGAGTGGCGCGCCACACCTTGGTGTGCGCGTCGGAACCGAGAGACGCATCGGGGTGCGTCTGCGAGGAGGAGTGTGCCAAGCACGAGGATACTTGGAAGATGCGCGTTGCGCGCTGGAGACTGGAGAGCGTGCCAAGCCCTTGAAGATGCGCGTTGCGCGCTGGTGACTGGAGAGCGTGCCAAGCCCTTGCAGATGCGCGTTGCGCGCTGGTGACTGGAGAGCGTGCCAAGCACGAGGATCCTTGGAAGATGCGCGTTGCGCGCTGGAGACTGGAGAGCGTGCCAAGCCCTTGAAGATGCGCGTTGCGCGCTGGTGACTGGAGAGCGTGCCAAGCCCTTGCAGATGCGCGTTGCGCGCTGGTGACTGGAGAGCGTGCCAAGCCCTTGCAGATGCGCGTTGCGCGCTGGTGACTGGAGAGCGTGCCAAGCACGAGGATCCTTGGAAGATGCGCGTTGCGCGCTGGAGACTGGAGAGCGTGCCAAGCCCTTGAAGATGCGCGTTGTGCGCTGGTGACTGGAGAGCGTGCCAAGCCCTTGCAGATGCGCGTTGCGCGCTGGTGACTGGAGAGCGTGCCAAGCCCGAGGGTCCGGGAGATGCGCGTTGGTCTAGATGTGCGTCAGGACGAACAGCTGCGCTGGGGTCTGCAGTGGAGCGCTGGGGTGCCTCCCGTGGAAGTACAGGGAGCGCAGAACAGTCTCCTCCACAGGCTACGGCGACAGCAGACGAAGGCTGGAGCAAAACATCTCAAGGCTGGAGAAATCCATATACAGCATTGGTAGACCAGAGGATCTCCCGAAAGAGTCTAGATGTTAGAGAATATGACTCAGCATGAATACAACACAACCCCACACCGAAACGAGGGGAAGAGCCCTGGTATTTAAAGCCCACAGGGGAACTAATTAGCCTGCCACCACAGGTGCGAGAGGTAATTGATAATAGTCCAGGTGTGGCCACTGAGAGTAAACGAGAGTAAAGAACGAGAGGGTGGGGGCTAGAGAGAGTGAGTGAGAAGGGAATTTCTAACAGTAGGCTTAAAGAAAACAGAGAAAGTTGGTGAGCAGCGGACAAAACCTCACAGCTTTGTCAGGCAGTAAAGGGTTAGAATGCGGTGTCCCACAGGGGAGTTGCCTGGGGCCCCTCTTATTCTCTATTTTTACTAATGATATGCCTTTTTCTATTCATCAGGCTAGTCTGACTTTATATGCTGATGATTCAACCCTTTATTATGCTGCAGCAAACTCTGAGCTTAATCGGGTTTTGGCTGGTGAATTGGACATTTTATATGACTGGATAAAAATAAATAAGCTGGTGCTTAACATATCAAAAACTGTTTGTATGCTTTTTGGGACCAATCAAAGATTGGCACGTAAACCTACATTGGTTCTACAAATTGCAGGTCAACCTATACAGCAGGTTGAAAAAACTAAGCTTCTAGGCCTTTGGCTTGATAGTACTTTATCATGGTCTGATCACATAAACAAAACTGTTTTTAAAATGGGTAGAGCTGTTGCTACTGCCAGGAAATGTGCATCATTCCTTCCATTTGCATTGTTTAATCAGATTGTTTGTGCTTTGGTTTTGTGCCACTTGGATTACTGTTCTGTAGTGTGGGCTTCTGCTTCAAAACAGTTGCTAAATAGGTTACAAGTGGTACAAAATAAGGCAGCAAGACTCGTTCTTGGTTGTTCATATAGGACTAGTGTTGTTCAAATGCATGAACGTCTTAGTTGGCGGAGTGTTGAGAAAAGACTTTCTGCCAACTTATTAATTTGTTTTCATAAAGTGATCACAACCCACAGTCCTAAATATATCACGGATAAAATAATTTACAGCTCAAATGTGCACATGCATTTTACCAGAGGGGCAAGTAGAGGGCAGATTATTCTACCCCATGCAAATACTAACAGTATGCAAAGAACAGTTTTATATAGGGCTATCAGGGCATGGAATTATCTTCCAAGTGACATACGTGACATACGAGGTGTAGCAAGCTTAAAAATCTATTAAAATCTTACATGTGAGCCAATATTGATAATGTTGAGTTATGCAATATGTTACCATTGATGTATATATTTAGATATAATTTGTTTGTGTGTTAATGTTGTTGTGTTTCCTCGGTTGGTACGTCTTGCTATGTTGTGTTTCCTTGGTTGGTATGTCTTGCTATGTTTTAATTGTATTATGTTTTAATTGCAATGTATATGTTGTAATGTTTTAATGTTGTCTCGCACCCCAGGAAGACTAGTTGACGTCTTGGCGTCAGCTAATGGGGATCCTTTGCTAATAAACAAATAAACAAATAAACAGAAGTCTGCATAAAATATCTTACCGGCTTGTCAGGCTCAATTTCGTGTTGTCCACCCATGTCCAGGTACCTTCTACTCTACTGTCAGTCAGGCCAATCCAGGCGTATTCAGTATGACTAAACAACCGATTGATGAATGTCTTGAGGGAAAGAAAAAATCTATTGAAAGCATTATAATGGTCATCATTGACACAAACATGTGCAATAATTAGATATGCACATGCACAATCACACATTTACACACACCGCATTTTATTTACACACATTCACAAACACCCTCACATTCATAAACACACACACACATACTGTACCATTTCTTGTTGGCTAGTTATGATTGCAAGGTCAGCTCCCAGGGCTTGACATGCATCTCTGCTTCTCAACCAGTTTCTTTTTACAAAAGAAGTGAAGTAACAGCTGTTCTGAAACTTCCTCCAGATAGGAGGACATTTCCCTACAGGTTTGAGAGATAAAACAAACAAAACATATAATATTAGTGCAAAATAAATAACTAATTAATCTCACAATTTTCTGTAATTAATCTAGATTAATCTAGATAAAAAATAGCATTTTTCTACTTACAACCGAAGCTTGTAACAGATATTGACTTGAGTAAAATCATGGAATTAATGTAAAATCAACACAAAAAAAGTATATTTAGATTCAAAGACTATTTTAATAGCTTTCTTTGAATACAGTTTCTCTCCTGTGAAATACAAATGTTCAACAAAACCATCAACGTTGACTCAGCTAGACCTCTTTCTTATATCCACGGTGCTAAAATTGAAGATTTTTCACTCCATAAATTAATCTAGATTAATTTATTTTAATGCTTTAAATAATTTAAATTAATCTCCAAAGTTAAAGCATTCACTTTGACAGCCCTATATATATATTGAGAAACAGGCAGATCAATTACATCGCCGATCTTTCCAGTCCGGCTTTTTAGTGATGATGTATTTTTAGACCATTTCTTGCAGATCCACTGAATGACATTCCTAGTTTAAAATGTCAATCCAATTCCTGATCGCCATTCCAAATTTGGTCGCATTTATTGATCCAACATTATATATCCAAAACACATAATCCACGCTGCTCAGAGTGTCCCCAGTCAATGTGTTATAGAGATACTGCATGCCCGAGAAGGAAAACTTTTTTTTATGCACAGCCCCAGCCAGAGGGATTCCAATGATGTGCAATACCATCCGGGAGACGATAGGCGGCGGTATTTGCCCTTTTGCGAGCTCAGACCCATTCCCAACGATAACATCAGGTTGGATGGATGAAAATGAATGGTTATCGCTAATAAAAGAAATAACGATTAAAAACCCGACTATACTCGGGTCTGGTGCTCAAGCGATGGCGAGTTAACCTGACTATCATCGGGTCTGACGTCCAATGAGTTAAGGCATAATAAGATTTATTGTAATAATAATGGTTAACATTTTTTTTTTTTTTTATTATTATTTTATTATTATTATTATTTATTTATTTATTTATTATTATTATTATTTTGTTTTTGGTACTCTTATTTTTATTGCTTTTTTGATAACATTATTATTTGTTTATTTCGCTCTCACTTTTATCTTGGGTGTGGAGAAGCATTTGCACTGCAACTCGTACACCTTACTGTAAATTGTACCTCATCCCATTTCTGCTTTGCACTATAGCGTATTGTATATTAGTACATTGCATAGTATATTGTATATTGTATGGTAACTCAGTTACTTCTATTCTGCATCGAACATTGTACATATGTCTATACTGAACACTGTGACCTCTATTTTTACTTCTATTTTACATGCTATACTATTTTATTTCATACTTATCTTGTCTAGCACAGTCTCTAACAGTAACGGTAAGAAGCATTCTGGATAAAAGTATTCTGTACTTCTGTATGACAACAATGTATGCCTTTCAAATGTTAAATGATAAATGATGAAATGATACACACTGAAATCTACGCTCTCTCATCCTGCTTCCCACAACGCGACAATATTATTAAACAAGAGAGCTCTGTCATTGAAGTGGGAAAAGTGATTCTTGAATCAAGATGACTATGTGTAAAGCGACAATAGCATTAAACAGCAGCGTTTCTGCACTCAGAAGATGGCGCGACAATATTATTAAACAGCAGCTCTGTCATTGAAGTGGGAAAAGTGATTCTTGACTCAAGATGCCTATGTGAAAAGCGACAATAGCATTAAACAGCAGCTCTGTCATTGAAGTGGGAAAAGTGAGCATTAAACAGCAGCTCTGTCATTGAAGTGGGAAAAGTGATTCTTGACTCAAGATGACTATGTGAAAAGCGACAATAGCAGCAGCTCTGTCATTGAAGTGGGAAAAGTGATTCTTGACTCAAGATGACTATGTGAAAAGCGACAGCAGCATTAAACAGCAGCGTTTCTGCACTCAGAAGATGGCGCGACAATATTATTAAACAAGAGCGTTCTGGCGTTGAAGTGGGAAAGCGGCAGTGAAGTCCATGCCGCGCGCGCGTCAACACACAGGCAGCGGCAGAGGCAGAGAGGCGGGTAGCGGCGTGGGTCACGTGGCGGTCGCGGCCAATCAGGCGAACCCGGAAACCGAATTCCGTTGCAAAAGCGATACACGCGGCCTGAACAGAGAGGGCCCAACAAGAGAGAGCCCGACAGGAGAGAGCCTGCTCAGGGAGAGCCCGACCGGAGGGGGTCTGAACAGAGAGAGCCCAACGGGAGAGAGCCCAACCGGAGAGAGCCCGACAGGAGGGAGCCTGACCAGAGGGGGCCTGAACAGAGAGAGCCCAACAGGAGAGAGCCCGACAGGAGAGAGCCTGCTCAGAGATGGGCTGGCCAGAGGGGGCCCGAACAACAGAGAGAGCCCAACAGGAGAGAGCCTGACAGGAGAGAGCCTGCTCAGAGATGGGCTGGCCAGAGGGGGCCCGAACAGAGAGAGCCCAACAGGAGAGAGCCCGACCAGAGGGAGCATGAAAAGAGAGGGCCCGACAGGGGAGAGCCCAACAAGAGGGAGCCCGACAGGAGAGAGCCTGCCCAGAGGAGGGCTGGTCAGAAGGAGCCCGAACAGAGGGAGCCCAACAAGAGAGAACCCAACAGGAGGGAGCCCGACAGGAGAGAGCCTGACCATAGGGGGCCTGAACAGAGAGGGCCCAACAGGAGAGAGCCCAACAGGAGAGGGCCCGACAGGGGAGAGCCTGCTCAGAGAAGGGCCGGCCAGAGGGGGCCTGAACAGAGAGAGCCCGTCAGGAGAGAGCCTGACCAGAGGGGGCCTGAACAGAGAGGGCCCGAGAGGAAAGTGCCTGCCCAGGGGGAGCAGGAGAGAGAGCCCGACGAGAGGGGGTCTGAAAGGAGAGGGGCCGACCAGAGGGGGCCTGAACGGAGAGGGCCCGACAGGGGAGAGCCCAACGGGAGAGGGCCTGAGAGGGGAGAGCTTGACGACAGAGACCGGGACCTCTGGAGGCAGAGTTACCACCGAGGTTTCCGATCAGGAGGTCAAGGAGACGAGGACAGCCCAGAACAGGGGCCTCGTAGGCGTCGCTACCGGCGCAACTTTCAATACCGGCGCAGACGGTCACCGGCAGGTGTCAAACCGGGCCTAGAGGGTGGAGATGGGAGCATCAGGAGGGCGTCAGGAGAGGTAAAGTCAGTCCCCTCAAACGAGGATGGAGAAGACGGCGGAGACGGGGGCGAGGAGGGCGCTGCGGGCGGCTCCTCAGAGGCCTCGGCGGGCGGAGCCGTGGCCAAGGGCCTACCAGCAGAGACAGACGGATCTGACGCGGAATCAGATGCAGGGGAGGTTGGACGAACCTGGCCCCAGAGGAGCACCAGAGGTCGGCTACCCGCTCTGGATCGCCAGGACGACGTGCTGATGGTTGTAGAACAGTGTGTGAAACTAATGGAACAATGTGTGAAACTGTGGGTCTAAGGACCGTTTTCATGTCATTAAACTGGGTTCATTGAGTAACTTGCTGAGGACTTGGCAAGTTTAAAGTGGGGGGAAATGTAGCAGCCTGAATATTCTACAAAGTATTCAGTAGTGCTAACTAACTGTTACTTTCCCTGTGTGTGTATAACGTGTGATTTACAGTGTTCCTTTGGATAGCCTAACAGTGTTCCTTTGGATAGCTCGCCCTGTCTAACGACGAGGTGAGGTGCTACTCTTCTCCAGATGCAGTATGGATTACTAGCAATAACATTGAGCCCTTTTTCCCTTTCTGGAGCGGTCCTTGAGTGGGACCAGTGGAGGTTGCCAGGAGGGGGCGGAGTGGCAGTGGTGGCAGGTGGAGCAGTGGAGAGAAGCAAGCAACAAGGAAGAGGGAGTTACCTGGAGGCAAGGGGAGAAGGAAGCTCTCTTCGGCATTGGACTTGGCCGTGAACAGTTGCTGCCACAACGGGCGTGTGCTTTGGAATAGCCCCGTTGAAGAAGTCAGTGAAGGAGAGCCCCGTCGGAGCGAGCGGCGGGTGATGAGACATACTTGCTAGTGACGGGTTATCCTAGAAGTATCAGCGATAGTGTGTGAGTAAGAGAAACCGAACCCAAGGACTAACGTCTAGAGCTAACGAGACTAACGTCTAACGTTATCGGGTTATAGTAGTTACTGTGTGCGGTATAGTAGTATGCTGCTAACGGCTCCGTCTGACTTGAGTAGACTACCGGGCGCGCGGCGCTGAAGAGACCGGTGGTATAGCCAGCCACGTTGCGTTAGCAGTGTAACCGAATAGCAGGAGGGTGCGTCGAGACCCAAAGCTTAGCTGTGTTTAAGGTAGCCAAAGTATTAGCACGCGCGACAGAAGCAAGTCAGCAACAGCAGCGGTGGACGTTTCCCAGACGGTACAGAGGACGCCTCTTCCCACCAGCAGAGGACACCATACAGCACGCTCCTCCAGCTAACCACTGCCTGCTGTCCGCCCAGCCTACTGGCTGTGCTCGCGGGATCGCCGACGCCATCTTGTCACCCGGACGAGCGGTGACAAGAGTGGGTCCGCCATTTTGGCTAAGTACTAACAGTACCACGTCTATCAACAGCAGCGTCCATTGAAGTGAACGCTAACAACCAGTGTCTAAGGGGTACCCCGAACAATTTAAGCCGGCTTAGGTTAGGTTTTCTTTGGTAACGTGGGCCCACATTTACTTGGTTTATTTTGTTATTTGTTTATTTGATTGTTTGATTCTTGAATTCTTAATGTGTCTACATTTTATGCCTGGGTTCCCCCAGTACAAGCGGGGTGGTTTAAAGGGAAGCCCAATAATACTATTGAACTGACAGTCACTGGGTGTGGGAGGGCTGTCGGAGGTACTGAGGGAGTGAGGGTGTGTGGGGAGCTACTGCTGACCGCCTTGGAAGGCGAGGGAGACCAGAGTACCAGTCCCCAGGTTAGTAAATCCTGGGCCCCATCCACTCCCACTGCAAGCCCTCCAGAACGACGTTCCGGGCCAAAGACGGGGGTACATATAGGTCCAATACTATAGTATCCTACTACCCAGTGTCTGTGTACTACTA
Source organism: Notolepis coatsorum (assembly GCF_963971535.1). Classification (NCBI taxonomy): domain Eukaryota; kingdom Metazoa; phylum Chordata; class Actinopteri; order Aulopiformes; family Paralepididae; genus Notolepis; species Notolepis coatsorum. Next base: position 22,024,642 of record NC_140182.1, read on the forward strand.
CTCCCACAAGCAGGGATAATCCACCCTTCTACAAATAGTATTCATTTCTTTATAGCAGCAAAGACTGGAGAGCCAGAAAATACGTCACCCGCAAGAGGTCTATGGACCAACTACACTAAAAGTCACCTGATGACATCACAAATTTAAGTAAAATCATTACCACTACACATGTCTTAGCACTCCTCCTCAAAGACATCATTATTTTATCTTAATTTTTTCTTACCTGCAATCGTGGCGTTCAATGTCACTTGTAGCTGGTCTCTCTCTGTTGTGATGTTGTGACACCTGGCTTGTAGCTGTTCTATCTGTTGAGTTAGGTTGTTGTAATTGTCCCTTAACTGGTCTGTCTCCTCCGTTATGTTCTTGCTGTTGATCTGTAACTGGCCTCTCTCTTCCATCAAGGTGGTGTAACTTTCCTGCAGCTGGTCTCTAGCTTCAACAAGATGTCTGTAATTGCCCTGTAACATGATCGTGTCTGCCGTCAAGTTCATGTGACTCTTCTCTATCTGCTCTTTCTCACTGTTGCTAACGTTGTGGCTGATTTGTAACTCTTCGAATGTCTTAACTATAGCATTGCAACTGCCCTGTAACTGCTCTCTTGATCTTGTGAGATTGTTGTACTTGTTCTGTAACTGGTCCCTCTCCTTTGTCATCAAGTCACGACTGCTCCGAGCCTGGTTTGTGTCTCCAATCACCCGTTCGTAACGTTTGTGTAACTCGTCTTTGCCTTTCATCAAGGTGTCTGTATCTGTCTGTAATTGGTCACGGCTAGCTTTTAGCTGTTCTTTATCTCTGGTTAGCTGTTCTTTATCCGTGATTAGAGCATTGTTACTGCTCTGTAGTTGCATTTGACTGGTTCTTAGAGTGTTTCTTTCCGTTATCAAGCCATTGTTTGTGTTCTGTATTCGATCTTTCGTGGTACTCAATGTCATGTAACTGGCCTGTAACCTGTCTCTGGCATTTTGTATCTGCGTATTTTCTTTGCTCACAGTGTTCAGATTCTGCTGTAGGTTATCTCTATCTTGAGTCATGGCATTATATTTGTCTTGTTGGCTTTTCTCGATGTTGTTGACTGCAAAAGAGAAATGGTAGAATACTGATGAGCACAAAAATGCCCCCAGAACAGTGATCTTATCGTAATCATAATCATTATCGCACTGGAAAATACATTTAACATTTAACTAGGGCTGTCAGTTTATCGCGTTAATTAGATTTATTAATTACACAGCAAATTATCGCGTTATGAAAATGTACTCACAATTTATTAAAAATCTCTCTATATATATATATATATATATATATATATATATATATATATATATATATATATATATATATATATATATATATATATATTATTTTTTTATCTCACTCATTCCATAAGAACGTAGAATAAACATTTACAAACTTTTTTTTAAATGGTCCATTTGCATGTTCTTGGTATCTGATTCTAGGGACATCTATGGATCTCAGGGAATGTATTTCCAGTGTCAGTACTGTGTCTGTTACTAGGCTTGAGTAAATTGTAATAAACCAAATGAGAATATCAATTCAATTCTCTTTTTTTTTTTACTGTGAATAACACCATGCTAAAATTGACCAGACCTGAAAAATCTAAGCAAATGAATAAAGGTAAGATGATTAAACAGAAGGTTTTGTAGATACAGTACTGAATTCTGCCATCCGGACACATGCAATTTGAAATATGATTATAGAATATAAAATATCAGGCCTAAAATGGTTATGCGATTAAAATGCGATTAATTAGATTAATGCATTACAAATCCTGTAATTAATTAGATACAAATGTTGTATCGCCTGACAGCACTAATTTAAATATGTTTTAATCTCATTCATTCCATAAGAACGTAGAATACACATTTACAGATTCTTTTTTTATATGGTCCATTTGCATGTTCATGGTATCTGATTCTAGGGACATCTATGGATCTCAGGGAATGTATTCCCAGTGTCAGAAATACCGTGTCTGTTACTAGGCTTGAGTAAATTGTAATGAACCAAATGATAATATCAATTCAAATTTTGTTTTATCTTTGACTGTGAATAACACCATGCTAAAATTGACCAGACCTGAAAAATCTAAGCAAATGAATAAATGGAAGATGATTAAACAGAAGGTTTTGTAGATACAGTACTGAATTCTGCCATCCGGACACATGCTATTTGAAATATGATTATAGAATATAGAATATCAGGCCTAAAATGGTTATGTGATTAAAATGTGATTAATAAGATTAATTAATTACAAATCCTGTAATTAACTAGATAACTTTTTTGAATCAGCACTACATTTAACATTTAACAACAAATGTATGAAGTTCTCACGGTGAACGCTCTGTCCGATGAGCCCAGCTAGTAGGAGAGCACACAGCAGCCCCAGGCACACCGCAGCCACTCTGGCAGGTCTCTTCCTCAACTCGTACACTGAATCATGTAGGAAGCAGATATGAGGTACCTTATAATAAAGGACTTTTATGCAGGGGGATACACGTGTATGCTTGCATTCATTATGTAAATTAGTGGATAATTTTTATACCTGAATATTGAAAGCTGTTTCCATCCAATGACCTGTAGCCATTTTTACTATGATCAATATCCATGGTCGATTCACTGTTGGCTGCTACACCTCAGATTCCTGCAAGAACCTATGTAAAGATTAATATTTCACCTGTACTGAGTCAGACATAGGTTAATACCAAATCACACTTGAAACCAAAGTAAACATTACCAGGTCTTACAACGGGTAAAATCACACTCCTCTTGAGCAATCCTGCATGCGTTATTCTCCAACGGAACAGTGGTAGTGAATTGATTTGAGGGAAACCAACCTCTATATGGAGGCAGGCACATTCATACTGGAGGCGTGCCAGAGGGCAGAATCAGGGGAGTAGGTGGGGGGGGGGGGGGGGGGGGGTAGGTTAGTTTTTGTAAATATTGCCTTGAAATAGAGAAGCTGAAAAAAGTTGCAGGATGTATAGCCTTCAATATATAAAGAAATTATATTGTCAACAGATATGGTTGAAAAACAAACAATGTTTTAAATGTAATTGTAGTTACAATTTCTTTAATTGAATGAACTTAAACTAGAAAAGTAAATACAAACTAAATTAACAATGTAACTTAGTTTACAGAAGGACAGTTTCCTTCTGAAGCACAACTTAATGCCTCATCCTTGATCCTTCCAGTCGGGACCATTGTCACATAGTGAGAGGTTCCACAGCTCAAGCAACCCCCACCAATTGGTACAGGCTTGTATTTTGGTTTGGCTCTTCTCGTTCTTTGTTATGCTATCGGTATCCTATTATTATGCAAATTCTAGGTGATAGATAAGTGCCGGCCGCCGGGTACGAGTCCAGTGACAATTGTGAACGCATTTTTGTGTGCGCGCGCGTACACATCCGTGCGCGATTGCGCGTACTTCTTCTCAGCAAACTACTAGGACGGCGTGGTACCACGTCCACCCACCACTGCATCCCTGTATGTATCTAAAGGAAATCGAACTTGTGAGGTCATCAAGTAGGCCTATAAGGTCTGGGGCTGCTCCACTGACAATAAATGGGAGACTGATTTAGTTTTTTATATCCAAATGAACTTTATTCTAAAACAGAATCTATGAACACCTTTATGACACAATTATTGCACATTAAAAGGCTTCCTCCCGAGACGTAGTCTGGAAAGAGACTTCTGTATCATCGGACTTCACAACTACTACTCTTTTCTCACAAGTTTGAGTTTTAGCACTCTTGTTATTGGATTTGGGAGAAAGTTGCTCATTTTCACTAATATTTTTGTACTGTCTTAGACCAGAGGAATAACCTCACTAGTACAATCAGGTCTTGTACCGTGCTCTACTTTGCAGCTCATTCCAGAATTTGCTTGATTAGTGTGGCCTTGTACATTTGAATGGTCTCTTGCCGGGCTGAGTTTGATAGGAAGCATTGGCTATAATACATCTGAGATAGTTTATACACTGATTGGAATGAAGAACCACAAGATATTTTGACATTCTTCTCCTGCTGATGTAAACCCTCACCTTATCCTGTTCACACTCTCTGTTCCTCTTTTCTGATTCCACTTCCCTTCTCCAGAACCGTTGTAGAGTAAGATGTACGTGCCAGATGTATAGAAAGTATTACAGTGCAATGTCCATATTACTCACTGGGAGTTTCTTAATGTGTCACTTATTTCACTTGTTTCAAAGTGAAAACAACACCATTGTCTATGGAAGGTTTCAACTTGACAAGATGAACATTCTTCTGTTACTTATATTTGTGTACAAATGCATTTATGATCACAATCTACCAAATGGTTTTAATAGTTTTTTTTCTTTTAATTCAGATCATCAGTTCATTCATATGTTACACATCAGTCCAGGGACCTGCATACCTTATTGTGGTACTTCACTTAGGCAGTTCTCAGTGAAGTATAGAGGGTACAATCTTTGGAATGCAGCTGATCCTATACTGAGGAAATCTCCATCTCTGCTTATTTTTAAAGCAAACTACAAAAAAATGCTCATATCCAAAGGTAGTAGATAGATAAATAGGTCATACATGTATAGGTATGCATTTGGTTATGTGGGTGGGTAGGTTTGTAGGCAGGTGGGTAGGTGGTTATATATTATTATGTACGCAGTATACAGTATATGCATGTATGTACTGTGTGTATGTATGTTTGTATTAACACGTATGATTTGAATGTATTCTGGTATTTTATAACATGTATATTTTTGTATTTTTGTATGTTTGATTTTACAAAACAGGGGAAGTTCTCGATAAGCTTCTAGGCTTCTAACTTCTCCTTCACAATATGGTTATAACTTATTATGTGTTACACAGGTAAGAGGGTTGAGTTCCAGTAGTGGTGGCAAGTAAGGAGACGGAATAGCTCTTGAACAGTGAATTATCTTTATTAGCAGAATTACCAGAGCAGTCAGGAATACAAACAGACGCAGGGCGTCAACTGAGATGAAAGCACAAAACAAATGAACTAACTAATAGGAAAAAGGCAAGGAGCAAGTACAGCAGCACTTGTCCTGGTATCGCCTGGTACTGGTTCTGAGATTTGTGAAGAGCCGACGAGGAACAGAGAAAACAAGTGTTACTATAAGGACAGCATACCAGACATTCCACACGTTCCACAGAGTGACAGCCAATCCCAGGTGACAAACAATAATACAATTAGAGAGAGAAAGTGACAGGTGACAGAATGGTAGCTGGGCTCTCAGGTCTAACAAGACCAGAGAAACCAGAACGTTACAATTATGTATTGTTTTTACTTTTGTTTAACTGTGTTAATAAATAAATACAAATAAATACAAAAAATACTTCCTGTTGCAGTGTTTGCTAATATCAATACACATGTGAAACCGCATTGCCAGGAACAGCTTGGGTCCAGGTTTATTTCCTGTCAGCTATTGTTATTAGCAAACACTACAGGAAATCATGGGCCTGTTTAGAATGTTTATGTTGTCAAGCTAGAAAATGTCTATGGAAGGCATTGTGATAGTGGTAGCAATGTCCTGAGCTGAAGTCTTACAGTGTTACTGACCTATTGTTATGGTTTGTAACCGACCCCAATCGCACAACACAAGACAGGTATGAGAGTAAGCCAAGAACGGGCATTTATTGAAAACACTCAGAAAAACGGCACTGTCCCTTTAAGGGAGAACACCAATACTGGATAAACAAGAAAGGGAAAGGGCCCAGTGCCCTTAAGAGGCGAGCTGGCTAAGGGGAAGGCAAGGGGAAGGCTAAAGGAAACAGGGCCAGGGCAAGGGAAGGCAGGAACAGGGAGGACTAGGAGGACTGGACGGACTAGAAAGGGAGGACTACTGGGACAGAGAAAACAGGGTGAGGCCTAGGAACAAGCATTAATGAATGTTGCTGCTCTGCAGCTTCTCCCGGGATGGTAGTCTGGGGAAGCAGGTGGGAACATCAGAGCCGCTCTGCAGACTTCTCTCGGCAGATCTCCGAGGTGGGTAAACGGAACCGAGAGGGAGAGAGGGAGTGGGTTAGCTCAGAGTGCAGTTGGAACAGAGCAGGTGACAGGAGAGGTGACTTGTAACCAAAAAACAGAGTTATCCAAGTGACTGAAATCTTCGGTGTAAAATAAACACTGTGAGCGAAGTCCCAAAATACAAATCCAGGTGATAATATCTTCGGTGTGTAAACACACAGTGGGCGATGTTAGGCCAAAATATTATCCCAATGAAACAATCCAAAAAAGCTGAACGCTGGGTGAGTGACTGTCTGATAAAAAGCAGGAAATCTTCAGTGTTAAATAAACACACAAAAAACGGATAGGATCAAAGACAGTCATAAAAACTCACCCAGGCGCTGTGCGTAAAGAGCGTTGGATCAAAACGGGGCGAGCGCGTCGCCACGGGGAAACGGGTTGTCCAAGCGGAGGTCTGAGTGGTGCGCGACTGCTTGGAGTACGCGCCGGTACGAAGGGCGCATCTGGCGCGGAGGTCTGAGTGGTGCGCGACTGCTTGGAGTGCGCGCCGGTACGGAGGGCGCATCTGGCGCGGGGGTCTGGATGCGCGTCTGGGCGTCTGCTGCGCGGAGGTCTGGATGCGCGTCTGCTGCGCGGAGGTCTGGATGCGCGCCTGGAGCGCGGAGGCCTGGCTGTGCGTCTGGGCATCTGCTGCGCGGAGGTCTGGATGAGCGTCAGGACGTCTGCTGCGCGGAGGTCTGAAGTGGAACACTGGGATGCCTCCCGTGGAAGTCTAGAGAGCGCAGTCCAGTGTCTCCCTCAGGCAACGGCGACAGGAGGCGAAGGCTGGAGCGCATGTCACGCCGGAGATGAAAACAGCATAAACAGACAGAGGACCTCCCGAAGGAGTCTTGGTGATAGAGAATATGATACGGAATGTTACGGCATGTTACGGCACGACCCAACAGGAACTGAGGGGAGAGCGAGGTACTTAAAGCCCACAGGGGAACTAATTAGAATGCACCACAGGTGCATGAAGGTAATTGATACTTGAAACTAGGAGTGTGTGTTCGGCACAAGACCAATCAAACACATAATGACAGGTAGTCCAAGGGTGTGGCTGCTGAGAGCAAACAAGAGTAACGAACGCGAGGGTGGGGGCTAGTGAGGTGAGTGAGAATGCAACTGATTGACAGTAGGCTTAAAGGAACAGAGCGAGTAGGTGAGCAACAGGCTTAAAGGAACAGAGCGAGTAGGTGAGCATAGGTGAGCAGCGGAACAAAACCTCACAGTACCCCCCCCTCCACGGGAGCCACCCGGCGACCCAAAAATACAGACAGAGTGGCAGGGGATGCCACAAACAAAAGTGGGGCTAGCAAAAGAACAGGGTAGCTGAGGGGTAACTAGGGTAGCTGAGGGGTAACCATGGTAGCTGAGGGGCAACTGGAGGAGCTGAGGGGTAACCAGAGGAGCTGAGGGGTAACCAGAGGAGCTGAGGGGTAACAGCCAAGGGCACTGATAGCTACAGGGCCTAAGCTAGCTGTACCGCTACATTAACATAGAGGCTGCGCTAGCTGCCGGAGCTAGGCTAGCAGACAGGGCTGGACCAGCATGAGAGAACAAGCTAGCTAGAAGGACAGTCCTAGCTGTGGGGAACTGACCTTGCTAGCCGAAGGGGCAGTCCTAGCAGTGGGAGAAAAAAAACTGACAATGCTAGCTGAAGGGGCAGTCCTAGCAGTGGGAGAAAACTGACCTTGCTAGCTGAAAGGGCAGTCCTAGCAGTGGGGAAACTGACCCTGCTAGCTGAAAGGGCAGTCCTAGCAGTGGGAAAAAACTGACCTTGCTAGCTGAAAGGGCAGTCCTAGCAGTGGGAAAACTACACAAAAAGTGGAGGCCATGCCGAGGGACCGGTTAGCTGCCTGGGCCTGGCTAGCTACAGGGCCTATGCTAGCTGCAAGGGCTGCATTAACATAGAGGCTGTGCTAACAGCCGGGGCTAAGCTAGCTGACTGGGGCCATGCAGAGGGACTGGGTTAGCTGCCAGGGCATGGCTAGCTACAGGGCCCATGCCAGCAGCAAGGGCTGCATTAACATAGAGGCCGTGCTAGCAGCCGGGGCTAAGCTAGCAGACAGGGGCCAAGCTGGTAGTAGAGGCCTAAACAAGCTGCAGGGGAGCTAACGAGGCTAACAGGGAAGCAAACAGGGCTAACAGGGGAACTAACAGGGCTAACAGGGGAGCCAACCGGGGAGACTAACAAGCTAACAGGGGAGCCAACAGGGCCAACAGGGGAGAAACAAAAAAAAAGGCAAACTCAACCACACCGTCTGTGCTGGCTGGGGTCGTCGATTGGTCGGGTCGTACTGTTATGGTTTGTAACGGACCCCAATCGCACAACACAAGACAGGTATGAGAGTAAGCCAAGAACGGGCATTTATTGAAAACACTCAGAAAAACGGCACTGTCCCTTTAAGGGAGAACACCAATACTGGATAAACAAGAAAGGGAAAGGGCCCAGTGCCCTTAAGAGGCGAGCTGGCTAAGGGGAAGGCAAGGGGAAGGCTAAAGGAAACAGGGCCGGGGCAAGGGAAGGCAGGAACAGGGAGGACTAGGAGGACTGGACGGACTAGAAAGGGAGGACTACTGGGACAGAGAAAACAGGGTGAGGCCTAGGAACAAGCATTAATGAATGTTGCTGCTCTGCAGCTTCTCCCGGGATGGTAGTCTGGGGAAGCAGGTGGGAACATCAGAGCCGCTCTGCAGACTTCTCTCGGCAGATCTCCGAGGTGGGTAAACGGAACCGAGAGGGAGAGAGGGAGTGGGTTAGCTCAGAGTGCAGTTGGAACAGAGCAGGTGACAGGAGAGGTGACTTGTAACCAAAAAACAGAGTTATCCAAGTGACTGAAATCTTCGGTGTAAAATAAACACTGTGAGCGAAGTCCCAAAATACAAATCCAGGTGATAATATCTTCGGTGTGTAAACACACAGTGGGCGATGTTAGGCCAAAATATTATCCCAATGAAACAATCCAAAAAAGCTGAACGCTGGGTGAGTGACTGTCTGATAAAAAGCAGGAAATCTTCAGTGTTAAATAAACACACGAAAAACCGATAGGATCAAAGACAGTCATAAAAACTCACCCAGGCGCTGTGCGTAAAGAGCGTTGGATCAAAACGGGGAGAGCGCGTCGCCACAGGGAAACGGGTTGTCCAAGCGGAGGTCTGAGTGGTGCGCGACTGCTTGGAGTACGCGCCGGTACGAAGGGCGCATCTGGCGCGGAGGTCTGAGTGGTGCGCGACTGCTTGGAGTGCGCGCCGGTACGGAGGGCGCATCTGGCGCGGGGGTCTGGATGCGCGTCTGGGCGTCTGCTGCGCGGAGGTCTGGATGCGCGTCTGCTGCGCGGAGGTCTGGATGCGCGCCTGGAGCGCGGAGGTCTGGCTGTGCGTCTGGGCGTCTGCTGCGCGGAGGTCTGGATGAGCGTCAGGACGTCTGCTGCGCGGAGGTCTGAAGTGGAACACTGGGATGCCTCCCGTGGAAGTCTAGAGAGCGCAGTCCAGTGTCTCCCTCAGGCAACGGCGACAGGAGGCGAAGGCTGGAGCGCATGTCACGCCGGAGATGAAAACAGCATAAACAGACAGAGGACCTCCCGAAGGAGTCTTGGTGATAGAGAATATGATACGGAATGTTACGGCATGTTACGGCACGACCCGACAGGAACTGAGGGGAGAGCGAGGTACTTAAAGCCCACAGGGGAACTAATTAGAATGCACCACAGGTGCGTGAAGGTAATTGATACTTGAAACTAGGAGTGTGTGTTCGGCACAAGACCAATCAAACACATAATGACAGGTAGTCCAAGGGTGTGGCTGCTGAGAGCAAACGAGAGTAACGAACGCGAGGGTGGGGGCTAGTGAGGTGAGTGAGAATGCAACTGATTGACAGTAGGCTTAAAGGAACAGAGCGAGTAGGTGAGCAACAGGCTTAAAGGAACAGAGCGAGTAGGTGAGCATAGGTGAGCAGCGGAACAAAACCTCACACCTATACAGGCCTATACAAACACAATCTCTGTTCTGCACAGTTTGACGTATAATTAATTGTATGTAATCTACCTCATTCAATCCATTCATTCAACCCTTTATTCTCAAAAAAGTTAATTGAGGTTTGCCTCATTTACAACGCTGTCAAGATTACAGCAAGCATATTACATATATAAATAAATAGAGATAAGGAAAACAGTCACAGACTGAAGTAGGGAGATTTGAAATCATGTTTTTAAACTGTCCATGAGATAGTGGGATATTGATTTCTAGGTAGCATTGAATTTCCAATCTAGCAACTTTGTAATATAAGGCCTTATAAGATTAATTATAATATGAACGGATATCAATGTTTATTTTGCCCCTCTGCCAGAGAGGACCAACCCACTTCATGGTCACTTGTGGATGTAATCTCCAATATGTAGGCAAAACATCTAGACAAGTCATAACACGTATTATCGAGCACATGAGTGCCATTAGATGCAGGGACGAGAAATTCCCCATAGCAAGACATTTAATGATCTTTCCTATATGACAAGTCAGGAATGCACATAGAGGTGGAAATCAGAGTCCTCTAACGTCCTCTATCCACACACAAGCACACATGAGCACACACACGACACGCACGCTGTGCACTAGCAGCCACTTTAACACTTTAACATGAGCGGGCACACACTCATGCCGCACTCCCCCACACTTATTGCCAAAAGGAAAGGCCACTTTAAATTAGTATAGCAACAGTAACAGTGTATTGCACTACCAAAGCTACCTAGCATGTCCTATATGCTCAGTAAATAACTATGTACAGATACCGAGATGTCACACCATGTTACCTGTTACCTGTTATTGCACAATGTTGTTTTTATTGGATTATATTATATGTTGTACCACTGTATTGCACATCGTTGACCACCCGCATTTCATTGTATACTTGTATGCCGTGACAAATAAAACTCTTGACTTGACTTGACTTGAAGGAGTCCAGATGGATTTTCTATTTAAAATGTAACCAATTAAAGCCGTATAGAGGTATTGATTGATTTATTGATTGATTGATTGATTGATTGATTGATTGATTGATTGATTGATTGATTGATTGATTGATTGATTGATTGATTGATTGATTGAAAATGTTATTAACAGATTGCAGAATGGGTACAATACAATACAGCTCAATACACACAATTGTTAAGGGAGTGCAGACCAGAGAAAGACTTCCGTCTTGTTTACATCAGGGTCCCCCATTTTCAATTCATCATAACATATATGACATATATGACATACATGACATACAGATAGACAGTACTGCTACATCTATACATTTATGACATACCAGATTTATAAATACAGTACTGTTTGTGATACAAAAAGCATCTAAAAAAGAGAGTATACTGTATACATTTGACGTAGAAACTGTACATTGGAGGAGGTTGGGTAGGTGGGGTGGGGGGGGGGGGTTGGCTAGGTGGGCGGGGTGGGGAAACTGTACATTGTAATATCGACGAAACCTTACTTTGTCCCAAGAAGAGGGTCTCATGTATTATTGGGTTAGGACATTTACTGTACATTGGAGGGGGTTGGGTTTGGACATTTACAGGGGCCAGTTTCAAATTGCAGTCTCCCGTAGGTGCTCTTTGAGAGTGGATTTGAAAGTGGGTAGTGATTCAGGTATAAATGATGCCTGTAAGATAAGGGTACATTCTGGGGACAAAAGAGATGTGCGGTTTAAAAAGATAAATGAATGATGTTCCATCTGCTCATTTGTAGACCCCAGAACAATTACTTCAGTTATTTGTCCCCAATTAAATGTATCAATAAATATCTCTAAATATCACTATTCAGTTACTGTACCTGTTTCTCAGCTTCACTCTTCCACTTTGCTGTTCATCACAACAGATGACAGGTCAGTCTTTATAGTTTAATTATAATAACACAATGTACTTTGATCAAGTGACAGGTCAGACTTTATACTTGAATTATAATAACAGTAATTTAATATTATCAGTTTATGTGGAAGTCTTTGTGATGTGTGCACCTGCATTCCAGTGTGTGTGTGTGTGTGTGTGTGTGTGTGTGTGTGTGTGTATGTGTGTGTGTGTGTGTGTGTGTTTGTTTGTTTGTTTGTTTGTTTGTGTGGAAAGGAAATTCGGGATATACTGTATGCTTATTAGCTGTTGCCGTTAATATTATCATCTATTTCAGTGCATTTTTAATGGCGGTCCAAAAGGCGGCTAATGAGGGTCCACAATTCTGGTGGTCCGAGTGTGTTAACCCTTTCACTGCCACACAACAGAAGGTTAACCCTTTACTATCACACAACCGACGGTCGCCTTTGGTAGCACGGCAGTGAAAGGGTTAATAGAACACGCCAACATTATGGGAAATCCGCTTACCGTCTTCTTCAGAGTGAGACTCCATTCATTTGTGCTAAACCGGATGCGTGAATACTTTCCCCAAGGCAGTTGTCCTTCCGCGTTCGGTTTGCGCGGCCTGATTGGCCACTGACGCTTCTCTCAGCGCCCAATCGCGTTGCGCCTAGCTTTCAGTTCCACAGCCCAAGTCCTCGCCCATTTCCTCGTATTGTTCATCTCTCTATATTAACGTAACGCGCTATTCATATCAATCAACATCACATCAATATATAAATAACGTATTGTTTTCATCTCTCACATCAATAGTCCTCGCCCATTTCCTCATATTGTTTTCATCTCTCTATATTAACGTAGCCCATTTCCTCGTATTGTTTTCATCTCTCTATATTAACGTAACACGCTATTCATATCAATCGACATCACATCAATATATAGATAACGTATTGTTTTCATCTCTCTATATTAACGTTAGGCTGTAAAAATCTGTTCTATAGGCTATATTTAGTCTAGTTTATTAGACATAAAGCATTTAAAAATACTTTGATTAGTCTACATCAATAGCACATTGTCAAGGTTGACAAAATAAAGTTCCAGCACGGTAGCTATTGAGTTAGTATATTGTGCACGGCAGTAGCAGTTTTAGTATATTGTGCACGGCGGTAGCGAGTTGAGTGATAGTGAGTTGAGTGATAGTTAGTTTTAGTATATGATGCACGGCGGTAGCGAGTTGAGTGATAGTAGTATATTGAGCGAGTAGTTAGGCGATAGTAGGGCTAACGTGATTGGGCGCTGAGAGAAGCGTAAACCGAACGCGGAAGGACAACTGCCTTGGGGAAAGTAAAAGCAAACCGGGTAGCTTTTTACTGAACGCACAGAGAGGAACTGCACTCCTTTAATGCACTTAATTAACCAATGACTACATTTCAAAGGTTATTTATACAATAGTGGCCAGCCGGGTCAACAACAACAATATAGCCCAACAGAGTGGACATTAGCATTGACTCATCACACCAGTACCACCAGCAAGCAGGTGAGCAGCTTTATTTATGATAAATCATTTTATGTATGAGCATATGGACCACAACACAGTGTGGTATTATAATCACATCATGAAGCAGTAGTTAAATAGAGTAGAGGCAATGCTGAGGCAAGAGCTGGTCTGATCAATACATACTAATTATTACCCAAAGATGAAATCATAATAATAATTCTACAGTCAGTACAATGCTTTGATTTAGCATTATCACATCAATAACGTGTCATTAATAATCTCCATATAAGGCTACTTGTAAAAATAACATTTTCTATGCTAGTGCAATTATAGAAAGTTGCATTGTAAGTAGGAGGAAATGTAATCAAACTACTATCATTACAGACAATGCAAGCATTTGCAACACAACGGAAACGTGCACTAGTGTGAATGTTTTTTCTTATATAAACAGCATACATGTTATACTGTATATTACCAGTTAAAGGGACACACAAAAACAATACTATTTTGCACATAATTTCACACACAGCCAAAAACTCTTAGCTGTTTTAATTACAGCTCAATGAAATGGTAGCAGTCCCTATAAAACAAGGATTCAATGTCCCCAATGACATCACTGGTGGCCATATTAAAATGTATTTACTCTCAATACGTTTGTGGATGTGTGTGAGATTATGTGCTAAAACAGCATTGTTTTTTGGTGAAGTGCCCCTTTGAGCCACCCTATGCCACTAGAGTAAGACACCAGTAGGCTATTACCACACACTGGCCCTCAGTTCAGGGACATCTCACAAATCGATTGTCTTTCTACTATACAGTGGTTATCATTCAAGCTTCCATCTAGTCTATCGGCCAGGAATTCTGCACAGTCCTCCCCGTGCCCATAATTGTCTGGCTGGTTTATGGCCCAGAACCTGTAAAAGAGTAATATAAAAAAGGAAAATTATATTTCTACCATGACTTTAGTGACTTTTTTACTTAAGCTCTATTTCTCTCTGAGCTATCCCTTTAAAACCAAATGGATGATTGTTCAGTACAGCCAGAAAAGTCATGTTTTCAGCGACACACTTTTTTTTGACTCGTCGTGCCTAGAGGTTGCCATTTCGCACCAGCAACAGGTTCCCAGCACTTTTGCAAACATTTGCTTGTTTCTATCGCATAAAACCATTTTGAGAGAAATTAAACATCTTACTATCAGACTGGATTTGTCAGTGGATGAAACTATCGGCGATTTGGAAGCGTTTATTGACGTGTTTTATGATAATATGTCGGCCAAAAAGGCAGCTGGACGGGGAAGAAAACGCAGCAGGAATCAGCTGGGCTCTAGCGATACAGAGTATCCACTTCTTGCAGAACTAAAAGTAATGTGTGAGTCAATGTCAACTATGCAAAAGCAGCTGGAGAAGTTGGATCTTTTGAAGAAGCTAAGTGACGACGTGGAGGAGTTAAAGCAATCGGTGGAATTCAACAACTCCCTAATCGAAGTCCTAAAGAACGACAACGCTTCTCTCAGGGCTGACGTTATAAGACTACAGAAAGTCACAATCGAGCTCCAAGAAGACAACTACAAAACGGCGAATGATGTGCTGGATCTACAGAACCGAAGCATTGAGAGACAATATAATTATACATGGGCTTCCTGAACAAAGTGGTGAAGAAAGGGGAGGTAAGGGAGCTTACATAAAGTCGGAGCAGATCGTTCGGTCTTTCTTGGTGGACAGTCTCAAAATTATAAAGCCAGACGCAGACACAATCCGCTTCTGCAGAGTGCACCGTCTTGGGCAATCCAAGCCAGCAGTCCAGAAGTCTCGTCCCATAGTGGCGAGGGTCACTGAGTCCAGAATGAAGCATGCCATCATGGAGAGAGGCAGAGAGTTGAAAGGTTCTGCCTTCTCGATCACTGATCAATATCCATCGGAGATCATGAGGAGACAACGTCTACTCCATCCAATTATGACGGACGCCAGGAACAGCAACAAAAAGACCCGTCTGTTCATCGATAAACTCTTCATTGATGGACAGTTGTATCGCAACTCCGACATTATATATTGGCTGACGGGCGGTGATGAAAAAGCACAGGCTGGACGCTAACGTGTTTCTTACTGCAGTAAACAATGGTGCAGGCTTGTGACGGTACACACGCGACTATGGTTGCTATGGTAACTATCCTCATTGAAAGTAACATCCCGTTCCTAGTGATGTCTGATGACCATTTATGTGTGTCCTGGGTTGTTGTGGTGTTTCTTACGTATTTTTATAACATATGTGTGGTGTTTTCTACATCATGCCTATGGGCAATTTACCGAAGGGCTTAATCTTTGCCCACATTAATATATGTAGTCTTAGGAATAAGACACATGAGCTGGCTCTCTTCTTACAGGCTAATAGGATACATATTCTTGCTGTGTCAGAAATGCATTTGGATGACTCTATCTGTAACTCTAGTATGGCTATATATGGTTTTACTTTGTATAGAAAGGACAGGAACAGATTTGGGGGAGGAGTGGGATTCTATATATGTGATCTATTTCCGGTAAAACTACGAAATGACATTGACATCAGTGATATTGAGGCCATCTGGTGGTTGCAGGTACAGCTGCCACACCTAAAGCCCATATTGGTTGGCTGCTGTTATAGGCCCCCTAGCTCGGATAGCCGGTACTTCAATAGATTGTGTGATATGTTGGATAGGGTTACTGAAGAAGACTGTGAATTGTATTTATTGGGAGATATAAATGTTGATTGGTTTTCAGATAATTGTTATCTGAGTACCAAGCTGAAATCCATTACAAACACCTGTGGATTATTTCAATAATGTGTTTTTGAATTCCAACAGGTGGATATTGTGACTGTGGATATGCTATTGCGCTCTCTACCAGTCTCTAAATCCACTGGTAATGACCACCTGGATAGCAAATTGTTGAGAATAGCTGCGTCTCATATCTCTGCACCAATCTGTCACATTTTTAATAGGTGTTTAATAAGTGGCATGTGTCCTTTGTTATGGAAGGAGAGAAAGATCCTTCCACTTCCTAAAGATGCTAAATTACCTTTTGGCGGTCCCAACAGTAGGCCTATTAGCATTTTACCTGTTCTCAGTAAATTACTGGAAAATATTGTGTCTGAGCAAGTCCAGGCCTACTTTTCAGCTAATGACATAACAACTGTACACCAACATGCATACAGGGCCGGTCATTCGACCAGTACTGCTTTGACACAAATGTCTGATAGTTGGCTTTCAGCTATCGATAGTTCAATGCTGGTGGGTGCTATTATGTTAGACTTCAGTGCCGCATTTCATGTGATCGATCACAATCTTTTAATACAAAAACTCATCTGCTATGGTTTTAATAACTCAGCACTTTTATTTTTCAGGAGTTATTTGTCCTTGAGGTCTCAGAGGGTCTATTTTAATGGTGCTTTGTCAGGCAGTAGATGGTTAGAATGCGGTGTCCCACAGGGGAGTTGCCTGGGGCCCCTCTTATTCTCTATTTTTACTAATGATATGCCTTTTTCTATTCATCAGGCTAGTCTGACTTTATATGCTGATGATTCAACCCTTTATTATGCTGCAGCAAACTCTGAGCTTAATCAAGTTTTGGCTGGTGAATTGGACATTTTATATGACTGGATAAAAACAATAAGCTGGTGCTTAACATATCAAAAACTGTTTGTATGCTTTTTGGGACCAATCAAAGATTGGCACGTAAACCTACATCGGTTCTACAAATTGCAGGTCAACCTATACAGCAGGTTGAAAAAACTAAGCTTCTAGGCCTTTGGCTTGATAGTACTTTATCATGGTCTGATCACATAAACAAAACTGTTTTTAAAATGGGTAGAGCTGTTGCTACTGCCAGGAAATGTGCATCATTCCTTCCATTTGCATTGTTTAATCAGATTGTTTGTGCTTTGGTTTTGTGCCACTTGGATTACTGTTCTGTAGTGTGGGCTTCTGCTTCAAAACAGTTGCTAAATAGGTTACAAGTGGTACAAAATAAGGCAGCAAGACTCGTTCTTGGTTGTTCATATAGGACTAGTGTTGTTCAAATGCATGAACGTCTTAGTTGGCGGAGTGTTGAGAAAAGACTTTCTGCCAACTTATTAATTCTTTTCATAAAGTGATCACAACCCACAGTCCTAAATATATCACGGATAAAATAGTTTACAGCTCAAATGTGCACATGCATTTTACCAGAGGGGCAAGTAGAGGGCAGTTTATTCTACCCCATGCAAATACTAACAGTATGCAAAGAACAGTTTTATATAGGGCTATCAGGGCATGGAATTATCTTCCAAGTGACATACGTGACATAAGAGGTGTAGCAAGCTTAAAAAATCTATTAAAATCTTACATGTGAACCAATATTGATAATGTTGAGTTATGCAATATGTTACCGTTGATGTATATATTTAGATATAATTTGTTTGTGTGTTAATGTTGTTGTGTTTCCTCGGTTGGTACGTCTTGCTATGTTGTGTTTCCTTGGTTGGTATATGTCTTGCTATGTTTTAATTGTATTATGTTTTAATTGCAATGTATATGTTGTAATGTTTTAATGTTGTCTCGGACCCCAGGAAGACTAGTTGACGTCTAGGCGTCAGCTAATGGGGATCCTTTGCTAATAAACAAATAAAGAAATAAACAGAAGTCTGCATAAAATATCATACCGGCTTGTCGGGCTCAATTTCGTGTTGTCCACCCATGTCCAGGTACCTTCTACTATATTGTCAGTCAGGCCAATCCAGGCGTCTCCGGTAAACAACTGATTGATGAATGTCTTGAGGGAAAGAAAAAATCTATTGAAAGCATTATAATGGTCATCATTGACACAAACATGTGCAATAATTAGATACGCACATGCACAATCACACATTTACACACACCGCATTTTATTTACACACATTCACAAACACCCTCACATTCATAAACACACACACACATACTGTACCATTTCTTGTTGGCTAGTTATGATTGCAAGGTCAGCTCCCAGGGCTTGACATGCATCTCTGCTTCTCGTCCAGTTTCTTTTTACAATAGAAGTGAAGTAACAGCTGTTCTGAAACTTCCTCCAGATAGGAGGACAGGTCCCTACAGGTTTGAGAGATAAAACAAACAAAACATATATTAGTGCTGTCAATAGATACAAAAATAAATAACTAATTAATCTCACAATTTTCTGTAATTAATCTAGATAAAAAATAGCATTTTTCTACTTACAACCGAAGCTTGTAACAGATATTGACTTGAGTAAAATCATGGAATTAATGTAAAATCAACACAAAGAAAGTATATTTAGATTCAAAGACTATTTTAATAGCTTTCTTTGAATACAGTTTCTCTCCTGTGAAATACAAATGTTCAACAAAACCATCAACGTTGACTCAGCTAGACCTCTTTCTTATATCCACGGTGCTAAAATTGAAGATTTTTCACTCCATAGATTAATATAGATTAATTTATTTTAATGCTTTAAATAATTTAAATTAATCTCCAAAGTTAAAGCATTAACTTTGACAGCCCTATATATATATTGAGAAACAGGCAGATCAATTACATCGCCGATCTTTCCAGTCCGGCTTTTTAGTGATGATGTATTTTTAGACCATTTCTTGCAGATCCACTGAATGACATTCCTAGTTTAAAATGTCAATCCAATTCCTGATCGCCATTCCAAATTTGGTCGCATTTATTGATCCAATGTTATATATCCAAAACACATAATCCACGCTGCTCAGAGTGTCCCCAGTCAATGTGTTATAGAGATACTGCATGCCCGAGAAGGAAAACTTTTTTTTTATGCACAGCCCCAGCCAGAGGGATTCCAATGATGTGCAATGCCATCCGGGAGACGATAGGCGGCGGTATTTGCCCTTTTGCGAGCTCAGACCCATTCCCAACGATAACATCAGGTTGGATGGATGAAAATGAATGGTTATCGCTAATAAAAGAAATAACGATTAAAACCCGACTATACTCGGGTCTGGCGCTCAAGCGATGGCGAGTTAACCTGACTATCATCGGGTCTGGCGTCCAATGAGTTAAGGCATAATAAGATTTATTGTAATAATAATGCTTAAAATTTTTCTTTTTCTTTTTTTCTTTTTATTATTTTATTATTATTATTATTATTATTATTATTATTATTATTATTATTATTATTATTATTATTATTATTATTATTATTATTATTATTATTATTATTATTATTATTATTATTATTATTATTATTATTATTATTATTATTATTATTATTATTATTATTATTATTATTATTATTATTATTATTATTTATTTATTTATTTATTATTATTATTATTTTGTTTTTGGTACTCTTATTTTTATTGCTTTTTTGATAACATTATTATTTGTTTATTTCGCTCTCACTTTTATCTTGGGTGTGGAGAATACTTGTTTGGTTGCAATGTTCAAATGCATGGGGTATAACTTTGGACAATATTCCTTTAATTGTAGGACCAGGGTTCTATTGAGTGTTGTGGTCTCGAGAGAAGCTACAAAAGCTTGGGCTTTTTTGGTTGTCTTAGAGATGACATGGGGGGATATTGGGGAGGGGGGGGGTCAATGTTTTGTTATCTATGATCTGTTTATTTATTTATGCTTCTTACTGTTGCGCTCCAGAGACTGTTACCATACAATATACAATATACTATGCAATGTACTAATGTACAATACGCTATAGTGCAAAGCAGAAATGGGATGGGGTACAATTTACAGTAAGGTGTACGAGTTGCAGTGCAAAGGCTTCTTACTGTTGCGGTCCAGAGACTGTTACCATACAAAATACAATATACTATGCAATGTACTAATGTTGTGAAGGATCAGATTAAACCGAATATGTATATTTATTTATATATATATATTTAATTGTATTTGTATATCGTTTGATATCCCCTGTATATTCCTTGCACAATATGCATTGAATATCCCTGTTTCTACTAAACAGCCCATAATAGTTTCATTCTACCATTGGACGAGAACCTGGCGCCAGGTTGCCATACCCCTAGGTCCAAGTTCAATCGTGCCGCCTAACATGTCGAGGCAACCCCCGGTTCCGCGCAGTAATATGCCGGGCGAAATACGAATGGTACTATTTGTTCATAGCGCATATATATATGGCGCTCGTAAAGTAGAACTTTCTTTTAGTCCAGTTCTTTACCCTCCAACAGAGTGACAGACGCAAAAGCCTCCCCACGACGCACGTGCGGTGTAGTAAGGCCTACTTGGCCCAGAATAGGCATTGAGACATCGTGTAGATTAATAGTTGAATGGTCATAGTTTGGCACCATACCGTCGAGTTGGACGTATTCTATTAAGCTAATAATAGTCTATTTATGTATGGTGCATCGTTCGGTTAGAGTCCTACAGTTATCAGTACCCCCATCGTTCCTGACGTTATCTGGACGCTTAACCAGGCTGGTCAGACCCCTAGTGGTGATTGCATCCGAGGAGCTCCGGGTCAAGAGCGACTGGACCTGTATATTGGATTATTCTACCCAGACGACGGCGAGCCTTCCACGGCTCTTGGATTATGCTTTGTGTGCCTTGATTATTCCATGGATAAAGGCCAACACTGCCGAGTGTTGGAATTACCCCCCGGAGAGGACTCCAGGTGAGGCGGCGCTCTACACGTGAGGTCGCACCACGTCTCTCCGTTGTGGACCGGCAGATACCGTTCCACAGAGGGTCCAGCTGTATTCGTCTGCGGCCCGAGGTTCTGTGGGCACCGTGTCCAAGACTTTGGATTCTCCCAAGACACCGTCGGCCAGATGGGATACCGCCAGCGGCTTCTCTAACCCCCCCCTCCTACTGTCTTACAACCAGCGGGACCCCCCCCTCCCCCTTAGTGTATCCAGCTATAATCATTTAAGTACCATCGCTATCGTTTCCTAAATATTCCAGGTTGTATACTTACTCCCTGCGCAACCAGAGATTGGACATTCAATGTTGATTTACCTACGAATACTCATTTGCCATAAAAGTGCATATTCCATATTTCAAATCATAAATGTAATTAAGTGATCTTGTATACACCCTTTGCTGTATTAAACTTTCGATTTGGTACATTTGTGTTGGTTCGTTTCATCAGGTGGGAAAGTGTTCATCATACTTATATCTTGTACTGGGTGGCCAGAAGTTAAAGTACATGAGGTAGTGGTATTAAATATCATATCTAACAATACAGTCAGGGAATTGTACCCCTCAGTTACAATTGGTCCTTCGAGCCGGATGGTAACTAGTGTAATATTAATATAGTGTTATTAATATCGAAATGGCCTATGATGAACACTCCACGAAACGATCCTCCTAACCTAGAACGCCCGCGGCGCAGACGACAGACACCTCAGTACTTAGAGGCTTACACTGTCAGTCAACTACCTAGCCTTCGACAAACGGTAAACGTGGTAAAAGTAGAAAGTAAAATTATGTCTGACCTTAACGACCAGGTTTCCCCGACCACAGAGGCCCTAGTAGGTCCTAATGTAACTGACCAAGCTCACGGTGGGGACCAGGAGGGAATTGACATGCCTTTACCCCCCGCCACTACTCAAGAAGTAGTCCCCGACAAGCCCCGGGAGGAAGACAACCCTACAGAGAGAGAACTCTGCACGGAAGAAGAGGAGGAGAGCGCCGAGGAACTAGAGCTCCAGGACTCCCCAACGAGTACCCCCAGGAGCGGTTCACGCAGGAGCGGCTCACCTCCACTACCGCCTTCCCCCAGCAAAGCGGAGAGGACACTACAACAGGCGTTCCTCGTCAGCCTGACAGCCTCTACCGAACGCGATCGGCTCCAAGCACAGACGCTTAGCGAGCGCGAACGTCTCCAAGCACAGGCGACCAGCGAGCGCGAACACCTCCAAGCACAGCAACGGAGCGAAGAACAGCGCACAAGTCTGGAGATGAGACGCTTCCAGATGGAAGAGAATATGGCAAGAGACCGGGCCGACGCCCAGCGCGCCGCTGCCGGTGCCCAAAGAGAAACAGAGCGCGCCGCCGCCGACGCCCAGCGCGCCGCTGCCGGTGCCCAAAGAGACGCAGAGCGCGACAGACTACAAGCGCAACTAATAGAGCAGCTGATCAAAAGGACAACTCCCTCTCCCTCCGCCAGGGGCTCAAGGAACTCGTCGAGACAACAGTCAAGAGCAGCGTCACCGCAACGAGCAAGCGACCCTGAACTTGACCAACAGACCGAGTCTAGACCCCCCGCAGATCCCCTTCCCATACCGGTCCAAGCGAGACCCAGCTACAAGGAAGGAGCGGCCTACACTGCGGAGAAGCTAAATAAACGATTACAGGATCTGGAAGATTTGATAGAAGAAGAAGAGGGAGAAGAGGAGAACCAAGCCCGACGACAGCACAGTACTCCACCGGACCAGGAGGTCCCATACAGTCCAGGCTATACCCCCGCGGCGCTGCGCTACAGACCCCCGACTCTATTTACGGGTGAGCACGACGCACGACCAGCCCCGAGGAACAGTACCTGGACCAGCGGGCCATGGTACCCTGCCAGTACCAGCCCACAGCGAGGTGCAAGAGGGGACTCGCCCAGGAGGTCTCTCCCCCAACGCTCGCCGATGTATCAGCCATCCACGGCGTCATACAACGCCACGCCGTCATTCCCAGACTTCGCCTATGAGAGTCGAGCACAGTACACGGAGCTCCGGATGTGCTTAGAGACAATGATGGTGGATGTCGCTGATGAACGCCACAAGTATGCAATATTATTGAAGCACCTGAAAGTACCGCGAGCGCACAATATAGCGCTAGCCTATGCTACCTCCTCGACCCCATACACAGCGGCCCTTGCAGCGCTGGATCAAAGATATGGACGTATATGGGATTACGTAATCCAGGAGATAAGGCATATTGACCGCCTACCCCCAGCCACAGACAATCGCTCACTAGACGACCTGTCAATCAAAGTGCAGTCCCTGGTGGGGATGCTGGGAGCTCAACGGGAGAAGGGCAGGCATGAGCTGTACGCCAACTCTAACGTTGAGAGGATTTTGGAGAAGCTGCCACCCGCAAGACAGGAGCGTTTTCGGCGGCAGAGGGACTACCGAGATCCCGACGGCCCCGAGCCATCCCTCCTTGATCTGGCCGACTTCCTGGCGAGAGAGGTCAGCAGCTTACGACTGGACACCTTCGGGCGGAGCACGCCAAGCTCCAGAGAGGGACCCAGGAGAATAAGTGATGGAAGAAGATCGGTGACTGTCATGCACCAATCAGAGTCAGTACCGAGCAGTAAGAGTCACAGCACCCCCTCGAGAAAGGAGAAGTGGAAGATAGCGTGTCCCTACTGTGAGAAAGAACACTGGCTGTCACAATGTGACTCATTCACAAAGATGAATGCAGAAGAAGTGAGCCAATGGATAAAGTCCAACCGGCGCTGTTATCGATGTGCGCGGCCCCACATGGCAGCCGAATGCCGCCTAAAGAAAAGGTGCAGCCGGTGCGATGGAGCCCATCTAGATATACTACACGATAGTAACGGAAGACGGCCTATACCCGCACCACGGAGCGGCACCAAGGCAAGTGTCATGTACATTGACCCCGCCAGCAGCAACGGAGCTCAAGTGCTCTTAAAGGTAGTCCGTGTGACATTGAGCTACCAGGATAAAGTCATGGACACTTACGCCGTCCTTGATGACGGGTCAGGGAAGACCCTTCTGCTCGCCTCCGCTGCGACTCAGCTGGGACTGCGGGGGAGCAAGAACGAAATGACGATTCGGACAATAAGAAGAGATTTAAAGACGATAAAGGGCGAGAATGTCTCCTTCACTATCGCAGCCAACGGGCAGCCAGAGCGACGGTACAAGATCACAAATGCTTTCACCAGCCAAGAAATAGGACTATCGCAGTACACCTACCCTGTCACCAAGTTGATGGATAAATATGTGCACCTGCGTCAATTACCTATCCCGCTCATAGACGGCGCTACCCCGACCCTGTTGATAGGCTCCGACCATGCAGAACTCATAGTCCCGATTGACCGGGTCCATACAGGCCCCCGAGGCTGTCCTGCAGCAGTCGAGACCCGCCTAGGATGGACATTGCAAGGCCCCCTCGCTAAATCTCTCAACCGAACAGCAGCCACTAGCTGCTTCCACTCCAGAATGACTGAAGGAGACACCACACTCCTGCAGCCTGTCGAGAAGAAAATAAACTGGCGACGCCGTGCGCTGCTCCGCGCCTCCCTGATCAAAGACGGCTTTGATCTCAGGCAGTGGGCCAGCAGTGACCCGCACGTATTGCGCAGCCTCTCCTCCGCAGACAAGGCTGCCAGCAGCGAGACCTGGATGGCGACAATCCCAGGAGAAGCCCAGGAAATGACACTAGGATTAGTCTGGCGCTTCAAAACAGACTCGCTCCACTATAGACACAAACCCTTGGCTCCAGAGCAAGGAAGGTCGGCGGCGATACCGACCACCAGACGGAGTGTGTACAGAACACTCGCCAGACAATATGACCCGTTGGGATGTATTCTACCTTACACCACCAGGGCAAAGATGATTGTACGAGCACTATGGGACAAGGACCAGGGCTGGGACGACCCAATACCCGCACACCTTGCCTCAACATGGAGAGAGTGGGAGACGGAACTCCGCTCACTCCCAGGTGTCAATATACGCCGCAGCTACTTCCCATCCACAGTGAGGCCAGAGACATGCGAGATTGAGCTACACGTCTTCAGCGACGCCTCCGAAGTAGCCTACGGATCGGTTGCCTATTTGCGTGCCCAAGAGATGGGAGGAGAGATACACACTGCTTTCATACTGGCCCGCTCAAGAATAGCCCCACGTAAGCAACAATCTATCCCACGTCTAGAGCTCTGCGCAGCCCTCGCAGGAGCGCATCTAGCCACGTTAATCCAACGTGAACTCACCATTCCGGTGCATAGAACAATCTTGTGGTCAGATTCCACGACAGTACTCACATGGATTAAGTCTGATTCATGCAGATACAAAGTCTTCGTGGGAGTCAGAGTCACCGAGATTCAAGAATTAACAGAAGAAGCAAGCTGGAGGTATGTGGATACCAAACACAACCCAGCTGACGTCATCACCCGGGGAATGTCCCTGGATGACCTAACCCGTCGCAACATCTACAGTGACGGACCAGCATTCCTCCAGCTCCCGGAAGGAGATTGGCCTACGCCCACCCCGAGGGAAGCAAGTAACGAGGAGGCTGAGAACAAGAAGCCTATGTTCTGTGGACTGAGCACTGTCGCCTCCACAGACCCCAACATAGATGACTGCATTACCCTAGAGAGTGCGCAACAAAGAACATTCCTGCGGCACCACCCAGAGATTCAGTCCACCACTGACATGTCAGCAGCTGACTACGAAGAAGCAGAACTTCTTCTACTACAACGAGCCCAGAGAGACTCGTTCCCCGATGAGCTAGACTGTCTACAGGGAGGAAACCCCGTCCCATCAGACAGCAGACTGATTCACCTGGCACCAGAGAGTGACGCACATAATCTCATCAGAGTGGGTGGTCGCCTGCGGAGAGCCCCCGATCTACCAGATGACATTAAGCACCCGATCGTCTTGAACAGCCGACACAAGGTCACAGAGCTGATCATAAAGAAATACGACGAGGATGTACACCACGCAGGAGCAGAGAGAGTCTTCGCGGAGATCAGACGTCGTTATTGGATATTGCAAGGGAGAGAAGCAGTACGGCGCTTCCAGCGAACCTGTTTAGACTGCCGTAAGTGGCGCGCGCAGCCCAGCATACCACGGATGGCTGACCTACCCCCCTGTCGCCTCCGAATCGGCGACAAGCCATTCCACTCCACAGGCATGGACTGTTTTGGCCCGTTGTATATAAAGAGAGGAAGAGGCACCGAGAAGCGGTGGGGTATTGTATTCAAATGTATGACCACCAGAGCGATACATATCGAGCTCCTTCCGACCATGAGCACAGACTCATTCCTTATGGCCTTCCGGAGATTCATATCACGGAAAGGACAACCGTCTACATTGTTGTCTGATCACGGGACCAACTTCAAAGGCGGAGAAAGAGAGCTGAGAGAGAGCTTCCAAGCTATGGGCCCAGAACTTAAGACCCACCTCGCTCCAGCCCAGATTGACTTCCAGTTTAATCCCCCGAACGCACCCCACTTCGGTGGAACCTGGGAACGAGAAGTACGTTCTATAAAGACAGCCCTGTATGCCGTACTCGGAGCCCAGACTGTGGCAGAGGAAGTCCTAATGACAGTCCTCACGGAGATCGAGGGAGTATTGAACTCAAAGCCCCTCGGTTACGTCTCCAGTGATGTAGCAGATGTCGACCCAGTCACCCCCAACACACTCCTAATGGGGCGGCTGGACCCCGCGCTACCCCAGACAATGTACAGGCCTGAAGAAGCGAACAGCCGAAGAATGTGGAGGTACAGCCAAGTACTAGCTGACAAGTTTTGGAGCAGCTTCCTACTTCACTACCTACCGTCTCTACAGACCCGCCAGAAGTGGGTAAAAGAGAGAGACAACTTGACAGAAGGAACAGTCGTCATGATAGTTGACCAGTCACTCCCCAGAGCTATGTGGCCGGCTGGCCGCGTAAGCAAAGTGATCACCGGTGCCGATGGCAAGGTCCGAGCAGCTGAAGTACTCGTCCAAGGGCGCACCTACACACGGCCCGTGGCGAGGCTCATAGAACTGCCCCGACTCCCAGATACTATCGATGATGACCATGACCCTATGACTTTGTGAGTTGACTGACCCTTACAGCGGACCTTGAGTGGAAGACAGTGCGGTTAATCTGTCTCTGCTTAGCTAATTAGGTGGGACTAATTAGGGGGCGGCTGTTGTGAAGGATCAGATTAAACCGAATATGTATATTTATTTATATATATATATTTAATTGTATTTGTATATCGTTTGATATCCCCTGTATATTCCTTGCACAATATGCATTGAATATCCCCGTTTCTACTAAACAGCCCATAATAGTTTCATTCTACCATTGGACGAGAACCTGGCGCCAGGTTGCCATACCCCTAGGTCCAAGTTCAATCGTGCCGCCTAACATGTCGAGGCAACCCCCGGTTCCGCGCAGTAATATGCCGGGCGAAATACGAATGGTACTATTTGTTCATAGCGCATATATATATGGCGCTCGTAAAGTAGAACTTTCTTTTAGTCCAGTTCTTTACCCTCCAACAGAGTGACAGACGCAAAAGCCTCCCCACGACGCACGTGCGGTGTAGTAAGGCCTACTTGGCCCAGAATAGGCATTGAGACATTGTGTAGATTAATAGTTGAATGGTCATAGTTTGGCACCATACCGTCGAGTTGGACGTATTCTATTAAGCTAATAATAGTCTATTTATGTATGGTGCATCGTTCGGTTAGAGTCCTACAGTTATCAGTACCCCCATCGTTCCTGACGTTATCTGGACGCTTAACCAGGCTGGTCAGACCCCTAGTGGTGATTGCATCCGAGGAGCTCCGGGTCAAGAGCGACTGGACCTGTATATTGGATTATTCTACCCAGACGACGTCGAGCCTTCCACGGCTCTTGGATTATGCTTTGTGTGCCTTGATTATTCCATGGATAAAGGCCAACACTGCCGAGTGTTGGAATTACCCCCCGGAGAGGACTCCAGGTGAGGCGGCGCTCTACACGTGAGGTCGCACCACGTCTCTCCGTTGTGGACCGGCAGATACCGTTCCACAGAGGGTCCAGCTGTATTCGTCTGCGGCCCGAGGTTCTGTGGGCACCGTGTCCAAGTCTTTGGATTGTCCCAAGACACCGTCGGCCAGATGGGATACCGCCAGCGGCTTCTCTAACCCCCCCCTCCTACTGTCTTACAACCAGCGGGACCCCCCCCTCCCCCTTAGTGTATCCAGCTATAATCATTTAAGTACCATCGCTATCGTTTCCTAAATATTCCAGGTTGTATACTTACTCCCTGCGCAACCAGAGATTGGACATTCAATGTTGATTTACCTACGAATACTCATTTGCCATAAAAGTGCATATTCCATATTTCAAATCATAAATGTAATTAAGTGATCTTGTATACACCCTTTGCTGTATTAAACTTTCGATTTGGTACATTTGTGTTGGTTCGTTTCATCAGGTGGGAAAGTGTTCATCATACTTATATCTTGTACTGGGTGGCCAGAAGTTAAAGTACATGAGGTAGTGGTATTAAATATCATATCTAACAATACAGTCAGGGAATTGTACCCCTCAGTTACAACTAATAAACAATACGCTATAGTGCAAAGCAGAAATGGGATGAGGTACAATTTACAGTAAGGTGTACGAGTTGCAGTGCAAATGCTTCTTACTCATCCCATTTCTGCTTTGCACTATAGCGTATTGTATATTAGTACATTGCATAGTATATTGTATATTGTATGGTAACAGTCTCTGGAGCGCAACAGTAAGAAGCATTTGCACTGGGATGAGTAAGAAGCATTTGCACTGCAACTCGTACACCTTACTGTAAATTGTACCTCATCCCATTTCTGCTTTGCACTATAGCGTATTGTATATTAGTACATTGCATAGTATATTGTATATTGTATGGTAACTCAGTTACTTCTATTCTGCATCGAACATTGTACATATGTCTATACTGAACACTGTGACCTCTATTTTTACTTCTATTTTACATGCTATACTATTTTATTTCATACTTATCTTGTCTAGCACACTCTCTAACAGTAACGGTAAGAAGCATTTTGGATACAAGTATTCTGTACTTCTGTATGACAACAATGTATGCCTTTCAAATGTTAAATGATAAATGATTAAATGATACACACTGAAATCTACGCTCTCTCATCCTGCTTTCCACAACGCGACAATATTATTAAACAAGAGAGCTCTGTCATTGAAGTGGGAAAAGTGATTCTTGAATCAAGATGACTATGTGAAAAGCGACAATAGCATTAAACAGCAGCGTTTCTGCACTCAGAAGATGGCGCGACAATATTATTAAACAGCAGCTCTGTCATTGAAGTGGGAAAAGTGATTCTTGACTCAAGATGCCTATGTGAAAAGCGACAATAGCATTAAACAGCAGCTCTGTCATTGAAGTGGGAAAAGTGAGCATTAAACAGCAGCTCTGTCATTGAAGTGGGAAAAGTGATTCTTGACTCAAGATGACTATGTGAAAAGCGACAATAGCATTAAACAGCAGCTCTGTCATTGAAGTGGGAAAAGTGATTCTTGACTCAAGATGACTATGTGAAAAGCGACAGCAGCATTAAACAGCAGCGTTTCTGCACTCAGAAGATGACGCGACAATATTATTAAACAAGAGCGCTCTGGCGTTGAAGTGGGAAAGCGGCAGTGAAGTCCATGCCGCGCGCGCGTCAACACACAGGCAGCGGCAGAGGCAGAGAGGCGGGTAGCGGCGTGGGTCACGTGGCGGTCGCGGCCAATCAGGCGAACACGGAAACCGAATTCCGTTGCAAAAGCGATACACGCGGCCTGAACAGAGAGGGCCCAACAAGAGAGAGCCCGACAGGAGAGAGCCTGCTCAGGGAGAGCCCGACCGGAGGGGGTCTGAACAGAGAGAGCCCAACGGGAGAGAGCCCAACCGGAGAGAGCCCGACAGGAGGGAGCCTGAACAGAGAGAGCCCAACAGGAGAGAGCCCGACAGGAGAGAGCCTGCTCAGAGATGGGCTGGCCAGAGGGGGCCCGAACAGAGAGAGCCCAACAGGAGAGAGCCCGACCAGAGGGGGCATGAAAAGAGAGGGCCCGACAGGGGAGAGCCCAACAAGAGGGAGCCCGACAGGAGAGAGCCTGCCCAGAGGAGGGCTGGTCAGAAGGAGCCCGAACAGAGGGAGCCCAACAAGAGAGAACCCAACAGGAGGGAGCCCGACAGGAGAGAGCCTGACCAGAGGGGGCCTGAACAGAGAGGGCCCAACAGGAGAGAGCCCAACAGGAGAGGGCCCGACAGGGGAGAGCCTGCTCAGAGAAGGGCCGGCCAGAGGGGGCCTGAACAGAGAGAGCCCGTCAGGAGAGAGCCTGACCAGAGGGGGCCTGAACAGAGAGGGCCCGAGAGGAAAGAGCCTGCCCAGGGGGAGCAGGAGAGAGAGCCCGACGAGAGGGGGTCTGAAAGGAGAGGGGCCGACCAGAGGGGGCCTGAACGGAGAGGGCCCGACAGGGGAGAGCCCAACGGGAGAGGGCCTGAGAGGGGAGAGCTTGACGGCAGAGACCGGGACCTCTGGAGGCAGAGTTACCACCGAGGTTTCCGATCAGGAGGTCAAGGAGACGAGGACAGCCCAGAACAGGGGCCTCGTAGGCGTCGCTACCGGCGCAACTTTCAATACCGGCGCAGACGCTCACCGGCAGGTGTCAAACTGGGCCTAGAGGGTGGAGATGGGAGCGTCAGGAGGGCGTCAGGAGAGGTAAAGTCAGTCCCCTCAAACGAGGATGCAGAAGACGGCGGAGACGGGGGCGAGGAGGGCGCTGCGGGCGGCTCCTCAGAGGCCTCGGCGGGCGGAGCCGTGGCCAAGGGCCTACTAGCAGAGACAGACGGATCTGACGCGGAATCAGATGCAGGGGAGGTTGGACGAACCTGGCCCCAGAGGAGCACCAGAGGTCGGCTACCGGCTCGGGATCGCCAGGACGACGTGCTGATGGTTGTAGAACAGTGTGTGAAACTAATGGAACAATGTGTGAAACTGTGGGTGGGGGGAAATGTAGCAGCCTGAATATTCTACAAAGTATTCAGTAGTGCTAACTAACTGTTACTTTCCCTGTGTGTGTATAACGTGTGATTTATAGTGTTCCTTTGGATAGCCTAACAGTGTTCCTTTGGATAGCTCGCCCAGTCTAACGACGAGGTGAGGTGCTACTCTTCTCCAGATGCAGTATGGATTACTAGCAATAACATTGAGCCCTTTTTCCCTTTCTGGAGCGGTCCCTGAGTGGGACCAGTGGAGGTTGCCAGCAGGGGGCAGAGTGGCAGTGGTGGCAGGTGGAGCAGTGGAGAGAAGCAAGCAATGAGGAAGAGGGAGTTACCTGGAGGCAAGGGGAGCAGGAAGCTCTCTTCGGCATTGGACTTGGCCGTGAACGGTCACAGCCACAACGGGCGTGTGCTTTGGAATAGCCCCGTTGAAGAAGTCAGTGAAGGAGAGCCCCGTCGGAGCGAGCGGCGGGTGATGAGACATACTTGCTAGTGACGGGTTATCCTAGAAGTATCAGCGATAGTGTGTGAGTAAGAGAAACCGAACCCAAGGACTAACGTCTAGAGCTAACGAGACTAACGTCTAACATTATCGGGTTATCGTAGTTACTGTGTGCGGTATAGTAGTATGCTGCTAACGGCTCCGTCTGACTTGAGTAGACTACCGGGCGCGCGGCGCTGAAGAGACCGGTGGTATAGCCAGCCACGTTGCGTTAGCAGAGTAACCGAATAGCAGGAGGGTGCGTCGAGACCCAAAGCTTAGCTGTGTTTAGGGTAGCCAAAGTATTAGCACGCGCGACAGAAGCAAGTCAGCAACAGCAGCGGTGGACGTTTCCCAGACGGTACAGAGGACGCCTCTTCCCACCAGCAGAGGACGCCATACAGCACGCTCCTCCAGCTAACCACTGCCTGCTGTCCGCCCAGCCTACTGGCTGTGCTCGCGGGATCGCCGACGCCATCTTGTCACCCGGACGAGTTGTGACAAGAGTGGGTCTGCCATTTTGGCTAAGTACTAACAGTACCACGTGTATCAACAGCAACGTCCATTGACGTGAACGCTAACAACCAGTGTCTAAGGGGTACCCCGAACAATTTAAGCCGGCTTAGGTTAGGTTTTCTTTGGTAACGTGGGCCCACATTTACTTGGTTTATTTTGTTATTTGTTTATTTGATTGTTTGATTCTTGAATTCCCAATGTGTCTACATTTTATGCCTGGGTTCCCCCAGTACAAGCGGGGTGGTTTAATGTATTGAGCAGCACTCTGTGCCTATGGTGGGAAGAGCTTCCCCTACATTGATAACAAGAGCACCCGGTGCCATATATTAAGGATTAACATTGTAATGTATAACCTGAACAGGCTTCACTAAAGTAGACCTAATCGGGATCATTGTGTGTGTCTGTTTCTTTGAGTTCCATTTGCTATTCTAACCTCTGGGTAAATATTGTGACTGCATAATTATTTAACCCTTACACCCCATTTACAGAATAGCATTTGAAGGGTCTATACAGGTGGTCAAGGAAGGGTACTGCTTAAAGGGAATCCCAATAATACTATTGAACTGACAGTCACTGGGTGTGGGAGGGCTGTCGGAGGTACTGAGGGAGTGAGGGTGTGTGGGGAGCTACTGCTGACCGCCTTGGAAGGCGAGGGAGACCAGAGTACCAGTCCCCAGGTTAGTAAATCCAGGGCCCCATCCACTCCCACTGCAAGCCCTCCAGAACGACGTTCCGGGCCAAAGACAGGGGTACATATAGGTCCAATACTATAGTATCCTACTACCCAGTGTCTGTGTACTACTACTCCCACAAGCAGGGATAATCCACCCTTCTACAAATAGTATTAATTTCTTTATAGCAGCAAAGACTGGAGAGCCAGAAAATACATCACCCGCAAGAGGTCTATGGACCAACTACACTAAAAGTCACTTGATGACATCACAAATTTAAGTAAAATCATTACCACTACACATGTCTTAGCACTCCTCCTCAAAGACATCATTATTTTATCTTAATTTTTTCTTACCTGCAATCCTGGCGTTCAATGTCACTTGTAGCTGGTCTCTCTCTGTTGTGATGTTGTGACACCTGGCTTGTAGCTGTTCTATCTGTTGAGTCAGGTTGTTGTCCCTTAACTGGTCTATCTCCTCCATTATGTTCTTGCTGTTGATCTGTAACTGGCCTATCTCTTCCATCAAGGTGGTGTAACCTTCCTGCAGCTGGTCTCTAGCTTCAACAAGATGTCTGTAATTGCCCTGTAACATGATCGTGTCTGCCGTCAAGTGCATGTGACTCTTCTCTATCTGCTCTTTCTCACTGTTGCTAAAGTTGTGGCTGATTTGTAACTCTTCCAATGTCTTAACTATAGCATTGCAACTGCCCTGTAACTGCTCTCTTGATCTTGTGAGATTGTTGTACTTGTTCTGTAACTGGTCCCTCTCCTTTGTCATCGAGTCACGACTGCTCCGAGCCTGGTTTGTGTCTCCAATCACCCGTTCGTAACGTTTGTGTAACTCGTCTTTGCCTTTCATCAAGGTGTCTGTATCTGTCTGTAATTGGTCACGGCTAGCTTTTAGCTGTTCTTTATCTCTGGTTAGCTGTTCTTTATCCGTGATTAGAGCATTGTTACTGCTCTGTAGTTGCATTTTACTGGTTCTTAGAGTGTTTCTTTCCGTTATCAAGCCATTGTTTGTGTTCTGTATTCGATCTTTCGTGGTACTTAATGTCATGTAACTGGCCTGTAACCTGTCTCTGGCATTTTGTATCTGCGTATTCTCTTTGCTCACAGTGGTCAGATTCTTCTGTAGGTTATCTCTATCTTGAGTCATGGCATTATATTTGCCTTGTTGGCTTTTCTCGATGTTGTTGACTGCAAAAGAGAAATGGTAGAATACTGATGAGCACAAAAATGCCCCCAGAACAGTGATCTTATCGTAATCATAATCATTATCGCACTGGAAAATACATTTAACATTTAACTAGGGCTGTCAGTTTATCGCGTTAATTAGATTAATTAATTACACAGCAAATTATCACGTTATGAAAATGTACTCACAATTTATTAAATATATATATATATATATTTTTTTTTATCTCATTCATTCCATAAGAATGTAGAATAAA
Source organism: Notolepis coatsorum (assembly GCF_963971535.1). Classification (NCBI taxonomy): domain Eukaryota; kingdom Metazoa; phylum Chordata; class Actinopteri; order Aulopiformes; family Paralepididae; genus Notolepis; species Notolepis coatsorum. Next base: position 22,058,800 of record NC_140182.1, read on the forward strand.
CATTTACAAACTTTTTTTTTAAATGGTTCATTTGCATGTTTTTGGTATCTGATTCTAGGGACATCTATGGATCTCAGGGAATGTATTTCCAGTGTCAGTACTGTGTCTGTTACTAGGCTTGAGTAAATTGTAATAAACCAAATGAGAATATCAATTCAATTCTCTTATTTTTTTTACTGTGAATAACACCATGCTAAAATTTACCAGACCTGAAAAATCTAAGCAAATGAATAAATGGAAGATGATTAAACAGAAGGTTTTGTAGATACAGTACTGAATTCTGCCATCCGGACACATGCTATTTGAAATATGATTATAGAATATATAATATCAGGCCTAAAATGGTTATGCGATTAAAGTGCGATTAATTAGATTAATTAATTACAAATCCTGTAATTAATTAGATACACATTTTTAATCACCTGACAGCACTAATTTAAATATGTTTTAATCTCATTCATTCCATAAGAATGTAGAATACACATTTACAGACTTTTTTTTTAATATGGGTCATTTGCATGTTCTTGGTATCTGATTCTAGGGACATCTATGGATCTCAGGGAATGTATTCCCAGTGTCAGAAATACTGTGTCTGTTACTAGGCTTGAGTAAATTGTAATGAACCAAATGAGAGTAAAAAAAAAAATTGTTTGACTGTGAATAACACCATGCTAAAATTGACCAGACCTGAAAAATAAGCAAATTAATAAATGGAACATGATTAAACAGAAGGTTTTGTAGATACAGTACTGAATTCTGCCATCCGGACACATGCTATTTGAAATATGATTATAGAATATAGAATATCAGGCCTAAAATGGTTATGCGAATAAAATGCGATTAATAAGATTAATTAATTACAAATCCTGTAATTAATTAGATAACTTTTTTGAATCAGCACTACATTTAACATTTAACAACAAATGTATGAAGTTCTCACGGTGAACGCTCTGTCCGATGAGCCCAGCTAGTAGGAGAGCACACAGCAGCCCCAGGCACACCGCAGCCACTCTGACAGGTCTCTTCCTCAACTCGTACACTGAATCATGTAGGAAGCAGATATGAGGTACCTTATAATAAAGGACTTTTATGCAGGGGGATACATGTGTATGCTTGCATTCATTATGTAAATGAGTGGATAATTTTGGTTACCTGAATATTGAAAGCTGTTTCCATCCAATGACCTGTAGCCATTTTCACGATCAATGATCGTGAAAACGTGATCAATACCCATGGTCGATTCACTGTTGGCTGCTACACCTCAGATTCCTGCAAGAACCTATGTAAAGATTAATATTTCACCTGGACTGAGTCAGACATAGGTTAATACCAAATCACACCTGAAACCAAAGTAAACCTTACCAGGTCTTACAAACGGGTAAAAGCACACTCCTCTTGAGCAATCCTGCATGCGTTATTCTCCAACGGAACAGTGGTAGTGAATTGATTTGAGGGAAACCAACCTCTATATGGGGGCAGGCACATTCATGCTGGAGGCGTGCCAGAGGGCAGAATCAGGGGAGTAGCGGGGGGGGGGGGACTATTATATCTCTGACAAGACAACGCCCGGTGGAGTTAGTAAGGAGTCTGAGAGATAATCACGAGGGGGGGGGGGGGCGGTTAGGATGATTTCAAGGGCCCAGCACTGGAGGGGGCCCAGAGTACACTATTATTATCTTTTTATTAATATGGTTTTATTATTATCCTTAAGTAAGTTAATTCATTCAGTCCATTCATTGAAGATGAACGCAATGCGACATCCTTTACTAGGCTCACCCCCCAACAGTTCAGGTGCTGAGCTGCTGAACCGAATGTACTGTATAGGTAAAAACCATATTATGCATTTATCAATAAATTAATTACCCAAATTGTTTAAGCTAACGCGTGCTCGCATGGATTGGGGGCCCTCAAATACATTCTTTCATGGGGCCCAGAATCTCCAGCTATGCCCCTGGGCAGAATCATACAGAATAATAAGTTGTTGTTGTAGTTGTTGTTGTTGTTGTTGTTGTTGTTGTTGTTGTTATAGCCTCTTTTAATAGCTTACTCTGAGGTTTAATTAGACATTTTACAATACAAGGGACCTTGCAGAGAGGCGCTTTCTCATACACAGTTTAATTTAGAGCTGTTTCATGCAATGAATACCTGTGACATATTCAATGTTAGATATATGTATCTAAAGGAAATCGAACTTGTGATGTCATCAAGTAGGCCTATAAGGTCTGGGGCTGCTCCACTGACAATAAATGGGAGACTGATTTCGTTTTTTATATCCAAATGAACTTTATTCTAAAACAGAAAATCTATTAACTCAGTGCTCTGGGTGCTCTGTGTCATCTATAAAAAACAGCTTCAGACTTTATATTTGTGCCTTTATGACACAATTATTGCACATTAAAAGGCTTCCTCCCGAGACGTAGTCTGGAAAGAGACTTCTGTATCATCGGACTTCACAACTACTACTCTTTTCTCACAAGTTTGAGTTTTAGCACTCTTGTTATTGGATTTGGGAAAGAGTTGCTCATTTTCACTAATATCTTTGTACTGTCTTAGACCAGAGGAATAACCTCACTAGTACAATCAGGTCTCGTACCGTGCTCTACTTTGCAGCTCATTCCACAATTTGCTTGATTAGTGTGGCCTTGTACATTTGAATGGTCTCTTGCCGGGCTGAGTTTGATAGGAAGCATTGGCTTACAATAACTCTTTACAGTAACTGTTGATTCACTGCATTTCATAATACATCTGAGATAGTTTATACACTGATTGGAATGAAGAACCACAAGATATTTTGACATTCTTCTCCTGCTGATGTAAACCCTCATCTTCAAGTTTCAAGTTCAAGTTTCTTTAATAGTTGTCATACAGAAGTACAGAATACTTTTATACAAAATGCTTCTTACTGTTACGCTCCAGAGACTGTGCTAGACAAGATAAGTATGAAATAAAATAAAATAGTATAGCATGTAAAATAGAAGTAAAAATAGAATCAAGTCCATGTCAATTCCTCGGATATGTGGGCTCCGAGGTACTTAAAACTGTTCACTCTCTCAACCGGTGCCCCGTCGATGCTGAGGGGGCTATAGTCCCTGACCCCCGACCTCATCTCCTTTGTTTTGCTGACGTTCAGGGAGAGGCTGTTCTCCTGGCCCCGCCAGGACCTTGACCTCTTCTTACCCTGTTCACACTCTCTGTTCCTCTTTTCTGATTCCACTTCCCTTCTCTAGAACCGTTGTAGAGTAAGATGTACATGCCAGATGTATATGTAGCAGGGTGGATTATCCCTGCTTCGTGGGAACTGTGGTGCACGGTCACTAGGTAGCGAGACACAGTAGAACTCTGGCTAGCTGCACCTCCGGCTTTGGGGTCAGGAGCGTCAACTGGAGGCTGGCAGTGGGGTGTATGAGGCCCAGGATTTACAAACCTAGTCCGGTACTCTGGTCTTCCTCCCTCTCTCTTGGGCAGTCAGCAGTACTCCCCAACACGCCCTCACTCTCCCCAATTGTCCCCTTAGCACCCCCCCACACCTAATGACCGAATGGTAAATAAATAACTTGGTTCCCCCCGCAAGCAGTACCCTCCCTCAGTAACACCAGAAACCTTACAATGGAAAAGGGAAGGTTGAATAGGAAGGGGTTAATAATAGATATATTACCCGCATCAAAGGGTTAGAATTAGACTCAATAAAAGACACACACACCGTGCTCCCGTTCAGTATGAGTGTTATTATATCATGGGCCTAGTTACAACATAGCTACGTCTGGTGATTATTGCACCATGGGTATCATCACACAATGCTTACAGTCTGGTAATTATATAATTACACCTAGGCACCAAGTGCTCTCACGGTACCCGGACTAAGTGCTGTCCACTGTACACAGACTAAGTGCTGCCCACGTCTGGGCTAGACACAGTATCCACCTTCCCTAAGGGTTTACATATACTGCTCCAGGTCGGTAATATGGGGAAGGAAGGGGGAACATAGGGGAGGAAATAGAAGGGTTCACCGAATGGAAAATATTAGGAAACACACATATTATCACGCTCAAAGGAAAGGAACGAAAACAAAAGAGTGGGCCCACAAAATACCAGTAAAGTCCTATCTTAATGCCGGCATATATTGTTTGGGGTACCCCTATGGAATGGTAGTAGCAACGTTACTTTCGCCCGCAGGCTGCACCACACTGTGTACTGTATAATAACTCGGGAGCATCAATGCTAATTTGTACTCATCCGAAATGGCCGCCTCGCCACGCCACTGTTGTCCGGGAGGCAAGATGGCGTCGAACGCTCTCGGTGAGGATGTTAGCAGGCGGAGCTGGGCAGAGAGGCAGCGCCGGCTGAGAGCGTGTGCTGAGCGATGGAGACCCCTGCTGGACGGGACGAACTCCCGTAAGCTGCAGGCAGCTGGGTGCAGGTCTGATTGAAGTCAGCCGGAGCAGACTGTGCAGGCAGCCGGGTGCAGATCTGCTTGAAGTCAGCCGGAGCAGACCGGTTGTTGGCCCACGCTCGTCTCGGGGCTCGCACACTATACCGCACACAGTAGCTACTATAACTCGATTGTTAAGGACTTGGATACTCGGTTAGCCGCACGTTACTTATACCGCACACAGTAACTATTATAACCCGATTGTTAGTGCCTGGCTCTGCACTAATTGTTCACACACTATCGCTGGTACTGCTAGGATATCGTGTCCACTAGCAAGTACCTCCTATCACCCGTTGTTATCTCACGGGGCCCTCTGGCATAACTTCTGCAACAGGGCTCTCCAGAGCCCCCGTCCGTTGCGACTGTTCGTTGTTCAAGTTCACTGCTGAAGAGGTTCTCTTTCCGTCTTCCGCTCCCATATATCACGTTCCATCTCTCTCCAACACTCTCTGTCAGACACCGCCCCCTGCTGGTCCCGCCTACTAGTCACACAGGGAAGGATGTTGATCATGGTCCAGCGATACTGTGTATAGTCCATACTTCAGTCGATAGAGGGAAGAGAAACTCATATCATTGCTCGTGGGAATATCAATGATGTCTTTGTGTACAAAGGGAATATAAAACACCAGTCAGCAGTCCTGAATAATATACAATATTTTCAGACTGCTACATATAGAAAGTATTACAGTGCAATGTCCATATAAGTCTTACAGTGTTACTGACCGCCGATACAAAAACAATCTCTGTTCTGCAGTTTTTTTTTTCATATATTTTTATTTCATTTTTGGATGAAAGGCACATGTACAGGCATACAACAAAATACACATGAAACATAATTAAAATAATTTGTTCTGCACAGTTTGACGTATAATTAATTGTATGTAATCTACCTCATTCAATCCATTCTCGAAAAAAGTTAATTGAGGTTTCCCTCATTTACAACGCTGTCAAGTCAAGTCAAGTCAAGAGTTTTAATTGTCACGGCATACAGCAGGTATACAATGAAATGCGGCTGGTCTTGCCCGCGACGATGTGCAATACAGTGGTACAACATATAATAGAATCCAATAAAAATACAGTGGTACAACATATAATAGAATCCAATAAAACAACAGTGCAATAAACAGGTAACATGGTGTGCCATCTCGGTATCTGTACATAGTATTTACAGAGCATATAGGACATGCTAGGTAGCTTTAGTAGTGCAATACACTGTTCCTGTTGTTTTACTAATTTAAAGTGGCCTTTCCTCTGGCCATAAGTGTGCGTGTGTGCGGCATGAGTGTTAAAGTGGCTGCTAGTGTGTGAGCGTGCTCAGCGTGCGTGTCTTGTGTGTGCTTGTGTGTGCTTGTGTGTGGATAGTTCAGTTTCTGTGTCTCTCAATGTTCATTGTTCAAGGCTCTGATGGCCTGGGGGAAGAAGCTTAGCCTAAGCCTCTCCGTCCTAGTAGCTGGGGTTCGCAGGCGTCTGCCTGACCTCAGCAGCTGGAACAGGCTGTTATTGGGGTGGTGGGGGTCTTTCATTATCCTGCAGGCTCTGGATTTGTCAAGATTACAGCAAGCATATTAGATAAATATAAATAAATAAAGATAAGGAAAACAGTCGCAGACTGAAGTAGGGAGATTTGAAATCATGTTTTTAAACTGTCCATGAGATAGTGGGATATTGATTTCTAGCGAGCATTGAATTTCCAATCTAGCAACTTTGTAATATAAGGCCTTATAAGATTAATTATAATATGAACGGATATCAATGTTTATTTTGCCCCTCTGCCAGAGAGGACCAACCCACTTCATGGTCACTTGTGGATGTAATCTAATCTCCAATATGTAGGCAAAACATCTAGACAAGTCATAACACGTATTATCGAGCACATGAGTGCCATTAGATGCAGGGACTAGAAATGCCCCATAGCAAGACATTTTAGTGATCTTTCCTATATGACAAGTCAGGAATGCACATAGAGGTGGAAATCAGAGTCTTCCAAAAGGAGTCCAGATGGATTTTCTATTTAAAATGTAACCAATTAAAGCCGTATAGAGGTATAAATGATGCCTGTAAGATAAGGGTACATTCTGGGGACAAAAGAGATGTGCCGTTTAAAAAGATAAATGAATGATGTTCCATCTGCTCATTTGTAGACCCCAGAACAATTACTTCAGTTATTTGTCCCCAATTAATTAAATGTATCAATAAATATCTCTAAATATCACTATTCAGTTACTGTACCTGTTTCTCAGCTTCACTCTTCCACTTTGCTGTTCATCACAACAGATGACAGGTCAGTCTTTATACTTGAATTATAATAACAGTAATTTAATATGATCAGTTTATGTGGAAGTCTTTGTGATGTGTGCACCTGAATTCCAGTGTGTGTGTGTGTGTGTGTGTGTGTGTGTGTGTGTGTGTGTGTGTGTGTGTGTGTGTGTGTGTGTGTGTGTGTGTGTGTGTGTGTGTGTGTGTGTGTGTGTGTGTGTGTGTGTGTGTGTGTGTGTGTGTGTGTGTGTGTGTGTGTGTGTGTGTGTGTGTGTGTGTGTGTGTGTGTGTGTGTGTGTGTGTGTGTGTGTGTGTGTGCGTGCGTGCGTGCGTGCGTGCGTGTGTGTTTGTGTGGAAAGGAAATTCGGGGAGGGTGGGGCCGTTGGTCTGTGGACTCAGAGAACACGCTCCAAGCTGCACTCGATTGCACAGACTGAAGCGTGTTTAGTAAAAACACAGACAATATAAATGATTAAAAAGAGGATATGGAGAGGGCTTCAGCGTTCTTGGTTTTGTTTCGGTAGGTGCTCTTTGGATTAAATCCGGGGTAGGATTCGTTATAAAAAAGTTGAGATCCAAGGCAGCTCTACAAGTTTTAAAATGCCTTTATTTTATGGCTCACATTATTTAGAGAATTTTAAAATAAACCGACATGTTTCAGCCTAATATAAATGATTACACTGAAACAGTGCTAGACTTTGTTGGTACTCTGGTAGAAGAAATAATCCCCTCCACCACAATTAGAGTTTTCCCAAACCAAAAGCCTTTGGTAGACAAATCCGTCCGTGAAGCTGTGAATGCACGCACCTCAGCCTATAACGCCGGGCTTGTGACAGGCAACATTAACCTACGGAGAACAGTGATAGAATAGAATAGAATAGAATAGAATAGAATAGAATAGAATAGAATAGAATAGAATAGAATAGAATAGAATAGAATAGAATAGAATAGAATAGACTTTTAATTGTCATTGCACAGTATACAACGAAATTTCAGGGGAGCTCCCACAGACAATATATACATACATGAAACACATAACACATATAACACTGCATCACAGAATATTTTAAATAATGATAGAGGCAACAGGCTGATTCCAGAGGAATGTGGCAGGGCCTCAGAATGATGACAGACTATAAAGGCACCCCCCTATGCTGAACAATGATGTCTCCCAGTATGCACGGTTTGAGGCTGTAAATTACAACAACAGCCTACAGGCTACTGCAATGGAGAGTATTTTATTTTATTTTATTTTATTTTATTGATGCATTAAAAACACACAACAAGGATCCAAAGGATAACATGAGAAAGAGTAAAACCCTTATTTCCGTCATGGTCCCAGGGCTGTTAGGCCACAACAAAAACACAACAATAACACCAAACACATACATTTAAAACATTAGAAGACTAACCTATAGCTAAAATTGTATACCCCACAATAACTAAAAACTGATTGGAAACCAATTCAAACTATAGGGGGCTATTCCTCTATTCTGTCCATGAGCCACTTCCTGACGCTTCTCTTGAAGCTGTGGAGGCTCGAGCTCTGCTTGATGGGGATAGGCAGCTTGTTCCTGCTCCAGAGAAAGTAAGGGAGCACTGGCCCAGTTTGGATCGGAAAGAAGCAGGCTTCAGGTTTGCTATGCTTGCTCTAGTTCTGTGGTTGTGGGATTCGTTGACCGGGGTGAAGTAGTTCTGGAGGTATCTAGGGGACCTTTGGTTTATAATATTGTGCACTATGTTCAGTCTGAGCTGGGTAACTCTGGCCTCCACAGGAAGCCAGTTTAGCTCCTGGAAGTGACTCCTCCCTATGTGGGTGCAAGGGCCAAGACCCATTACCACCCTTACCAGCTTATTTTGGGAAACCTGAAGCTTCTTTTTTATGGTCACTGTCAGGCTCTCGAACCAAGACACGCTAGTCAAAGTGGCAGAGTACTAGGCTATTTGCTAGTAGCCTGAGGCTATCTTTGCCAAGGAGGTTGGCTTTCCTAGCTAGGTACCTGGGCCCTCATTCATCAACGTGTGCGTAGAACATGTTCTATTTCCACACGTAAGCACAGAATTTAGAATGAGTGTACGCACAGGGAAGTCGGGATTCATCACACGTGCGTACGCAGGTTCTACGCACACCTGTCATGATGAATATGACTTTGATCCTACGTTTGAGCTCGTGCACTGTTTTAAGTATTTGCATACCAGAAATGCCCCGATTAACCATATACAGTAATGGAATACACCCATGAAATGTGGAAAAATGGACTAAGCCGAGGGAAGCGTGTCATGAGACAGGCTGACAGACGTGTACACTTACGGTGATGTCGGATATGATATCTATTAACCATTGCTGCCTGGGCAGCGCAAACACTAATAAATACCGCGCTGGAATATGACTGCCTTTTCCCGTGTTGTTTGATTAATACCCAGGGATTAAAGTTCTCCTCAATTTTATTCCAAATCGCGATGGATCTCCCGTCAATTCTCTACCTGCTGCATATGATTTCTAGAGGCATACTACAATCTATTTTGATGTCAGTATTGGGTAGCCTATATAAACAATAATACGAGAGCATATACAAGAACAATGAATCTTACTGCCATGTATGATGTAGCAGATACGCCATGTGTAGCCTGCCTATATGTGATCAATACAAACATGAACTTGAATTCCATCATGTCTGTGTGCGGGTCACTGCGGGAACTCACAAGGCTGTTGTCACAATGTAAATAAGAACGTGCACTGAAAAGTTACAGTATGTAGTTGGTTGATTATTTGTATGACAGTCAGTAAACCCTTGCAAAAAGTATCCGTTTTATTTAATGAATTGAAAACATTCAGCATCGCCTTCCTCCCGGCATCCAGCAATAACATGTATCAGGCAAATGCGCATCGCAACATTGACTGAGTGGAATCCCTTTCTATTCACATAACTGCATTTGTGATGGAGCTTTGACAGCTACAGTAACAGTATATTGCTCGATCCATCTCCAATATCACGATGGACCGTGCCGGTGGCAAAGACCCGAGGGTGGAGAGGATCTTGAATGAATTCCATCATCATATATATATGTTGTGTGTCTGTCCACTATGTTTGTTACTTTGTTATTCCCCCCCCCCTATCTATGTAAAGCGACCTTGGGTCTCTTGAAAGGCGCTATATAAAATGAAGCTATTATTATTATTGTTATTATTATTATCATCACATCTGTGCGGGAGCTCACAAATAGACTGTTAGTCTCAGTGAAGTTTCAACGGAGGTCATCTATTCTAACCAACAAATTGAAGTAGAAAGCATTTCGTGACCAATCTTATTTGGAAACATGACACACAAAATAATTAGCTTTTTATTTGAAACAATATCTAATCGCGTTTGGAGGTTGGTGTTTTGCGTCTGCCCCCCCGTGCCAAACAAGCAGGCCAACCTCTTGTTCGCGTGTGAGCCCGTTATAATTACACTACTGTCGCTATTTTACAATGAACTATAATGAATTATGGGTCATACAGAAGTTGAACACTAATGCACGGAAGCTTATTTCCGCCTTGAAACTAATGCAGAACTGAGGAGTGCTTATGCGTAGTAACGATATTCTACCACTGGGCGTCAGCTAAGTGTGCTCTGACCTGTGCGTAGACGTAAGCACGGAGTCAAGTTCAAGTTGAAATTGATGAATCCCACTCTTTGCTTAGAAATGATCGTACGCACAGGGTAAGCACAAATCTGTGCGTAGAACACGTTGATGAATGAGGGCCCTGGTGCGGGCGTTGACTTTGCCCAGTACTTGGGAGCAGAGGTGGATTTAGGATTGTAGGAGATCCGGGGCTTAGCCCAGATAGGTGCCTGCGTTAGCGCGCACGGATTATTTTTACTTCGACACCACAATTTTTTACTTATACCACCACCTTGAAAGTGTTAATATGCGTCTTTGTTTACGGTTTGATTATCACTGACAAAGTAAAATAGTGCAGTGCAATAAAATAGTTAGCACTGATACAAAGTAAAATAGTGCAGTGCAATAAAATAGTTAGTAAAATAGAATAAAATAATGCAATAGTGCATTGCAATAAAATAGTTATCATTGTATTTTTTCGGGAGGCCGGTAAGGAGTGCATTACAGTAGTCGAGTCGGCTTGAGATAAAGGCATGGATCTGGTTTTCAGCGTCCTTTTGATTTATAAATGGCCGTACTTTAGCTATGTTTCTAAGGTGGAAGAATTATGTTTTTGTCAACTTGTTGATTGTGATTTAAAGCTTAGGTCTGAGTCTACCATAACACCAAGACTTAACTCACTCAAATACAGTTAGCAGCTGGATAGACTACAGATGGAAATTAGCTTCTGCTACATCTGGTGCAAACATATTTTCATGGAACAATGATGAATTGTCAAAAAAAAAAAATATATATATATATATATATATATATATATATATATATATATATATATATATATATATATATATATATATATATATATATATATATATATTTTTTAAATAGATTCGGGGCTTTTCAGAAAAAATTCGGGCTTGAGCCCAAGTAGCCACCCCCTAGCCCTGCTGTCGATGTCCGATCCTTTTAACTTTTTTTGCCAGAAGATAAGTGTTGGCATGGTTTTGAATTGATTGATTGATTGAAAAGTTTATTAACAGATTGCAGAATGGGTACAGTACAGTACAGCTCAATACATACAATTGTTAAGGGGATGCAGACCAGAGAAAGACTTTCGTCTTGTTTACATCAGGGTCCCCCATTTTCAATTCATCATAACATATATGACATACATGACATACAGATAGACAGTACTGCTACATCTATACATTTATGACATATCAGATTTGCAAATACAGTACTGTTTGTGATACAAAAGTGTCCAGAAAAAGAGTGTATATACATTTGGCGTAGAAACTGTACATTGGAGGTTGGGGGGTTGGGTAGGGGACACACACAAATTTTACACTGTACATTGGAATACTGACAAAGCCTTACTTGGTCATTTACTGTACAACTAGGTTAGGACATTTGTAGGGGCCAGTTTCGAATTGCAGTCTCACGTAGGTGTTTTTTGAGAGTGTTATTGAAAGTGGGTAGTGATTCACATTCCTTTACAGCTTTAGGTAGGGCGTTCCACATTGATGTGGCATAATTGCGAAACGTGTTTAGTCCCTTGTTTGAGCCGAATCTGGGTTTTACATGATTTGTGGAGCTCCCTCTGGTGTTGTGATCGTGGTATTCACTGACCTTTGGGAAGTATTTTGACATGTACATGGGTACCTTGGTCGCGTAGTGTATCTTGTAGACCAGGCCCATTGCAAGTTGCTGTACTCTGTCGTCTACTCTAAGCCATCCTAGGTTGTCAAAGTGGGCAGGGGTGAGGTGGGTTCTAGGAGTCAGGTCAAGCAGTAGTCTGACTAGCTTGTTTTGAGATGTTTGTAATTTGTTTTTTAGTGCCTTTGAGGTGCTTTGGTACCATGAGGTGCAAGCATAGTCGTAGTACCCTTGAATGAGTGCTCCTGCTAGAGTCTTCAGGGTATTCTTGTTTACCAGAGAGGAGATCCGGTACAAGAATCGCGTTCGTTGGTTGACTTTTTTTATTACATTGGATGCCATTTTGTCACAGGAAAGATTAGCCTCTAGGATGGAACCCAGGTAGGTAATTTCATCTTTCCTTGTGATAATATTGTCACCCACTGTAACCGAGAAGCCGTCGGTCTTGCTGAGTTTGTTATTTGAACCGAAGAGAATGGACTCTGTTTTGCCCATGTGTAATGATAGTTTGTTGTCGGCGAGCCATATGCAGATTTTGCCTAGTTCCGAGCTGAGGGCTTTTTCAACCTGTAACTTGTTCTTGTCAGAGTGCTGGGAAGCACTTGGATACAGTGATTTTCACCGTCACAATCTAACCAACCAGATGATGCTCATTCTGTCCCTGAACCAGGTGTTCATTTTCCTTCAATGTATTTAAACTAAAAAACTAAAAAAGCAGTCAAACACCATAAAAGGTCATAACGTGACTTTTGGTTCCTACTCAGCAAACATGCTGTTTTTCAGAGGGTTCCTGTCCTGCAGCAAAGTTAAAGAAACACAGAGGGGGTTAAAGAAGAGGATATTTAAAGTGATAGATATTTAAAGTGATATATATTTAAAGTGATAGATATTTGAAGTGTTGGTTATTTAAAGTGATAGATATTTAAAGTGATAGTTATTTAAAGTGATAGATATTTAAAGTGATAGATATTTAAAGTGATAGATATTTAAAGTGTTAGTTATTTAAAGTGATAGATATTTAAAGTGATAGATATTTAAAATGATAGATATTTAAAGTTATAGATATTTAAAGTGGTAGATATTTAAAGTAATAGATATTTAAAATGATAGATTTTTAAAGTGATAGATATTTAAAGTGATAGATATTTAAAGTGATAGTTATATACAGTGATATAATAAAGTGATATATATTTAAAGTGATATATATTTAAAGTGATATATATTTAACGTGATAGATATTTAAAGTGATATATATTTAAAATTATTGTTATTTAGAAGAAAGGGATAGTAAATGAAGAGGAGAGAGGAGAGAAAAGGAGAAGTAATACGTTTGAACTTGTCTGGCTAGTATCGCCTCATCACACAAATCACTCCAATAGGAGGTTCTTATGCAGCTGTTTGAAGCCAACAAATGAATTACTGAATTACTGCTTAAATGTACAGGTAGGGGAATCTCATTTCAGTTAACTGTACCACTATAATACAACTATTGATTGACATATACTTTTAATCTACTAGAAATATACCTTCAGTATACAAATTATTTAATTGGGTTCTCTTCTTACTGAGAACAACTAAAACACAGAACAGACATGGGCAAAAGGGAAAGGGCCCCTTGTGGACACAGGCTCTAATAGATTGGCCTTGGTGTCACCGAAAGGACAATGAATTTTCCACAGAACACCAACGATGAACCATTTCCTAAGAACCCAGACTCTTCTCCTTCTGAGGAAGTGACTTAATCATCAGTCATACCAGGGGTCATTCTTTATCTCAAGATAAGACCAAGCTTTTCATCCCCGACTTTGTGAAGTTTAAAGAATAATTCACCAAATTACAACTTTGCCAAAACCGAAAGTGAAACTTTCAGATGGGATATAAACATTGCGAGAGCAAATAAAATGGTGAAAATTGACTTTCCAATGGTTACATGAGGTAGGAATGTATCTTATTTGATCATTTATTTAACCTATAGAACAACAATAGAAAAGTGTCTACTTGAGTGAAATGTGAATAAACATAAACAAGTTGTTTTCAAGAATACTCAGTTGGATACTTTTAAATTACTTCCCTGTTTGGTGTTGCACTTTGTTTTCATGTTTTGTTTTGGTCTGATGTGTGGGTTAGGGTTGAGTGGGGATAGAGGAGAGGTTGGTACTGCTGGCCACACCTCAGGCTCTGCTAAGAGAGTTCTTCACAGTGTAATAAGTTACTAAACTCCAACCCTCTGGGCAGAGCCAGGCAACAAGGTCCGTTCAACTTCAGCTTAATATAGTTCAAAACATTTATAACAATAAGGCCCCCAATTATCTCACAAATTATTTTCAGTGGAATAGGGACATGCATACCCATAACACCGGAGCCAGCATTGCTGACCTGTGTAGGCGGATTTAGGATTGTAGGAGATCCGGGGCTTAGCCCAGATATAGGTGCCCGCGATTTTTTTTACTTCGACACCACAATTCTTTACTTATACCACCACCTTGAAAGTGTTAATATGCGTCTTTGTTTACGGTTTGATTATCACTGATACAAAGTAAAATAGTGCAGTGCAATAAAATAGTTAGCACTGATACAAAGTAAAATAAAATAGTTAGTAAAATAGAATAAAATAATGCAATAGTGCATTGCAATAAAATAGTTATCATTGTATTTTTTCGGGAGGCCGGTAAGGAGTGCATTACAGTAGTCGAGTCGGCTTGAGATAAAGGCATGGATCTGGTTTTCAGCGTCCTTTTGATTTATAAATGGCCGTACTTTAGCTATGTTTCTAAAGTGAAAGAATTATGTTTTTGTCAACTTGTTGATTGTGATTTAAAGCTTAGGTCTGAGTCTACCATAACACCAAGACTTAACTCACTCAAATACAGTTAGCAGCTGGATAGACTACAGATGGAAATTAGCTTCTGCTAAATCTGGTGCAAACATATTTTCATGTAACAATGATGAATTGTCAAAAAAAAATATTATACTTTTTTTTTTTTTTTTTTTTTAAATAGATTCAGGGCTTTTCAGAAAACATTCGGGGCTTGAGCCCAAGTAGCCACCCCCTAGCCCCGCCCCTGCTTGGGAGGCCATAGCCTCCCCATATAGGCTCCTGTCTATCATACAGCCTAGATTTTTTTGCTGTTTTAGGGTTACAGCTCCTAACTGAATGTTAAACTCCCGTGCGCTCCTGAGCTTGGGCTTGGAGCCCAATAGTACTGCCTCTGTCTTACCTAGGTGAAGAGAAAGCCTGTTGTCCGAAAGCCAACTGCTGACCCCTGCAAGTTCTTCTCCTAGCATCTGTTCTAGTGTGTTCTGATCCTTGTGTGAGACTAGCAGGGCTGAGTCATCTGCAAATAAAAACAAGTTACATGAGCATGCTGCTGACATGTCATTTATGTACAGTAAAAAAAGGAGCGGTCCTAGCACGCTTCCTTGTGGGACCCTATATACAATGGGCTTGGCCTCTGACATAGTGCCACTGACCTCAACCCGCTGCACCCTATCAGAAAGGTAGGAAGAGAACCATCTGACCACTGTCTCAGACATACCCAAGGCCTTAAGCTTGGAGAGCAGTAGGTCATGGTTCACTGTGTCGAAAGCCTTCTGTAGGTCTAGAAGAACTAGCCCACACAGCTTACCTGAATCTATCTCCCTCCTGATACTGTCTGTAAGATAAAGAAGAGTAGAACCACTGCCAATGGAGACTCAGTGTTCAGGTGAACAGAGCATGAGGTGAGGAGGACCTTTAACAAAGTGAATACCAGGAAGGCAGCAGGACCGGACGGCATCCCCGGTCTAAAAGTATGTGCCGACCAACTGGCCCCGGTATTCACTGACATATTCAACCTGTCCTTAGAACAGTCTGTCATCCCCACCCCATCCCCAAAAGTCCACTATTGTCCCTGTACCCAAAAAATCCATGCCCACTTGCCTCAACGACTATCGCTCTGTAGCTGTCACCTCCATAGCCATGAAGTATTGAAATTCTTTATTCGGAATAACCCCTTGAGATGTAGCATCTCGTTTTCGAGGGGATCCTAACACAATACTTACATAATTCTTTAAGAGAAGCACACATTAGCCAGCCAAAACAATATGGTTATGAACTATCTTGATTAGGCCTGCCACGATAACACATTTTGCTGGGCGATTAATTGCCCCCGAAAATATCGCGATAAGCGATATTATTGCGACCGGTTAGAGAATTTTTTTTGAGAAATGTATTTCCCAAAACTTTTATTTTGAAGCCCACCGCTCCGTCTTTTCCGGTTTTAGACTTTTATTTTGAAGCCCACCGACCGGACCGGAAGTATTGTTGTGATTATCCTAAGCAGAACATATGAGCCGACAACTTGTCTCGTCAGGTTGTTTTTGAGCTAATAACAAATGTTGAGATTGTTGGTGAACAACTAACTTTAGGTTAGTTTTAACGTTAGCTACTAACGTTAGATGCAGCTACTACAGGCAATCAACGATGAGGAGGAAGCGTCAAAGCAGTATATAATAGAATAGCTGTGGTGCGTAAGCACTGCAGCACGACTCGAAACTACCGGAGTGTTATAATAAATTAATTCATGTTTAACTTGTCCCCGTGTCCAGTCCTTTGACTAGCCCCACCCGTTCATTGTAAACAATGATGCATGTAATTGTATTAACGTTATTCTGTGTTGTACTTGTAGCTATGCTATACGTTGTATTTCGTTTGTTAGCTATTTAGCTAATGTTGTTAGCATGGAATGAGAATCAACGCTCTATCTTTCATCTTTATTTAGCAGTCCAGTTTCTCCGGGCAGTAGCGAGTAACTACTTGGGTCTAAAAATAGCTAACGTTACACTACAAATAATGCTACTTGGTTAAAAGGAGCAACACTATTGAGAAATGTAGTTAAGCTATGTGGTGTTGCCCCACGGAGCTCCCGTGCTGTGCTCTAGTAACGTCAGCGGCCCGCCTCCCAACACGGACAGTGACTGACAAGCGGCACTGGTTCCGCCTCATTAAAACAAACGCGCAAATAGCAATTAATCGCGCCCGTCAAAATCATTGCATTCATTTTAATTATCGCAGCAATTAATCGATTTATTGCTTATCGCGGCAGGCCTAATCTTGATCCTTGCTATAAGGCCATAAGTGACATTGTTATGGGATCCGCTCTGTTTTCCTTGTAAGGCAGCCATAATAGTCATTTCAGCCAATCCTCAGGGTGATGTTCCAGCTCCTTCCACGTCATATGTATATATTAATTTTGTATTAACGGTCTTGCCGAATGAGAGATCGTCCTCACTTGGTGATCGGACATTTGTTTACATGGTCTGATCTTCAACTGTGCATTCCTTATCAATTGATCTATGTGAGGAATTAAAATCTATTTTCTATTTCCTTATTTCAACTTTGGACAAGTTATTGCTCATTATTATATTATTAATCTCCCATAACAGATGTTATAAGTGCTTTGAGAGGCTAATGAAGGGCTACATCTGTTCCTCCCTCCCCAACACCTTGGACCCCCTGCAATTAGCATATCACCCCAACAGGTCCACAGAGGACGCCATAGCCCATGTGCTGCACACAGCAGCATCACACCTGCACAATAGGCAGGGGAACTATGTGAGAATGCTATTTATTGACTACAGCTCAGCATTCAATACAATAGTCCCCTCCAAGCTCGTAGTCAAGCTCAGAGACCTGGGCTTGAACTACGACCTCTGCCAGTGGGTCTTGGACTTCCTGACAGGAAGACCCCAAGTGTGTCATTTAGCTGACGCTTTTATCCAAAGCGACTTACAAGTTTTGTACAACAAGACAGGAGGAAGGGTACAACTCTATCAGCTGATAAACAATGTTCATCAAAGTGTTGAGTGCTACAGTGTAGGTTAGTATATTAGGACAAGTACATGACAGGAATGTTAGTTAGGGTTAGAGTTAATTTCTTATTAAATGTTTTTGGGGAAAAAAACTGCGAAAAGATTGGACGCGTTTCGGCTGTCCTAACTGTGGTGAAAAGTTGGTTCCACCATTGTGGGGCAAGGACTGAGAATAGGCGACTTCTCTTTGATGAGGACTAGCCTCCAGAGCAGATGTGGGCAAACAACACTTCCAGTTGCTGGGCTGGCTCCCTCACATAGTTCACAACATTTATAATAATGAGCTGACTTCACTGTGTTCTTGCTGAGTAATGTAAGTTAGTACTCAATCCATTGTATATTTTGATAATTGTTTGTTCTTAATCAATCAGGCTCTGTGCAACCCCATTGGGTTTGACTTGAGCAGCCTGTGGTAATTAGTCCAATCAGTCAGAGGCAAAGCTTGTTAAATACATTTGCCTGTGCTCACATTTCTCTAAAACCTGAGCTGACTTCACTGTGTTCTTGCTGAGTAATGTAAGTTAGTACTCAATCCATTGTATATTTTGATAATTGTTTGTTCTTAATCAATCAGGCTCTGTGCAACCCCATTGGGTTTGACTTGAGCAGCCTGTGGTAATTAGTCCAATCAGTCAGAGGCAAAGCTTGTTAAATACATTTGCCTGTGCTCACATTTCTCTAAAACCTGAGCTGACTTCACTGTGTTCTTGCTGAGTAATGTAAGTTAGTACTCAATCCATTGTATATTTTGATAATTGTTTGTTCTTAATCAATCAGGCTCTGTGCAACCCCATTGGGTTTGACTTGAGCAGCCTGTGGTAATTAGTCCAATCAGTCAGAGGCAAAGCTTGTTAAATACATTTGCCTGTGCTCACATTTCTCTAAAACCTGAGCTGACTTCACTGTGTTCTTGCTGAGTAATGTAAGTTAGTACTCAATCCATTGTATATTTTGATAATTGTTTGTTCTTAATCAATCAGGCTCTGTGCAACCCCATTGGGTTTGACTTGAGCAGCCTGTGGTAATTAGTCCAATCAGTCAGAGACTAGCCCCCTACAGGTGTGGGACAATATTCAATAGGGATTTAAGTGTAGTCTATCGAAGCGCCAGCAGAGCGCCGGCGACCGACTAAGACAGACAAAGACTTGGAGTTTTCCTGCTGGAGTTATCCGAGGAGGCAACCGAGTGCACTAGAGTATCTACTGCCCCTCACCTGCCCTCCTCTAGCAGGCCACTCCTTTGTACCTGCATTTTCTGGTCTTGCCTTGTTAGCTTGTCAACTTACTCGACCCACTGGTTTTAGCTCATTAGCTAAACCTTCAATCGGCTTCATACACATAGCCTTTAGCAGTTGATCCATAGTACTTCGTATCTTTATTTGTTCCTGCTCTACCTGGTGTAAGCATGGCTATGTGTTCTGTCTGTCCTGTCTGTCCCTCTCTCCTAGAAAGGTTAACTCTGTTAGAGAGTCGTGTCCTTGAACTTGAGTCAGGAAAACAGTCAGCTTTAGACGTCTTGGACACTACAGGCTTTTCTGAGGAGCCTCTAGCGGGGTCTTCTCGTCTGGAGAGTCCCAGACATAGTGCTCAGGACAAGGCCTTTGCGCCCACTACGAAGCGGCAGTGTAACCGCTCGGCCTCGGCCTCAACAGCACCTGCTCCGCAACATGATTTTACACGTGTTGCGGGTTCCGGTCCCAGTACGCAGCCGGTTCCACTGCAACCCCGTCGTTCCGTCCTTGTGATTGGCGACTCCATCACCCGGCATATTTTGCTAGACAAGCCAGCCGAGATCAAATGTTATGGGGGAGCCAGAGCTACCGACATTGAAGCCAACCTGAGATTTCTGGCGAATAGCATAGTCAAGGCAAAAGGTAACCCACGTATCACACCCACTGAAGATAAATTCGACCATATTGTTATACACGTCGGAAATAATGACTGTAGGATGAAAGTCTCTGAGGTCACAAAGATCAACATAGTTAGGCTTTCTGACCTCGCGAGAAAGATGAGTCGGCATCGAGTAATCTTCTCTGGCCCCCTGCCTGTAAACCGGCATGATGATGAGTTCGTGAGTAGGACAGCTTCTCTACACCGATGGCTGGAAAAATACTGTAAAGAACAGGGCTTAGGGTTCGTGGATAATTGGTCCTCTTTCTGGGGGCGCCCTGGCTTGCTGAGAAAGGACGGCGTGCATCCTAACATGCAAGGCGCCTCTCTCTTATCTCGCAATATAGACAAGATTATAGCTTCGGGCTGACAGCCACCCCACAAGCATGCCAGGGTGCAGGCTCTTAGCGAGCCTGCTAGTCATGCTAAACTGATGGACCCTGCCAATCCTTATACCTTTCTTGCTCGGTCCCTCCTCCACCAGGCTCCCCACTCCTCTCTTTCTATCTCTACCCCTAAACCTGTATACCCAATCAAAACTAGAATATCCCGTTACGCTCCGCTTTACCCAGCTCGTCCTTGTGCGATAAACCATGCCAACTTAATTGCGATTAAACCTACCCACATGGCTGAAAACCGCGCTGCTAAGTATACAGAGAGTGTGAAGGTTGGCCTTATCAACATCCGCTCTCTGCCAACCAAAGCTCTTTTGGTAAATGAACTGATAACAGACCATAGTCTCGACCTATTTGGCCTCACTGAGACATGGCTTAAACCTAATGATTTTCTGCCCTTAAACGAGGCCTCACCCCCTAATTTTAGTAGCTCCCACATCGCACGCACCTCCAAGAAAGGAGGCGGAGTTGCTCTAATTTATGACTCTAAGCACAACTTTACATCCGACGCAAACTGTAAGTTTTCCTCGTTTGAGGTGCTCCTGTTGCATCCCTCTCCACCCAACAGAAAGTGTGGCGGTCTGATTCCTACCTCCACTGCATCCTTTGTAATGGCTGTCCTATACCGCCCCCCAGGCCCTTACACCCTCTTCCTAGATGAATTTTCAACTTTCATCTCTGAGCTTGTTATGCGCTCAGATAACATTTTAATTGTTGGTGATTTTAACATTCATTCCAATAAAACTCTAGATCCCCTAAATAAGGCTTTTACCGACATCATTGACTCTGTCGGTCTCATTCAAATCGTTGACCAACCCACTCACAGTGGTGGGAACACCCTTGACCTAGTCCTAGCCCGCGGTCTCACTGTGTCAAATTTGACCGTCTCCCCCTATGTTCCTGCTCTCTCAGACCACTACCTCATCAAATTTCAAATTGATCTGACGGTTTCTCGCCCAGACAGTGTAGAATCCTACATGAGCCGTCGTATTAACGCCTCAACTGTCCCAATTCTAGTTAACTGCCTACCAGACACCCTCTCTCCCTTCCTCTCTTACTCTGGCCCCCTTGATCTCTTTACAGACAAACTTAATGCCGCCCTTCGTAGCACCCTCGACATTGTCGCTCCCCTTAAACCTAAAATTAAACGTGCTCCGCAAAAACTAACTCCCTGGTTTACGGAGGAAACGCGCTCCTTTAAAAAGGCTTGTCGCAAACTTGAACATAAATGGCGTTCGACCAAACTCGAAGTATTCCGCCTCGCCTGGAATGATAGTTTACGTAACTACAAAAAGGCACTCTCACTTGCCAAAACCTCTTATTTTTCCAGGCTCATAAATGAAAACAAAAACAACTCAAAGTTTCTGTTTGACACAGTTGCAAAACTTACGCAGAAACAACCAAGTGCCCTAAACCATGCGTTCTCGGCTAACGAATTCATGACATTTTTTACCAAGAAAATTGACCTCATTAGAGATGAAATTGTTGCGTTACTCAACAATCAGAGTCCCTCCCAACCTTTGACGGGCATTCCCCCTGACTTTGATTCCAGTCATACGCTACGCTGCCTTGAAAACGTCTCACTTAGTGCCCTCTCTAAACTGGTTGGCGCGGCTAAACCTTCAACCTGTCTGTTTGACCCTCTCCCAGCAACTCTCATCAAAAAACTCTTCCCAACTCTAGGCCCTGCCCTACTCAATATCTTCAACACCTCTTTGTCTACTGGCGTGGTGCCCCTGGCCTTTAAATCAGCCGTCATTAAACCATTACTTAAAAAACCGAACCTCGACCCTCTAATCTTGAAAAATTACAGACCTATCTCCAATCTCCCATTCCTATCCAAAGTGTTAGAACGGATCGTCGCAACGCAACTTACTGACCATTTATCAAACAATAATCTTAATGAATCATTTCAATCTGGCTTTAGAGCCTTACACTCCACCGAAACGGCGGTTACCAAAGTCACAAATGACTTACTGCTCTCTCTTGACTCAAACCTCACCTCTGTGCTCTTATTGCTTGATCTCAGTGCAGCCTTTGACACTATCGATCACTCGATTCTTCTAGGTCGGCTTGAGAACCATGTTGGCATTCGGGGTCTCGCACTAGCTTGGTTTAAATCCTATTTAACTGATAGAACACACTGCGTGGTCTATAATGATTTAACATCTGAGACCTTCCCAGTGCAATGTGGTGTCCCACAAGGCTCTGTCCTGGGCCCTTTGCTATTTTCGATTTACATGCTACCCCTCGGCGATATCATACGCAAATTTGGCATAAACTTTCATTTTTACGCTGATGACACCCAATTATATATACCTATTAAGCCAAATGATTCCTCCCAACTACAAAACCTTGAGGCCTGCTTGCTTGCCGTCAAAAAATGGATGTCGCAAAACTTTCTACTCCTTAATGCAGATAAAACTGAGATGTTAATTGTTGGCCCCCCAAACCACAGAGGCCTGTTTCAGGACATCTCCCTCAACTTTGATACCTGTCATGTATCCCAGAGCTCCACCATAAAAAACCTCGGAGTCATTTTTGATTCCTCCCTCTCATTTAATGCACATATAAAAAATGTCACCAAAATTGCATTCTTCCATCTTCGTAATATCGCAAAAATACGCCCCATTTTAACTCTGGCTGATGCTGAAACCCTGATTCATGCTTTTGTCTCATCACGTCTGGACTACTGTAATGCACTTTTTTCAGGCTTACCTAATTCAAGCATCAAAAATCTTCAACTCGTGCAAAATGCGGCTGCACGGATACTAACTAGAACTAGAAAATTTGATCACATCACACCAGTTTTGTCCGCCCTACATTGGCTTCCTATCCAAGCCCGCTCTGACTTTAAAGTGCTACTCCTCACCTACAAAATTTTAAATGGGCTTGCACCGCTCTATCTATCTGATCTCATCTCCCGATACTCGCCCGCTCGTGCTCTGCGCTCACAAAATGCGGGGCTTCTATCGACCCCTAGGGTTAAAAAGAAATCCGCCGGCCACAGAGCCTTTGTCTACCGCGCTCCCTACCTGTGGAACAAATGACCTGCCGTCATCAGGGGCGCCTGCTCTGTCGAAGCTTTTAAATCCCTGCTTAAGACTCATCTTTTCTCTCTCTCCTTCAACCTACCTTGATCTCACCTGGTCGGGGACTGACCTTTAGATTAATCTGTGTAGTTTAGTTATGGTACAGGGTACTACATGGTACCACTGGGTAGTTTACTATAGGGTATTTTAGTTAGGGTACAGGGTACTACATGGTACCACAGAGTACTACTTGGTACTGCATGGCATTACAGGGTACTACACGGCTTACATAGCTCTACATGGCACTACATGGAACTACAAGGCACCACAGGGTACTACATGGCACTACAGGGTACTACAGGATACTACGGGGTACTACATGGCACTATGGGGTACTATAGGGTACTACATGGCACTACGGGGTACTACATGGCACTACAGGGTACTACATGTCTGCTCCTTTGCAGCACCACAAACATGGGAACTCTCTAACTCTTCCCCCCCCCCCCCTCTCCCCCCCCCCCCCCCCCCTCCCTCCCCCTTCTCTCTGAGTACCCGTCTCCTGGCGCTGACCAAGGTGATGGATGCCTCGGGGTCTTGGCCAAGCTTGTAGTGACTGCTCTACATGCACCTCCGAGGCATTGGATCAGTTATTCACCGCCGTCTGTCCGTGGTCCTGTCAACTGATTAACAGACTGTTAACAGATTAACAGTCAACGCGGTTTCATTGCTGGGTTAAGTACTTCTATTCTATTCACATAATACGCTTACTTCATATATCTACTCCATTCACATATATGCCTACCACTTGTATCTATTGCTATGTCCGCCTACTACAATCTCATGAGCTGTCTAATGCCTGTCCCGTCTCCCTGTCTTCCTATGACTTGCTGTCCTGGAGTGTTGACCGGAGTGTTGGACGTCCCGTGACGAAGGCCGGGAGATTGCGACCCCCTCTGCGTGCCCCCCTGTCTTCGGAGGTCTCGTAGTGGTGACCGGAGTGCCGGATGTCCCGCGATGATGTCGGGGAGTTCGCGACCCTCTCTGCGCCACCCCCCTTCCCCCTGTCTCCGGCTGTCCCTGAGCAACGACCGGAGTGTTGAATGTCCCGTGACTAAGACGGGGAGGACGTGACCCTCTTGCGCCGCCCCTGTGCCTCAAATAGATCCGCTATCAACTCTATCTTTAATCTTTCAAAATGTTCAGTTGCTATCGCTATTAGCTCTATCTTTAATTTTTCAAAATGTACAGTTGCTATTGCATGCACTCATCTGTGTTTCACCACACACATGAGTGCATGCTTACCAACTGTCCGTCTGCAACACTACTATCACCGACATCTAAGAAGGGAGATCCCCCCTTGAACGGCCCTTCTAAGGTTTCTCTCCTCCACATTGCCTGTGGAGCTTTTTTTCCCTATTGTTAGGTTTTAGTGAGTTTTTCCTTACCTTCGCGTGGGGTATGTCTGGGAGTGCTTGCATTCTTTCATTTATTTGCATTCATCTAAAAAATGTTTGGACCCTATGGTGTTCTTGTTCTGTTCTTGACTTATTGTTATGTTGTCTTCTTGACTTGTTTAAAGAAGACCTGTACGGCCCATGGGGACATTAACGTGTGTTGTCGGGCCCTATAAATAAATTTGATTTGATTTGATTTGATTAATAATAGGGCCCCCTCTTATCTTACAAATTATTTTCAGTGGAACAGGGACATGCATACCCATAACACCAGAGCCAGCATTGCTGACCTGCGTATTCCAAGGTTCAAAACAAATATGGGCAAATGTTCTTTTAAATTCTGGGGAGCCACAAATTGAAATGTGCTACCTTCACAGCTAAAATGCATCAGTAGCCGACACAATTTTAAGAAAAAAGTAAAATCATGACTCGACAATGTCAAAAACTAGATTTTAAAATGCATGAAAATGTTTTCTGATACATTGTTGATTGTGGCTATGTTTGTACTGCATTTAAAATGTTCATGTCTATGTAGTTTGTCAAATTGTTATTTATGGTCATGTTTTGTATTGCTTGTCTGTCTGAGACCAAGGACCACAATGGAAATAAGTCTTGACTTTTTTGTGTAGCATCATTGACGTTTTTCTGGAATCTTGTATTTTTTTTAAATGTCTAATAAAATAAAACCATGACCCTCCCGAAGCTTGGATAGGAGTAGGTCTGAGGCGGCCAGAAGATGCAGAGCGTAGGGGTCTTGAGGCTGTGTAGTTAGAGACCATTGACCGGAGGTTGGCGGGAGCCGTTCCCTTCGCCGCACGATATGCCAGGTGGAGGGCCTTGAAGCGGATTCGTGCGGCAATGGGGAGCCAGTGCAGGTCCCTTAGAAGTGGGGTGACATGGGCTGACTTGGCTAGGTTTGAGATCAGGCAGGCCGCTGCATTCTGAATGACTTGAAGAGGCTTGGTGGCAGTGGCCGGGAGGTCAGCTAGCAGTGCGTTGCAGTAGTCAAGGCGGGAGATGACTGTTGATTGGATTAGGAGTTGGGTGGCTTCTTTTGTCAGGAAGGGGCAAATCCTTCTGACGTTGCTCAGGAGGAATCTGCAGGTTCTGGTTGTCGCTGCGATGTGAGTGGAGAAGTTCGTCAAGGACAACACCAAGGTTCTTGGCGGTCGAGGACACGTCACAGTTGCATTCTCGACTGTGATGGAAAGGTCGGTCAGGGGGGAGGATTTGGCCGTTCAGGTGAAACAATTCTGTTTTGCTTAGGTTCAGTTTGAGGTGGTTGGTCGTCATCCAGGCGGAGATGTCAGACAGACGGGCCGAGATCCGCTCAGAGACGTGGATATCTGAGGGAGGGAAGGAGATGAAGAGTTGAGTATCATCGGCATAGCAATAGGCGTGTTTGAGATTGATTACGGCTCGCCTCGAAAGTAGACGAGAGTAGACGAGTGCAGCCAGGGGAGGAGTCAGAACGTTGAACACTTCAGATTTGACTACAGCCTCTCGCCTAGTCTCGCACGGCAGATATCGCATTCACATTACCACACACACATACACACCTGTCCAGCTCATTATAATGCGAGGGCCGTGTGCAAAATTAGATTAGATTCAAATGTATTGTCATCACACAGCACACTAGACTGTATTAATATACCATATTTATATACCATCTTGTTGCGCGCTCCTGCTCACCGCAGCGTGCGCACACACACACAACACACACACACACACACACACCACACACACTGCTGAATAATTCTGTTTTGCATCAATATATATACTGTATATTTAGGCAAAACAGAATTATATATACAGTATATATTGAGGCAAAACAGAATTATTCAGCAGACGCTTTATCATGTAAGATGTGTGCAACAAGATATATAACCATATTACAATTTCGGCTAATTATAAATTCAAGAGCGCACTGATAATGTTTGGCCAGCTAATTATCCTTTGGATTTTATGTGGGGGGTATAATGAGAACAGGTAGAAAATTAAATACTATAAGTCACTCACTCATTCACACAAATTGATGTGAATCAAGTCTTCATTTATTATTATTATTATTATTATCATCTGGAGTCGCAAATCACTTTCGCGCTGTAGCGCGCGACGTGTGTGTGTATGTGTGTGTGTGTGTGTGTGCAGGATACAGTATCACTGCTGCATCGTTATGAACTATAGATTTATATGGAATTCGTTAATCTATTCTAGTCGGTTAACTGTGAGCCAGACGGCTTAGAGAAGTACTGTACATAGAGCGGTAATGCTCAGATTGCTCATTGAGTCATAACTATAAATGCAAAACGTAATTTCTTATTTCAAATGACCGAAATAGATAAAACCAATCAATCAAATGTTTCTTTTATTTTACAAATCACGCATGCGTATGACCCACAATCGTTTTCAAAGTTTTTTCACCCAACAATATTATGCTACCTTGCTGATGAAAGTCTTGTTGATGGTGAGCAATATCTTAAACATTTCAATGTCCCGCATTTCAATAAACAATTTTAATATATTAATCATTATTGCAAAGTCACACAGCCAGTTTGCATCCAACAGTTCAGACAATATTTCTTCAACCTACCAATTATAGAATTCCGCCTGGATCTTTTTTGTATTTTGGGCTGTAAAATTGTCAAAGAATGTCAGAGGGGGCGGTCAGGTGGCGTAGCGGAGATTGTGCTCGTCACCAATGCAAGAGGCTGCGGTCTCGACTCCCGGAAAGTCAGCATTGCCTTGGCTTGGGCTGATCGCTATACTAACTCGTTTGGCTGAGTTAGGGGGAGGGGAGCCGTGGGTGGGTCCTGGGCGTTGTGGACAGCGACCCCTACAGTTCGGTCGGGGCACCTGCTCAGCGAAGGTAGGACCTGGTGAGAGGTAGTGCGGCCTCCCACACGTTACACTCTCCCGGTGAGAATCTGCGCGGCCAGGCTGGCTGCCGGCTGGCTGCACATGCGTCGGAGGAAAGCATGTGACAGTCTCCGGCCTCTCGGACCGACAGTAGGGGAAAGTGTGCCACAACCAGGAAGGGGGTTGGGAATTGGCATAACGACTAACAGTGGGATCGGAGAAAAAATCGGAAAAAGGAGGGGGAAAAAGATAATAAAATAAATAAAATAAAAAATGTCAGAGGAGTAAGTGCTTTTGGCCTTTTCTCCTTTGTTACTTCATCTTCATCAATCCCTCAGTTGTTCAACATAAATGTATGTGTAAGAATGTGTAATAACAGTTCAAAGGGAATAAAAACACAAAAAACGGAATTCGATTTTACAGGTTTTTTTAGTGAAACATGAACTATGATGGGCACATATAAAAAATGTGGCCCATATAATCTGAAAAGAAAAATGTTTTACAAATGTACAAAAAAATTAGGAGTCTAGGCCTTTTCTTCTCCCCGTTATTGGCTGTTTAGTCCATGCATTTTCAGGCTGTGTGGTTCTGCAGAAAACAGTTTCTCTCCAGCTGTGTGGTTCTGCAGAAAACAGTTCCTCTCCAGCTGCAAGGCCCACATTGCAGACATTAGACATCCAAAAAATGATAAGAAAGTAAAATCAATATCTGTTGTAGGCAGGGGTGTAGCTCCAGATTCTGGGCCCCATGAAAGAATGTATTTGTAGGCCCCCTAGTGATTGCGAGCGCGCGTTAGCGTGCAAGCAAAACTTTTTTTGGCCATTTTTTTATTGATGAAAACGCATAATATGGTTTTTACCTATACATTCGGATCAGCAGTTCAGCACCTGCACTGTTGGTGGGTGATCCTAGTAAAGGATGTCGCATTGCGTTCATCTTCAATGAATGGACCAATGCAATAGTCTACCAAAGCCCCCCCTCTCTCTCTATATATCTCACACACACACACACACACACACACACACACACACACACACACACACACACACACACACACACACACACACACACACACACACACACACACACACACACACACACACACTTCAGAAACAAACATAGTATCAATGAGAGCATCAATAATACACCTGAGTGATGTCTAGTAAAAAAAAAAAAAAAAAAAAAAACTTTTTTTGGGGCCCCCCTCAGTGCTGGGCCCTTGGAATCATCCTAAGCTACCCCCCCCCCAGCTACGCCCCTGGTTGTAGGCTTTATTTACTAAAACACACATTCAGGTGAGTATATAGGTAGGTGCTTTCTCCTTCACAGGTAGGCTATGGTAAATGTATACATATTTCCCAATATAGGCCATATCGCCCCTACACACACACACACACACACACACACACACACACACACACACACACACACACACACACACACACACACACACACACACACACACACACACACACACACACACACACACAGTACACTACAATTTGGTCCCATGTTAGCTGACCTTCCCTGGTTTAATCCTGATCCACATTAGCTGACCTTCCTGTTTCTCTCTTCAAGGTCAAGAACCTTGTGTTGTGGTCCAGACCTGATCTCCAGTCGACACGACAACAAACACATCTGTTCTCACTTCAGGAGCCTACTGTATTATCACTATTGTTGCTGTTCCGGAAGGGTGTAGTCAGATTGGTGGCTAAAATTAAGCATCCTGACTAACATTAGATCATCCAGGGGGGGGGGGGGGGGGGGGGGGGGGGGGGGGGCTACCCAAACCACTTAACAGCTGTCATCCTCATCTTTTGTTAGTTAACAACAGAGAGTGACAGAGGAGGATGATGAAGGAGACATATGGCTCAACAGATGGTTTCAAACTCAACAAGGAAACTGCAGGCACCTCCTCCCGCTGGGCCCCACAGATGTTCACGTCGACTTTGTGGTTGCTGTTGTACTGTGGTCGGTGTACTGGGTCTTTTTAGCCCTTTCACTACCACACTACATAAGGTTAACCCTTTACTATCACCAAGCACGTTGGAACAGGGGGTGCGGGGGGAGCGGCAGCACCCCCTAGTGGCAGCTTCAGTTACTGCACAAAAGTAAAAACGGTATTTTTATATACTGTAACATATATATAATATAAATTATACGTTTATCCTGCTCAAAGCACTTGACTTCACCATTACACTGACACACTTGTAAATACGTTAATTCTTGTTAGATTGCCCGACTGTATTATTTTCCTCGCTGTGTGAAATACTACAGTTGCGTCTGAGGGGAGTGGCCACTGGCGGACTGTGCTCCCTGTCGCGGGTGTCGGAGAGGAGACGCACAGATGAGAGAGGAGATGAGAATGGATGAATTAAAACTTTATTTAACAGATTGCAGAATGGGTACAATAGAGTACGGCTCAATACACACAATTAAGGGGATGCAGACCAGAGAAAGACGTTTGTCTTGTTTACATCAGGGTCCCCCATTTTCAATTCATAGTGTTCATAGACGCACCAAAATCCATTGTGGGGTGAACATTTGCCGCAAAACATTAATATCTTTGGAACCGTTTGTGTTCAATTGTATCTGAATCGGGAGATGATCTTCTCTCGTCACAATTGAAATTGTATTTCTCCGTCGAGCAAAAGCTGGCTGGCAGTCTCATTGAATAATATACGCACTCCGAAAGTCTATAAACTTGTGCATAAAGGAGCAGAGGTCCCCAACCATCGGGTCGCGGACCGATATAATATAAAACACTTAATTAGCCGTGCATTGATAATACAATTGGTATCAGCTGTGTAACGTCTTAATTTTGGCGCGACAGAGTCGTTGTAGGAGATGCATTCAATCTAACATTGAAGCTAACCCATATATAGAAATTTGTCATACAGACTTGGAGATGGAGCCAAGTGAGGTATTCAGAAGTTCAAGTGAGGTTTGTTTGTTTTTATTTCTTCAGGCTTGAAAAGTCAAAATAAAACAATTATTATGTTCTTCGTCTATGTTTGCCTCATGTCTCATGTCATTTTCAGTTAAAGGGTCATTAGAAATTACTTATTTCAAAGCCATTCTAAACAACAAACGTTCCTCTCACGGCGCTCTGGAAAAGAAAATCTCAGAAAGGCCGCACCCCCTGCCGATTTAAAGTTCCAACGTGCCTGACTATCCGTCTGTAGTGTGATAGTAAAGGGTTAACCTTCTGTAGTGCGGTAGTGAAAGGGTTAACACTGTGTCGTGTGGCAGTGAAAAGGTTAACCTTCTGTATTGTCACAGTGAAAGGTTTAACGATTTGGTAGTGTGGCAGTGAAAGGGTTAAGGTGGTGGCATTGTCATATTTCTGTGTGCTATATATTGCATGCCTATTTGTATAACTTTTATCTTTTAAAAAATAGATACTAAGCGACCTTGGAATTATACGTTTCTATCTGACCTTTTGGTAAAACATTAGTTATTCATATAATGTACTGTAGTTCTATCTATCTATCTATATGTATCTATATATATATTTTATAGTTTTTCTCTAAGGAAGGTGTGGGCAGAGGAACGTATGGCAGAGGAACGTATGGCAGAGGAACGTAGGTCAGGAGAACGTATGGCAGAGGAACGTAGGTCAGGAGAACGTATGGCAGAGGAACGTATGTCAGGAGAACGTATGGCAGAGGAATGTATGTCAGGAGAACGTATGGCAGAGGAACGTATGTCAGGAGAACATATGTCAGGAGAACGTATGTCAGGAGAACGTATTGCCTGAGAACGTATGTCAGGAGAACGTATGTCAGGAGAACGTATGTCAGGAGAACGTATGGCAGGATAACGTATGGCAGAGGAACGTATGTCAGGAGAACGTATGTTAGAGGAACGTATGTCAGGAGAACGTATGTCAGGAGAACGTATGTCAGGAGAACGTATGGCAGGATAACGTATGGCAGAGGAACGTATGTCAGGAGAACGTATGGCAGAGGAACATATGTCAGGAGAACATATGTCAGGAGAACGTATGTCAGGAGAACGTATGTTAGAGGAACGTATGTCAGGAGAACGTATGGCAGGAGAACGTATGTCAGAGGAACGTATGTCAGGAGAACGTATGTAAGGAGAACGTATGTCAGGAGAACGTATGTCAGGAGAACGTATGACAGGAGAACGTATGTAAGGAGAACGTATGTCAGGAGAACGTATGTAAGGAGAACGTATGTCAGGAGAACGTATGTCAGGAGAACGTATGTCAGGAGAACGTATGGCAGGAGAACGTATGTCAGGAGAATGTATGTGAGGAGAACGTATGTCAGGAGAACGTATGGCAGGAGAACGTATGGCAGAGGAACGTATGTCAGGAGAACGTATGTCAGGAGAACGTATGTCAGGAGAACGTATGTCAGGAGAACGTATGTCAGGAGAACGTATGTCAGGAGAACGTATGTCAGGAGAACGTATGTCAGGAGAACGTATGTCAGGAGAACGTATGACAGGAGAACGTATGTCAGGAGAACGTATGTCAGGAGAACGTATGGCAGGAGAACGTATGACAGGAGAACGTATGGCAGAGGAACGTATGTCAGGAGAACGTATGTCAGGAGAACGTATGGCAGGAGAACGTATGTCAGGAGAATGTATGTGAGGAGAACGTATGTCAGGAGAACGTATGTCAGGAGAACGTATGGCAGGAGAACGTATGACAGGAGAACGTATGTCAGGAGAACGTATGTCAGGAGAACGTATGGCAGGAGAACGTATGTCAGGAGAATGTATGTGAGGAGAACGTATGTCAGGAGAACGTATGTCAGGAGAACGTATGGCAGGAGAACGTATGTCAGGAGAACGTATGACAGGAGAACGTATGTCAGGAGAACGTATGTCAGGAGAACGTAGGTCAGGAGAACGTATGACAGGAGAATGTATGTGAGGAGAACGTATGTCAGGAGAACGTATGTCAGGAGAACGTATGGCAGGAGAACGTATGACAGGAGAACGTATGTGAGGAGAATGTATGTGAGGAGAACGTATGTGAGGAGAACGTATGTCAGGAGAACGTATGGCAGGAGAACGTATGACAGGAGAACGTATGGCAGAGGAACGTATGTCAGGAGAACGTATGTCAGGAGAACGTATGGCAGGAGAACGTATGTCAGGAGAATGTATGTGAGGAGAACGTATGTCAGGAGAACGTATGTCAGGAGAACGTATGTCAGGAGAACGTATGGCAGGAGAACGTATGGCAGGAGAACGTATGTCAGGAGAACGTATGTCAGGAGAACGTATGGCAGAGGAACGTATGTCAGGAGAACGTATGTCAGGAGAATGTATGTTAGGAGAACGTATGTCAGGAGAACGTATGGCAGAGGAACGTATGTCAGGAGAACGTATGTCAGGAGAACGTATGTCAGGAGAACATATGTCAGGAGAACGTAGGTCAGGAGAACGTATGTCAGGAGAACATATGTCAGGAGAACGTATGTCAGGAGAACATATGTCAGGAGAACGTATGTGAGGAGAACGTATGGCAGGAGAACGTAGGTCAGGAGAACGTATGTGAGGAGAACGTATGTCAGCAGAACGTATGTCAGGAGAACGTATGGCAGGAGAACGTATGTCAGGAGAACGTATGTCAGGAGAACGTATGTGAGGAGAACGTATGTCAGAGGAACGTATGTCAGGAGAACGTATGTCAGGAGAATGTATGTTAGGAGAACGTATGTCAGGAGAACGTATGGCAGAGGAACGTATGTCAGGAGAACGTATGTCAGGAGAACGTATGTCAGGAGAACATATGTCAGGAGAACGTAGGTCAG
Organism: Notolepis coatsorum; assembly: GCF_963971535.1. Classification (NCBI taxonomy): domain Eukaryota; kingdom Metazoa; phylum Chordata; class Actinopteri; order Aulopiformes; family Paralepididae; genus Notolepis; species Notolepis coatsorum. Next base: position 22,092,027 of record NC_140182.1, read on the forward strand.
GAGAACGTATGTCAGGAGAACGTATGGCAGAGGAACGTAGGTCAGGAGAACGTATGGCAGAGGAACGTATGGCAGAGGAACGTATGACGACTCCCCCACAAACCTTTAGTGTTTAATGAAATGCAGGCCACGTACAACAATCACCCGCAGTTGTCGAAATGGTCCAACTTGTCACAACGTCAACATCGAGTCTGCCAGCTTTCTGGGATACAGCCGCCATGATGAACCCAACGCTACTTTGAGTGAAAATAATAATTAATGTACCGTAATCAAGATGTCAACTCTCAGAACGCTCTCGAGACTCTTCATCGAAGTTTTGACAAGTTGGACCATTTCAACAACTTCAGGATAAGTGTTTGACAAATAAGTAATATAGAATGCTTCTAAGTCAAATAAAATTAAATGACGTACTGACGCTGGGGGAATCTTAAGTTGATCTCACTCATGTTCACTTGTAATATTCACTTGTAAACTGTAATATGAAGCTAGCAGCGTAGAGTGTTACATATACAGCTGTGATATGAAGCTAGCATAGCGTTACATATACAGCTGTGATATGAAGCTAGCAGAGCGTTACATATACAGCTGTGATATGAAGCTAGCAGAGTGTTACATATACAGCTGTGATATGAAGCAAGCAGAGTGTTACATATACAGCTGTGATATGAAGCAAGCAGAGTGTTACATATACAGCTGTGATATGAAGCAAGCAGAGTGTTACATATACAGCTGTGATATGAAGCTAGCAGGGTGTTACATATACAGCTGTGATATGAAGCTAGCAGAGCAGAGTGTTACATATACAGCTGTGATATGAAGCTAGCAGAGTGTTACATATACAGCTGTGATATGAAGCTAGCAGGGTGTTACATATACAGCTGTGATATGAAGCTAGCAGAGCAGAGTGTTACATATACAGCTGTGATATGAAGCTAGCAGAGTGTTACATATACAGCTGTGATATGAAGCTAGCAGGGTGTTACATATACAGCTGTGATATGAAGCTAGCAGAGCAGAGTGTTACATATACAGCTGTGATATGAAGCTAGCAGAGTGTTACATATACAGCTGTGATATGAAGCTAGCAGGGTGTTACATATACAGCTGTGATATGAAGCTAGCAGAGTGTTACATATACAGCTGTGATATGAAGCTAGCAGAGCAGTGTTACATATACAGCTGTGATATGAAGCTAGCAGAGCAGTGTTACATATACAGCTGTGATATGAAGCTAGTAGAGCGTTACATATACAGCTGTGATATGAAGCTAGCAGAGTGTTACATATACAGCTGTGATATGAAGCTAGCAGAGTGTTACATATACAGCTGTGATATGAAGCTAGCAGAGCAGGGTGTTACATATACAGCTGTGATATGAAGCTAGCAGAGCAGAGTGTTACATATACAGCTGTGATATGAAGCTAGCAGAGTGTTACATATACAGCTGTGATATGAAGCTAGCAGAGCAGGGTGTTACATATACAGCTGTGATATGAAGCTAGCAGAGCAGAGTGTTACATATACAGCTGTGATATGAAGCTAGCAGAGAAGATAAGAAGGCAAAATAACAATAATGGCGGCCAAACAAAGGAAACTCGAGGATGACATGGAGGAGATTAAGATGTCTCTACACTCCCTGTCTGAGGAAATCAAAAAGGTGTCCAAGCAGGAACTATTTACAGAGTTAATGAGCGAAATTAAACAACTGAAAAACCTCTTAAAAGAAAAAGACGAGAAAATCGACTGTCTGGAAAAAAGAATTGATGAGTTGGAACAGTACACTAGAATGGACGACGTGATCATAAGTGGACTGGAGACCACTCATCGAACATATGCAGGTGTGACGACCGGAGAGAGCAGAGGTGCCGACGCCCCGCAAGGGGAAATCGACACGTTGGAACAACAAATCATAACATTCTTTAAAAGCAAGGAAATTGATCTCAAGAGCGAAAGCATATCAGCATGCTACACATTCCCCAGAAAGGACCACCAGCATTCTAAGCCGGCCATCGTGATCCGCTTCGTGTCCCGAAAGGACAAGACGGCATTACTGAGAGAGTGGCGGAATCTGGACGGGACAGGTGTGTACCTTAACGAGCATCTCACCAGGAGGAACGCGGACATTGCAAGGCAGGCTCGCATCCTCCGAAAAGAGAAAAAGATCCAATCGACATGGACGAGGAATTGTAAAATCATGATCCGGCTAAACGGGAAGACACGTGAAGAAGCCAGGGTTGTCACAATTCGAGAGGTGAAGGATCTGGAGCCATTCAGATGACTAAACCCATCATGACGGAAGAACAAGGACATGACCGAGTGGGACTGCACACCGATAGAGATGAGTACCAATCGCTCTCAAAAGCTGAATACACAGAACACAAATTACATGATTTTGAATATGATGTTGACCCAGAAAATCATCTATGTAATGCAATCAATCCAATCTGGGAATACTACACAGAGGAACAATTTAACAACAATGCAGCTGTGTTTGTCGACGATGACTTGATATGCAAAGCAGTTGAATATATATATATATTCCATGAAATATGACAGAATCAACAGACGAATATTTATGTGACGATAAAATACAAGACTTTGAATGTGATATCGACCCAGAAAGACATGTGTTTAATTCCATTGAAGCCAATTGTAATTATTATACTGAGGAACAATTTAGTGAATGTATAGTATTAGATAACACATTTTCGTTAATACATTTCAACTGTAGAAGCCTCTACAAAAACTTTGATAAGATTAATGATTATTTGAATACTCTTAAAGGCAAGTTTAAGCTGATAGCCTTATCGGAGACATGGTTGGAGGATGAAAGGGGTGTTGATTTCCACATTGACGGGTATGAACTATATCATATAAACAGAACAAGTAAGAAAGCAGGAGGTGTGGCACTTTTTGTGGATGGAGATTTTAAATGTAAACCAGTTGGATATATGACAATGGCTATTGATGACATAATGGAATGTTTAACGGTGGAAATCGAAATGGAAAAAATAAGCAATATAATTGTTACTTGTATATACAGGAGACCTGGGTCAAAGATAGAAACATTTACAGATACATTGGATGATTTGTTGAGTAGGGTAAACGGAAATAAGACATTTATTATTTGTGGAGATTATAATATTGACCTACTAAAGGTTTCTAAGCACAAGGCTTCAGCAGATTTTCTTGAATTATTGTATGGAAGAGGGTTATATCCACTGATCAGCAAGCCAAGTAGAATAACAGAAACCTCTGCTACATTAATAGATAATATTTGTATTAATAGCTTTAAGGATAACATCATAAGTGGATTAGTCATAAATGATATAAGTGACCACTTACCTGTTTTTGTTACTTTTGATTGTCAATTGAAGAGAACAAAGGAGGAGGATGGGTACAGATATAAAAGGTTAAGAAGGGATGATGCTGTAAACATGTTCAGGAATGATCTTTTGGAGGCAATGAGAACACTCTACTGCTCACTCATCTCACCTTATATCAGTTATTGTGTTGAAGTATGGGGGAATACTTATGGGACAAATATAAAACCATTATATATACTACAGAAGAGGGCTGTACGAATAACACATAAAGTGAGTTATCGAGAACACACAAATATATTATTTATTAAATCTAGAATAATTAAACTTGAAGACATGGTTAAGTTTCAAACAATGTTAATTATGTTTAGGGCAAGAAATAATACACTGCCAGAAAAACGACAAAATCTTTTTCATTTAGAAAGTGAGTTTAGTAGGAGAAAATACAATTTTAAACATCAGTTTGCACGTACCACACATAAACAGATGTGTCCTTCAGTTATTGGTGTAAAGTTATGGAATTCTCTCCATAGCGAGCTTAAGGGATGTAACAGTGTTTATCAATTCAAAAAAATGTATAAAAAAAAAATATTTAGTCAGTATGAAAATCAAAATGTGATCTGAATAGTGAGATCTTTTTTTTTTCTCTTCTCTTTCTTTTCTTTTTTATTCTTTATCAGTATTATTATTATTTAAATTGTTCTTGTTTAACTGTGGATTGTGTTTCTTTTATAATGGTATAAATGATTATTTGTGTAAATAAGGTTATACGCCGACCATTAAGAAAATACATGTTAGTTTAGGAATAAGGGGCAGGTAATTATAAGATTTATTCTTCTTCCTGCTCCTTTTGTCCATGGAATGGCTATTTATGATTTTTTAATGAAGAAACTATGATTGTATTATTCCATGTGGCAAATAAAAACTCTGAACTGAACTGAACTGAGTAGAGTGTTACATATACAGCTGTGATATGAAGCTAGCAGAGTAGTGTTACATATACAGCTGTGATATGAAGCTAGCAGAGCAGGGTGTTACATATACAGCTGTGATATGAAGCTAGCAGGGTGTTACATATACAGCTGTGATATGAAGCTTGCAGAGTGTTACATATACAGCTGTGATATGAAGCTTGCAGAGTGTTACATATACAGCTGTGATATGAAGCTAGTAGAGCAGAGTGTTACATATACAGCTGTGATATGAAGCTAGTAGAGCAGGGTGTTACATATACAGTTGTGATATGAACAGTGTTGGGTCTAACGCGCTACAAAGTAATACGTTACAGTAACGCTGTTACTTTTGGCGATAACTAGTACTCTAAAGCATTACTTTTGAAATTCAGTAACGCACTTACCGTTACTGAATGGTTCGTTACTGCGTTATTTGTATGTAGATTGGTAGCGAGCGGGAGCGATCCAGCGCAGTCCTCCTCTCCTGTCTGTGTCACTCACCTGCGGGGACACGCTGTGCTGTGGGCGTGTTTTGTTTACTATAGACTTGACTGTCATGGCGGCGCCCACTACTCGTGTTTTTACACATGGATATTATCACTATTTCTTTTTTGTCAAGCACAAAGAAAAGAACGTTTTAGTTAAATGTAATTTGTGTTTTGGCTCAAAGATCCTATCTACTGCCCATGCTTCAACGAAGCTAGTAGCCGAGTCTAACGTTAAGCCACTCGCTTTCGGGGATCTAGTTAGCATCACCAGGCAGCACACGGAAAATGGGATGGAACACTTTTTCCAACTACTTGGAGAGAGAATATACAAAATGGAAATGAGATAAAGAAAACGTTTGAAGGGCTGGACTAACGTTACATCTCGACCACCGCAGTTGGTGAGTTCAGTGATGTGAATGCAAATGAATGGAAACTGTCAAGTTGATCAACAGATTTTGATTGTAAGAATCTGCAAGGGAATCTCATCAATACTAATCAAACAATATAAATATAGTCCTTTCATGCATAATTGATATCCTAACTATTCTAACGTTGCAATGCACGATTGATATATAAAAAATTTAATCTCACCAAGTCCTCGTATTATTTTTACGCACAATTATTGGCATGTTTGAAGGCTCACAGTGTTCCATTAAGGATACCAATTGTACACCACAGATACCACAAATTCTTCTATGAAAGAGAGACATCGAGAGGTTTTGTTTCAGATTTTTATCATCAATTACTAACGGCCTCGTATGAAACCCTACATCTAGACTCAGTCTGGAGGAGGGATATACCAGACCTGGAGATAGACTTTGACTGGCAAGAAGCCTGGGCAAATGTACGCCTTGCATCAAGGAACCCGGACCATCAACAAATCAATCTTAACTATATTCACAGGACATACTTAACTCCTATAAGACTGAACAAAATGGGTCTTAAACAAGACTCCAAATGCTCCTTATGTACAAATGGGGATGAAGGGACATTTATGCACATGTACTGGGACTGCCCACCAGTTAAGATATTTTGGAAAGAAGTGACCCAGCAATTGTCAAATCTCTTAACTCTGGATATACCTGTACACCCCTCTGTATTACTGCTGAATGATGTCTTTGAGCATGCAGTACCTCCACAGCTAAAGAGATTGGTTTTATCCGGTATCACAGTGGCTAAAAAGCTGATAGCATCACGATGGTTTCAACCGGAAAAAATGTGCCGGAAGGTCTGGATTCTTACATATCTCGATGTGATTTATCAAGAAATATCAACAGCTAGAATTTTGGGTCTCAATGAATCCAAAATGGCAATGTGGTTAGAAGTGGTGGAGAGAATAAAAGCTAGCATATAATGGTAGTGTCTGGTTAGGAACAAATTATAATGGTTGGATTATCCAATGGGGGGTCCGGGAGAGGGGGGTACGAGCTGGAGCATATGTGTATTTGTATATCCTATTGTGTGTTGTCATGTTTGTTTATGTGTTTGTTTAAAAAATAATAAAAAAATAAAATACAAAAAAAAAAAACGTTGCAAGACGGTTATAATGAAACGCTCCGGCGACATCAAGGCTGTTCCTTCAACACAAGAGGCGATACAATTAGGCACGGCGCATTTCTTATTACGTCGGGACTCATTTGTGTTTGTGTCAGATTTGTGTTCGTATAGACCACATTGCTTAGCAGAGTTCAGTGATGTGAATGGAAACTGTCAAGTTGATCAACAGATTTTGAGTATCTGTAAGGGCATTAATGGCAGCAATCTTTTATTTTTTTTAAGTAACTAAATAGTTACTTTTCACGGTGTCGTATCACCCTCCTGTAGTGCTGTTGTGTTGTTCCTGTCTCAACCGCGCTGATATCATGGCTGTCTGCAGCGCTGACACTAATGCAGACTGAAGAGCTCGCCAGGCATGAAGAAAACACACACGGAGGAGAGGAGAGAGGGGTGAGAGAGAGAGAGAGAGAGAGAGAGAGAGAGAGAGAGAGAGAGAGAGAGAGAGAGAGAGAGAGAGAGAGAGAGAAGAGAGGAATGGGGGAGAGAGAGAGGGGGGAGAGAGAGAGAGGAGAGAGAGAGAGAGAGAGAGAGAGGGAGGGAGAGAGAGGGAGGGAGAGAAGAGAGAGAGAGAAGAGAGGAATGGGAGAGAGAGAGAGAGAGAGAGAGAGAGAGAGAGAGAGAGAGAGAGAGAGAGAGGCAGAGAAGAGAGATGAATGGGGGAGAGAGAAAGGGGGAAAGAGAGAGACACAGGGGAGATACGGACAGAGCATGTGTACATGTCAGTGAGTGACAGCTCTTGTGTGGTATGCATTTGAGCTGTGCGTTTGTACATGTGTGACATCGAGCGTTCCAGTGTGTGTGGATGTATATCTCTTTTGTGAGTGTTTGTGCATACACTCGTGTGTGTGTAAGTATGTGTGTGTGTGTGTGTGTGTGTGTGTGTGTGTGTGTGTGTGTGTGTGTGTGTGTGTGTGTGTGTGTGTGTGTGTGTGTGTGTGTGTGTGTGTGTGTGTGTGTGTGTGTGTGTGCGCGTGCGTGTGTGTGTGTGCGCCGTGCGTGCGTGCGTGTGTGTCTGTGAGTGTGCGTGTGTGTCTGTGAGTGTGTGTGTGTGTGTGTGTGTGTGTGTGTGTGTGTGTGTGTGTGTGTGTGTCTGTGTGTGTGTGTGTGTGTGTGTGTGTGTGTGTGTGTGTGTGTGTGTGTGTGTGTGTGTGAGTGAGTGACAAGCCAGTAGGGATCAGTAGGAAGTGGTTCCTGCTCTCTGCTGGTTAGATTCTACTCAGATAGCAGGACAGGTGGCTCCCCTGGATATGAGAGGAGAGGAGGAGAGAGGAGAGGAGATGAGAGGAGGTGAGAGGAGAGGAGGAGAGGAGGAGAGGGGAGGTGAGAGAAGAAGAGAGGAGAGGAGGTGAGATGAGAAGAGGAGCGAGGAGAGGAGGAGAGAGGAGGTGAGAGGAGGTGAGAGGAGGTGAGGAGAGAGGAGAAGGGAGGAGAGTAGGAGAGGAGGAGAGAGGAAATAAGGTGTGTCATAAGGGGTTCTACAGCTAGATTTAATAAAACATGGGGTTGTTTCTTTACTTATGTTGGGGAACAAGGTTCAATCGACCCCCCATAAATAATGCTCACTTCTAGCCTAGCACTGTCCACTCGATGTGCAGGTGTAACCTGATGTTTACCTTCTCACTTAAAAAAAAATGTGTTCCATTCCTCTATTTCTGCTGTACAGTCCTTGTCCTGAGTGTACATATCTGTTTAATTGACTGTATGTCCGAAACAATATCTATATTTATTTTGTGGTGTACTCGCTGTAGTTTATATATTCAACAGACCTACACTTTGACTACATATACGTAGCTTTGTGCAATATGTGTATTATTTACATTCAACAAACCTATATTTTGTCTATTTATACATAGATTTGTGCAATAGGTATATTGTTTATATTCAACAGACCTATATTTTTACTAATTAGCTTTGTGCAATATGTATATTGTTTACATTCAACAGACCTATATTTTAACTACGGTACTTATATATAATATATATATTGTAACTGAGGGGTACAATTCCCTGACTGTATTGAATAAGTATGGTATCATTAAACCACTACTGCGTTATGTACATTACTACTGGCCATACAGTACACAGGTATATGTGATGAACACTCCCACAAGAACACGGCTTCACAACAAATATCGTTTAGAAGAATATTTATTAGCAGCACGAAGATTATCTTACATTACTCTACTTATCAAGATTGAGAGTTGCGCTTGTAAGGCGAAGAATGTGCATGAATAGGTCAAGAGCGTAAGTCCATGAGAATATTACGCAGGAGATAATTAATACCACCTGTATCATAAGAATTATATATGGTACACTAGTAGGTCCGCTGGAGATACTAAGGGTCCCTCCGGTTGTAAGCCAGCAGGGGGGAGGAAGGTTCGAATGCAAAAGTCTGGATCAACGGGGAATCAATAAGCTCCAGCTACGGGAGGCGGTACATTACTCCCTTGATCGGCAGACGAAAGCAGCAGCTATAATCCAAGTATGCGCGACAGCATAGGTGAAAGCCAGCCAGCCTCTCCTAGAGACGGGCTCGAGTGATGTTCCTCACGGGTAAATCCCACACAGCAGTGGGTGTAGACGATTCTCCGCTCCAACAGCCACAGGACCAAAGCAATATAATAATCCAGCCGGAAAAGGCTCTGCATTCACCGGTGTAGATTCTCCGGTGCACGGTACTACACATTAACTAGGTCGAACTTGACGTTATTACACTAAGCTCTGACACTTTTACTGTCCTATTCGCACGCGGTTATAAGTGCTCTATTTAGATGCACAGTTGCTCACTTCACTTGGTCGTTGACTCGTGATGAAGGCTTTAACGTTTGAGGGTAACACGTTTCTAGGTTAACTAACTGCTGTATCCACCTGCAACGTATTTATACGTAAGGTGAACAATCTAGTACCAGCCTTATTTCTGTCTCGTATTCTTGCGCAGAACCGGGCATGTCCAGACATGTCTTAGCGGTGACTTTGAACTAGACATTGGGGGGTATGGCCGTGGCGCCTAGGGGATCGCTTCCAATAGGAGAACGAATATTATGGTCTGGCCTGTACTAGGTAAAGGGATATTCCGTGTATATGTACAAAGAATATACAAGGGATATCAGACGATATACAAATACTATACAATATATCTCAAGTAATAAATATATATATTCGGTTTAATCTGACCCTTCGTAACAGCCGCCTCCTAATTAGTCCGCACCTAATTAGATAAGCAGAGACAGATTAACCACACTGTCCACTACTCAATGTCCGTTGTGAGGGTAGGGCAGTTCACAAAGTCAGGGGGTCATGGTCGTCATTAGGAGAGTCGGGGAGCCTTGGCAACTCTATAAGCCTCGCCACGGGTCGGGTGTATGTCCGCCCCTGGACGAGCACTTCCGCCGCTCTGACCTTTCCGTCGGCACCAGTGATCACTTTGCTTACGCGGCCGGCCGGCCCCGCAGCTCGGGGTAGTGACTGGTCTATGATCACGACGACTGTGTCCACTTTTAAGTTGTCCCCGTCCTTGGTCCGCTTCTGACGGGCTGGAAGGGATGGTAGGGGGGTTAGGAGGAAGCGGGCCTGAGACTGCTTTGATCTGTGCTTGGCTGCGCCTCCACCTCCTCCGTCTGTTTCTCTTGTTTGCTCTGTACCCCGTCTGAGGAGGGGCCGGTTCCGGCCGCCCCATCAAGGAGTCGCTTGGGGTGCTGGGTTCGAGGTCAGCTACGTCTGGAGCGCAGCTGAGGGGGGTGGAGTTCGGAACTCCCTCTTGTGCCCACGGTTCTCTCACAGGCCTCTCGCTTAATGTCAATAGCCTCTCAACGGGCTGTACGAGAGAGTGGCCGGTGTCGCTCACCTTTGTGTGTAGGCAGCGTGTAGGCGTGGGTTGACTGTCAAGTCCGTAGAGGGGGCCCTGGAGCGTCCACCCCAGTCAGGTCTGAACCGCGACTGGGCATCCTTTGGGTCCGATGTGGGCCGCCTCAATTGGGAGAATGAGGTCCGCGTGGTCGGAGCCGATGAGCAGGGTCGGTGTGGCGCCGTCGATAAGTGGTATAGGTAGTTGACGTAGGTGCACATACTTCGCCATCAGCTGTGGGATGGGGTAGGTGTACTGTGATAGGCCTATGTCGTGGCTGGTGAAGACGTTGGTAATACTATACTGCTTCTCGGGCTGGTCCACCGCTGCTATCTTGAAGGAGACCTTTTCACCCTTTATGGTCTTCTGGTCTCTTCTGATGGTACGTATTGTCATGGTACCTTTGGTACCCCGCAGGCCCAACTGGGCTGCGGCGGAAGCGAGGAGGAGAGTCTTTTCAGACCCATCGTCCAGGACGGCGTAAGTGTCCAGGACCTTGTCCTCGTAGCTCAGGAGCACTCTGACCACTTTGATGAGCACTCGGGGGGTCCCGCTATGCTGGTCAATGTGGAGCACTCCTGTTGGTCGGTTGCTTTGGATCTTCTGGAGTGGTGCCGACTCGCGGTCGTCCGAGTAGCACCGTGACTCCCAGTGTCTGCTGTAGCAGTCGGTACAGTAGGGAGCGGTCTGGTGGATCTTTGGTACTGGTGCCACCGCCTCGGCCTGGTACATTACCGTGACGGGCCCACTTTGTTGTCCTGGCGGACGCCTGTTGATGTCATGCAGGACCTCCAAGTGGGCGCCGCCGCACCTGCTGCACTTCTTCTTCAAGCGGCACTCAGCTGCCATATGGCTGTGCGTGCAGCGGAAGCAGCGGCGGTGGTCTTTGACCCACTGACTCACCTCGTCCGTGGTCAGCTTCCCGAAAGTGTCGCATTGATACAGCCGATGTTCCCCTTCACAGTACTGGCATTCAATCTTCCACTCCTCTTTCGTCGAGGGGGTGTTGTGGTTCTTGTGCTGCGGTACTGATTCGGCTTGGTGCATAACGGTCACCGACCGGCGGTTATCATTTGATCCCCGAGGTCCTGGTCTTGGGCTTGGTCCACTCCACACGAACGTGTCCAGTCGTAGGCTGCTGACTTCTCTCGCGCGGAAGTCAGATAAGTCTAGGAGGGATGCCTCTGGGCCGTTGGGGTCGCGCTGGTCTCTCTGCCGCCGAAAACGCTCTTGTCGGGCGGGAGGGAGCTTCTCTAATATTCTTTCTACATTAGAGTTAGCGTACAGTTCGTATATCCCTTTTTCCTTTTGGGACCCCAGCATCCCTACCAGGGACTGTACCTTGATAGAGAGGTCATCTAATGCTCTGTTGTCTCTGGCTGGGGGGAGACGGTCGATGTCTCTTATCTCTTGTATCACGTAGTCCCATATGCGTCCATAACGTTGGTCGAGGGCTACTAGAGCCGCGGTGTATGGGGTACTTGAGTTGGAATATGCCAGTGCTATATTATGCGCTCTGGGCACCTTCAGGTGCTTGAGTAGGATAGCATACTTGTACGTCTCATCGGGGACATCGGACATCATTGTCTCTAAGCACATTCGTAGCTCTGTGTACTGTGCTCTGTTCTCGTGTGTGAAGTCCGGGAACGTCGGTGTGCCAAGGTACGATGCCATGGATGGCTGGCACATCGGTGAACGTTGGGGGAGAGGTCTCCTGGGCGAGTCTCCCCGTACGTGTCGTCGTGGGCTGGTACTCGGTGGGTACCAAGGCCCGGGTACCCAGGTGCTGTTCCTCGGGGCTGGCGGTGCGTCAAACTCACCCTTGGGTTGAGTCGGGGGTCTGTAACGCAGGGCCTCGGGGCTGACGTCGGGGCTGTACTGGGCCTCCTGGTCCAGAGTACGTTGCTGCTGGTCTGGGCTGTACTGGGCCTCCTGGTCCAGAGTACGTTGCTGCTGGTCGGCTTGACATTCCTCCTCTTCCTCTTCCTTTTCCTCTGCTAGGTCCTGGAGTCTTCTGTTCAGTCTCTCGGCGACGTAGGCCGGTTCTTCCCGGTTGCTGGGTCTCGTATGGACCGGCCGGGGAGGGGGTTCGGAGACGTGGACAGGATCCTCCTGTTGGCGGGGTCCCGGGTCGCTTGATCGGGTAGGGGAATGTGTCCTAGACCCTTGTCGTGATGATCTCCGGGAGCTCAGTGCGGAGAGAGGGGGTGTCGCCATGGCAATCAATTTGTCCATCATCTGCGCCTGCAGCCGGTCGCGCTCTGCCTCGTGCTGGGCATGGGCGGCGTCGCGCACTGCTTCGCGCTGGGCATTGGCGGCGTCGCGCTGTGCATTGGCGCTGGCATGGGCGGCGTCGCGCTGTGCATTGGCGGCGGCGCACTGTGCATCGGCGCGGCTCTACTGGCGGGGTCGCCTGGTCGGTAGGGTTTGACATACTTTTACTATCCGCTTTTTCCGCGTTTAACGTCTGTATAAAGCTAGGTAGTAGACTGGCAGCGTAGTCCTCTAGGTAACGAGGTGGCTGCCGTCTGCGCTCCGGGCGATCTAGCTTAGGAGAACCGTTTGTGGAGTGTTCATCATTGGCCATGTTAATATTAATATTATATTAATATTACGCTAATTACCATCCGGCTCGAAGGACCAATTGTAACTGAGGGGTACAATTCCCTGACTGTATTGAATAAGTATGGTATCATTAAACCACTACTGCGTTATGTACATTACTACTGGCCATACAGTACACAGGTATATGTGATGAACACTCCCACAAGAACACGGCTTCACAACAAATATCGTTTAGAAGAATATTTATTAGCAGCACGAAGATTATCTTACATTACTCTACTTATCAAGATTGAGAGTTGCGCTTGTAAGGCGAAGAATGTGCATGAATAGGTCAAGAGCGTAAGTCCATGAGAATATTACGCAGGAGATAATTAATACCACCTGTATCATAAGAATTATATATGGTACACTAGTAGGTCCGCTGGAGATACTAAAAGGGTCCCTCCGGTTGTAAGCCAGCAGGGGGGAGGAAGGTTCGAATGCAAAAGTCTGGATCAACGGGGAATCAATAAGCTCCAGCTACGGGAGGCGGTACATTACTCCCTTGATCGGCAGACGAAAGCAGCAGCTATAATCCAAGTATGCGCGACAGCATAGGTGAAAGCCAGCCAGCCTCTCCTAGAGACGGGCTCGAGTGATGTTCCTCACGGGTAAATCCCACACAGCAGTGGGTGTAGACGATTCTCCGCTCCAACAGCCACAGGACCAAAGCAATATAATAATCCAGCCGGAAAAGGCTCTGCATTCACCGGTGTAGATTCTCCGGTGCACGGTACTTCACATTAACTAGGTCGAACTTGACGTTATTACACTAAGCTCTGACACTTTTACTGTCCTATTCGCACGCGGTTATAAGTGCTCTATTTAGATGCACGGTTGCTCACTTCACTTGGTCGTTGACTCGTGATGAAGGCTTTAACGTTTGAGGGTAACACGTTTCTAGGTTAACTAACTGCTGTATCCACCTGCAACGTATTTATACGTAAGGTGAACAATCTAGTACCAGCCTTATTTCTGTCTCGTATTCTTGCGCAGAACCGGGCATGTCCAGACATGTCTTAGCGGTGACTTTGAACTAGACATTGGGGGGTATGGCCGTGGCGCCTAGGGGATCGCTTCCAATAGGAGAACGAATATTATGGTCTGGCCTGTACTAGGTAAAGGGATATTCCGTGTATATGTACAAAGAATATACAAGGGATATCAGACGATATACAAATACTATACAATATATCTCAAGTAATAAATATATATATTCGGTTTAATCTGACCCTTCGTAACATATATATATATGTAGATATGTGCAATACGTCTGGCATATTATGTGTACAGTTTGACCTTGTGCTCATCTCATATTGCAACGAAAAACTCCAATAAACGAAGTTTTGGAAAAAAAAACAGAAACACGTTCACGTTGATTAAAATCACACAAACATTTGTTACAATGTTTCCAAACACCAGAGTTGTGTGTTACAATTACATTCTCAAAATCAATTAACCGTTGTGTCGATTTGCACGAGAGATTCCTCAGCGCAGTGTGAGCGGCTCTGAAGACTCTGAACGCATCATTAAATGAAGCTTATTCCTGTTTGCTTTACTATAACTGCATCACAGGTGGGCGGGATGGAGTGGAGTACAGGGGGCTTTAACCCCTTAAGCTTACACCACATTTAGGATAAAACGCCTGACGATTGCATACCCAAAGTAATTAGCAATGTATTATTATACTTTATACTTATAGCACATGAATCAAGAATCAAGAGGTTTATTTGTCACATACATACCAGGGCATACAGTAAAATGCGGGTGGTCATGGATTGTGCAATAATACAATAATATAATAGACATAGAAAAAAAACAGGTAAGACATAAGATGTGCATGATAAAAATAGACATGCTAAATTCCTGAGAAGGCACTGGTTCCTATGTACACTACTATACAATATACAATTTTAACTCTGTCATTGTTATACTATATCTAAACTATACTATACAAGAACCACATCTGTTCTTTCCTTAAAGTGACTTTTAAATTCCTCATTCCTGTGTGTGTGTGTGTGTGTGTGTGTGTGTGTGTGTGTGTGTGTGTGTGTGTGTGTGTGTGTGTGTGTGTGTGTGTGTGTGTGTGTGTGTGTGTGTGTGTGTGTGTGTGTGTGTGTGTGTGTGTGTGTGTGCGTGTGTACTTGTGAGTGGAGAGTTCAGTGTTCTGATGGCCTGGGGGAAGAAGCTGAGCCGGAGTCTCTCTGTTCTCGTAGCGTGTGTACGTAGGCGCTTGCCTGACCACAGCAGTTTGAACAGGCAGTTGTTGGGGTGGTGAGGGTCTTTCATTATTCTGAAGGCTCTGGATTTGCACCTCCTGTTATATACGTCCTGCAGGGGTGGTAGTGCAATACCCGTAGTACGCTCTGCTGAGCGCACCACTCTCTGGAGGGCCTTCCTGTCCAATGCAGTGCTGTTTCCAAACCAGGCAGTGATGTTTCCAGTCAGAATGCTCTCTACAGCCCCGGAATAGAGTATCTTCCCCGGTACTCTGAACTTCCTTAACTGTCTCAGGTGATAGAGGCGCTGTTTCGCCTTTTTCACCACAGAATCTATGTGTGTTGACCATGTCAGGTCCTCTGTGATGTGGACTCCCAGGTACTTGAAACTGCTCACCCTGTCCACGATAGCCCCATTTATCCACAGTGGCGTGTGTCCGTCCTGCTGTATTCTCCTAAAATCCACGATCAGCTCTTTGGTTTTACCAATGTTCAGGAGTAGGCTGTTATCCCGGCACCAGTGTGCCAGTTCATCAACCTCTTCCCGATAGGCCTTCTCGTCGTTGTTATAGATCAGCCCCACCACCACGTGTCGTCCGCAAACTTCACTATGGAGTTGGAGCTGAACCTGGCCACACAGTCATGTGTGTACAGTGAATACAGCAGGGCAGTATGCATGAGTCTGGTCTCTTTTGAAAGGTAACATTCTGAACTTTCACTTATTTGCTCCTTACTTTTGTGTTCACTTGTTGCCAGATCCAGGCAATGACCGGCTACATGTGGAACTGTCTACTGGCAACAGCACTCTTCTGGAAAGAGCAGCTTGTTATCTGACAAGATTTAATTAAGTGTTGATCAAATAGGGAGTTATTATTGGAAATATCAACATTCATATCACCAACAAATAAACATGTAGAGTATATGCATTTTCTTCAATAAAAGATATGCAACAACTTATCAGCATTCCTCCGGGATCTTGTCGGGATCTTGTCGCTCTGTCCCCGGCGCTCTCTCCTGAGCAACACGAGTACCATGACTCTGAAAGATGTGAATCACGATCATATCTACATCTCAGCCCCAGCCTCATGGCACACGCACATTCCTTGTTGCAATGACTGCTTTTTCATCCATGAGAGGAGGGAGGGGGAAGGAGAGGAACTGAGGAGGGGAGGGGAGGGGGAGGAGAGGGACTGAGGAGGGGAGGGGCTGAGGAGGAGGGAGGGGGAAGGAGAGGAACTGAGGAGGGGAGGGGCTGAGGAGGGGAGGAGGGAGGGGGAAGGAGA
This sequence comes from Notolepis coatsorum, assembly GCF_963971535.1. Taxonomy (NCBI): domain Eukaryota; kingdom Metazoa; phylum Chordata; class Actinopteri; order Aulopiformes; family Paralepididae; genus Notolepis; species Notolepis coatsorum. Next base: position 22,108,298 of record NC_140182.1, read on the forward strand.
GGAACTGAGGAGGGGAGGGGCTGAGGAGGGGAGGAGGGAGGGGGAAGGAGAGGAACTGAGGAGGGGAGGGGAGGGACTGAGGAGGGGAGGAGGAGGGGGAAGGAGAGGAACTGAGGAGGGGAGGGGAGGGACTGAGGAGGGGAGGAGGGAGGGGGGAGGAGAGGAACTGAGATGGGGAGGGGAGGGACTGAGGAGGGGAGGGACTGAGGCGGGAGGAGGAGAGGAACTGAGGAGGGGAGGAGGGAGGGGGAAGGAGAGGAACTGAGGAGGGGAGGGGAGGGACTGAGGAGGGAGGAGAGGAACTATGGAGGGGAGGGGGGAGGAGAGGAACTAAGGAGGGAAGGGGGGAGGAGAGGAACTGAGGAGGGGAGGGGGGAGGAGAGGAACTGAGGAGGGGAGGGGAGGGGGAGGAAAGGGACTGAGGAGGGGAGGGGGGAGGAACTGAGGAGGGGAGGGGGGAGGAAAGGGACTGAGGAGGGGCGGGGAGGGGGAGGAGAGGAACTGAGGAGGGGAGGGGAGGGGGGAGGAGAGGAGAGCAGAGGAGGGAGGATGTGAAAGTGTCCCAGACAGAGACAATGAGTGAAAGTAAGAACAATGCATTTTATTAACACAACAACAATAATAATAATAATAATAATAATAATAATAATAATAATAATAATAATAATAATAATAATAATAATAATAATAATAATAATAATAATAATAATAATAATAATAATAATAATAATAATAATAATAATAATAATTGTTACAAAGGATCAGATTAAACCGAATATATATATTTATTTATTGATATATATTGCATAGTATTTGTATATCGTTTGATATCCCTTGTATATTCCTTGTACATATACACGGAATATCCCTTTAGCCCAGACCATAATATTTCATTCTCCTATTGGACAGCGGTCCACCGGCGCCAGGGACCGGCCTCCGGAGTCAGGTTCAAAGTCACCGTCAAGACGTGTCTGGACATGCCCGGCCTTTGCCCAGGGATACGCGACAGAAATGAGATTGGCACTAGTTTGTTCACCGTGCGTATAAATACGGCGCAGGTGAATACAGAAGCCCCTTAGTATGTTACCCAATAAGTTGAAGCCTCACCCACGATACAACGTGCGGTGAAGTATGGCCTATTTGGCCTCAGAATAGAGCATTGAGACCGCGTGCGAATTAATAACTGAATTGTCAGAGTTTGGCGCTATACCGTCGAGTGCGACATATTTCTATTAAGTCAATAATAGTCTATTTGTGTATAGTGTATCGTGCGGCTAAAGTTCTACAGTGACCAGCATCTCCAACGCTTCCTCGTATTAGCTAGAGTTCTTATCCAGGCTGGGCTGACCACATGGCGCTTTCACCCGAGGAGACCTAGACGAGAACCGTATGGACATGTACACTGGATTAATCTACCCGACGACTACATAGCCCTTTGCGGCTGGAATATATTTGCTTTGGTCCTGTGATTTATGGAGCGGATAATCGCAGACGCCTGCACGTGTTGGATTTACCCCGCGAGGAGTCAAGTCGAGTCGGCGCCTCAGAGAGCCTGAGGCCGACTAGCTTTCTTCACTGTGGAGCTACAGTCTACGGAGAACAGCTGTATTCGTCTGTGGATCAAGAGGCTATTGCACCGGCTCCTGTACCTGGAGTCTCCTTAGTCATCGTTGACCAGACTCTCTACTACCGACAGATCTTCTACCCTGGCTGGCTTACAACCAGGGGGACCCTTCCAGTATCTCCCGCTATATTACTAGTGTACCATAGATATAATTCCCTAAGATTCAGGTTGTATAATTACCTCCTGCGTAACCAGAGAATGGACATTCATTGTTGATTTGCCTACGCACATTCCTTTGCCTTACAAGTGCATTCAAAGAATAATGTAAAGTATATTATGTACCTTTTGCTCCATTAAATACTTGATTATACCTTTGTGTGGAACCGATTTCATTGTGGGAAGTGTTCATCATATTCATATATCGTGTACTGTATGGCCAGTAATTAAAGTACATAAAGCGGTAGTGGTTTAATGATACCATACTTATCAATACAGTCAGGGAATTGTACCCCTCAGTTACAATTGGTCCTTCGAGCCGGATGGTAACTAGTGTAATATTAATATAGTGGTATTAATATTGACATGGCCTATGATGAACACTCCACAAAACGGTTCTCCTAAAGTAGATTGCCCGCAGCGTAGACGGCAGACACCTCAGTACTTAAAGGATTACGTTGCCAATATACTACCTAGCCTTCTACAGACGGTAAATGCGGAAAAAGTAGATAGTAAAATTATGTCCGACCCTATCGCCCAGGCTACCCCGCCAATAGAGGCCCTAGTGGATTCTAACGTAACTGACCAAGCTCACGGTAGGGACCAGGAGGGACCTGACACGACTTTACCCCCCGCCAAGACCGAAGAAGTAGTCCCCGGAGAGCTCCAGGATAAAGACAGCTCTCCAGGGATGGAACTCTACCCGCTACAAGAAGAGGAGAGCACCCCGGAGATGGATCTCCAGGACTCGCCACAGGAGAACAGATCTCCAACGAGTACTGCCAGGAGCGGATTACCTCAACCAGCGTCTTCCCCCAGCGAGGCGGACAAGATGCTGGCACAGGCATTCCTCGCCAGCCTAGCAGCCTCAACAGAGCGCGATCGACTCCAAGCACAGACGCTTAGTGAGCGCGAACATTCTTCCATGGAAAGAGAACGCCTTCAAGCGCAGCAACGGAGCGACGAAGATCGTATACGTCTAGAGATTAGACGCCTTCAGACGGAAGAGAATATGGTAAGAGACCGGGCCGAAGCAGAGCGCGCCGCCGCCGAAGCCCAACGCGCCGCTGCCGGTGCCCAAAGAGAAGCGGAGCGCGACCTCGCTCTCACCAAGCGCGAAGCCGAGCGCGACCGATTACAAGCGCAGATAATGGAGCAGCTGATCGCCAGGGCAACACCCCCTCCCTCCGCACGGGGTTCCAGGGCCTCGTCAAGACAAGGGTCAAGGGCACCCTCCCCTACCCGATCAAGCGACCCTGAGCCCGACCACCAGAGAGAGCCTATACCCCCCTCCGAACTCCTTCCCCGACCGGTCCACGCGAGGACCAGCTACAAGGAAGAAACGGTCTACACCGCGGAGAGGCTAAATAGACGACTACAGGATCTAGAGGACCTGCCAGAGGAAGAAGAAGAGGGAGAAGAGGAGAGTCAAGCCCGACAGCAGCACAGTACTCCACAGGACCAGGAGGTCCAGTACAGCCCAGGCTCTACCCCCGCGGCTCTGCGCTACAGACCCCCGACTCAATTCACGGGTGAGCTTGACGCACGACCAGCCCCGAGGAATAGCACCTGGATACGCGGGCCATGGTACCCAGCAGGTACCAGCCCACCAAGAGGCGTAAGAGGAGACTCGCCTAGGAGGCCTCTCTTCCAACGCTCACCGATGTGCCAGCCATCCATGGCATCATACATTGGCACACCGACGTTTCCGGACTTCACCCACGAGAACAGAGCACAGTACACGGAGCTACGAATGTGCTTAGAGACAATGATGTCCGATGTAGCTGATGAACCGTACAAGTATGCTATCCTACTGAAGCACCTCAAGGTGCCCCGAGCGCACAATATAGCGCTGGCCTATGCCACCTCTACTACCCCATACACAGCGGCTCTAGCAGCACTCGACCAAAGATATGGACGCATATGGGACTACGTAATACAAGAGATAAGGCATATTGACCGCCTACCCCCAGCCACAGACAATCGCTCACTAGATGACCTGTCTATCAAGGTACAATCCCTGGTAGGGATGCTGGGGGCGCAAAGAGAAAAGGGTATGCACGAACTGTACGCAAACTCTAATGTCGAGAGGATTTTAGAGAAGCTTCCGCCCGCCCGACAAGAGCGCTTCAGGCGGCAAAGAGACCACCGTGATCCTAACGGTCCCGAGCCATCCCTCCTAGACCTAGCCGACTTCCTGGCGAGAGAAGTCAACAGCCTACGGTTGGATACGTTCATGCGGAGCACCCCAAGCTCCAGAGAGGGACCTAGGAGAGCAAACGATGGCCGAAGATTGGTGACCGTCATGCACCAATCAGAATCAGTACCGAGCAGCAAGAACCACAGTACCCCCTCGATGAAAGAGAAGTGGAAGATGGTGTGCCCGTACTGCGAAAAGGAACACTGGTTGTCACAATGTGACACGTTCAAGAAGATGACCGCCGACGAGGTGAGTCAATGGATAAAGTCCAACCGACGCTGTTACCGATGTGCGCGCAGTCACATGGCAGCCGAGTGCCGCTTAAAGAAGAGGTGTAGTCGGTGTGACGGAGCCCACCTAGACGTCCTACACGACAGTAACAGAAGAAAGCCTGCACCCTCAAGCAGCACAAAGGCAAGTGTTATGTACATTGACCCCGCCAGCAGCGGGGGCGCCCGAGTGCTCTTAAAGGTGGTCCGCGTAACACTGAGTTACCAAGACAAGGTCATGGACACTTACGCCGTCCTTGACGACGGGTCAGAGAAGACCCTTCTCCTCGCGTCCGCTGCGGCCCAGCTGGGGCTGCGGGGGAGCGAAAACCAGATGACGATTCGGACAATAAGAAGAGATCTAAAGACGATAAAGGGCGAGAATGTCTCCTTCACTATCGCAGCAAGCGGGCAGCCAGAGAGACGGTATAGGATTACTAATGCTTTCACCAGCCAAGAAATAGGCCTGTCGCAGTACACCTACCCCATCGCCAAGCTGATGGATAAATATGTGCACCTGCGTCAACTACCTATCCCGCTCATAGACGGTGCCACCCCGACCCTGCTGATAGGCTCCGACCATGCAGACCTCATAGTCCCGATAGACCGGGTCCACACAGGGCCCAGAGGCTGTCCTGCCGCAGTCGAGACCCGCCTAGGATGGACATTACAAGGCCCCCTCGCTAAGTCTCTTAACCGAACAGCAGCCACTAGCTGCCTCCACTCCAGAGTGACAGAAGAAGACACCACCCTCCTACAGCATGTCGAGAGGCTATGGACACTAGAGACAATGCCCTTTAAGAACGAAAAGAAAGATATTCGTTCCAAGGAAGACATTTACGCTATAGCCCTCCTCGAGCAAGGGACAAAGAGAGTCAAAGTCAACGGAGTGATGAGATACGCAACTCCACTCCTGAGGCGAGAGGGTATGCCTACCTTCCACGCCCCAAAAGAAGCGACGGAGCGGTATCTATTGAACACAGAGCGGTGCCTAGCCAGAGACCCCGCTCAAGAGACGGTGTACCGCGCTGAGATTAACAAGCGAATCACAGCGGGACACATAAAGAAAATTGACTGGCGACGTCGTGCGCTGCTCCGCGCCTCCCTGATCAAAGACGGCTTTGATCTCCGGCAGCGGGCCAGCAGCGACCCCCCAGTATTGCGCAGCCTCAACCCAGAGGACAAGCCCCTGCTGCGGTTCCTATGGAGAGAGAGGATCGGGGATGAGCAACCAGCCATCTATCAATGGGAAGTCCTCCCTTTCGGAACCACATGCAGCCCATGCTGTGCTACGTTTGCACTGCAAAAACACGTCGCAGAGGACCCAGCAGCTGATGAAGAGGTCCGACAAAGTGTAGGAAATAGTTTCTACGTGGACAACTGTCTGCAAAGCGTCTCGACGCCAGAAGAAGCCGAGGCCCTTCTACTCAAGCTCCACGCCTCCCTGATCAAAGGCGGCTTTGATCTCAGGCAGTGGGCCAGCAGCGACCCGCAAGTATTGCGCAGCCTCTCCCCCGAGGACAAGGCAGCAAGCAGCGAGACCTGGATGGCGACCATCCCAGGAGAAGCCCAAGAAATGACATTAGGACTAGTCTGGCGCTTCAAAACAGACTCGCTCCATTATAAACACACACCCCTGACCAAGGAGCAGGGAAGGTCGACTGCACTACCGACCACCAGACGGAGTGTATACAGAACACTCGCCAGACAATATGACCCGTTGGGATGTATTCTACCTTACACCACCAGGGCAAAGATGATTGTAAGAGCGTTATGGGACAAGGACCAGGGCTGGGACGACCCCATACCCGAACACCTTGCATCCACATGGAGAGAGTGGGAGACGGAACTCAGCTCACTCCCAGGTGTCAACATACGCCGCAGCTACTTCCCACCCACAGTGAGGCCGGAGACGTGCCAGATGGACCTGCACGTCTTCAGCGACGCCTCCGAAGTAGCCTACGGTTCGGTGGCCTACTTGCGTGCCCGAGAGGAGGGAGGAGAAATACATACTGCTTTCATCCTGGCTCGCTCAAGAATAGCCCCACGAAAGCAACAATCTATCCCGCGTCTAGAGCTCTGCGCAGCCCTAGCAGGAGCGCAACTCGCCACGTTAATCCAACGTGAACTCACCATTCCGGTGCAAAGAACAATCTTGTGGTCAGACTCCACGACAGTACTCACATGGATCCGGTCTGATTCGTGCAGATACAAGGTCTTCGTGGGAGTCAGAGTCACAGAGATTCAAGATTTAACAGAAGTAGCAAGCTGGAGGTATGTGGACACAAAACACAACCCAGCTGACGTCATCACCCGGGGAATGTCCCTGGATGACCTCACCCGTCACAACCTATACAGTGACGGGCCAGAGTTCCTCAAGCTCCCGGAAGAAGAGTGGCCTACACCCACCCCACGGGAAGCGAGTAAAGAGGAGGCAGAAAACAAGAAATCTATGTTCTGTGGATTGAACACACTCGTCTCCACAGACCCCGACATAGACGATTGCCTCACCCTAGAGAGTGCGCAGCTAAAGACATTCCTGTGGCACCACCCAGAGGTTCAGCTCACTACTGACATTACTGCAGCCGACTACGAAGAAGCAGAACTTCTTCTACTACAACGAGCCCAGAGAGACTCGTTCCCCGATGAGCTAGACTGTCTACAGGGAGCAAAGCCCGTCCCATCAGACAGCAGACTGCTCCACCTAGCCCCCGAGAGCGACGCCCATGGTCTCATCAGAGTGGGTGGTCGTCTGCGGAGAGCTCCAGACTTACCGGATGACGTCAAGTACCCGATAGTCTTAAACAGCCGACACAAGGTCACAGAGCTGATCATAAAGAAATACGACGAGGATGTGCATCACGCCGGGGGAGAGAGAGTCTTCGCGGAGGTCAGACGTCGTTATTGGATACTACAAGGGAGAGAAGCAGTGCGGCGCTTCCAGCGAACCTGTCTAGACTGTCGTAAGTGGCGAGCGCAGCCCAGTATACCCCGGATGGCTGACCTACCTCCCTGTCGCCTCCGACTCGGCGACAAGCCCTTTCACTCCACCGGTATGGACTGTTTCGGCCCGCTGTATATAAAGAAAGGAAGAGGAACCGAGAAGCGGTGGGGTATTGTATTCAAATGCATGACCACCCGAGCGATGCATATAGAACTCCTTCCAACCATGAGCACAGACTCATTCCTTATGGCCTTCCGAAGATTCACATCGCGGAAAGGCAAACCGTCTATATTATTGTCTGATCACGGGACAAACTTCAAAGGCGGAGAAAGAGAGCTGAGAGAGAGCTTCCAAGCTATGGGCCCAGAACTTAAGACCCACCTCGCTCCATACCAGATTGACTTCCAGTTTAATCCCCCGAACGCACCTCACTTCGGTGGAACTTGGGAACGAGAAGTACGTTCAATAAAGACAGCCCTGTACGCCGTGCTTGGGGCCCAGACCGTGGCGGAAGAAGTCCTAATGACAGTCCTCACGGAGATCGAGGGAGTATTGAACTCAAAGCCCCTCGGTTACGTCTCAAGTGATGTAGCAGATGTCGACCCAGTCACCCCCAACACACTCTTGATGGGGCGGCTGGACCCCGCGCTACCACAGACAATGTACAGGCCTGAAGAAGCGAACGGCCGAAGAATGTGGAGGTACAGTCAAGTATTGGCTGACAAGTTTTGGAACAGCTTCCTACTCCACTATCTACCGTCTCTACAGACCCGCCAGAAATGGGTGAAAGAGAGAGACAATTTGACAGAAGGAACAGTCGTCATGATTGTCGACCAGTCACTACCCCGAGCTATGTGGCCGGCTGGCCGCGTAAGCAAAGTGATCACCGGTGCCGACGGAAAGGTCCGAGCAGCCGAAGTGCTCGTCCAAGGGCGGATCTACACCCGACCCGTGGCGAGGCTAATAGAACTGCCAAGGCTCCCCGATACTATCGATGACGACCATGACCCCATGACTTTGTGAACTGACCGACCCCTCACAGCAGACATTGAGTAGTGGACAGTGCGGTTAATCTGTCTCTGCTTAGCTAATTAGGTGGGACTAATTAGGGGGCGGCTGTTACAAAGGATCAGATTAAACCGAATATATATATTTATTTATTGATATATATTGCATAGTATTTGTATATCGTTTGATATCCCTTGTATATTCCTTGTACATATACACGGAATATCCCTTTAGCCCAGACCATAATATTTCATTCTCCTATTGGACAGCGGTCCACCGGCGCCAGGGACCGGCCTCCGGAGTCAGGTTCAAAGTCACCGTCAAGACGTGTCTGGACATGCCCGGCCTTTGCCCAGGGATACGCGACAGAAATGAGATTGGCACTAGTTTGTTCACCGTGCGTATAAATACGGCGCAGGTGAATACAGAAGCCCCTTAGTATGTTACCCAATAAGTTGAAGCCTCACCCACGATACAACGTGCGGTGAAGTATGGCCTGTTTGGCCCCAGAATAGAGCATTGAGACCGCGTGCGAATTAATAACTGAATTGTCAGAGTTTGGCGCTATACCGAGTGCGACATATTTCTATTAAGTCAATAATAGTCTATTTGTGTATAGTGTATCGTGCGGCTAAAGTTCTACAGTGACCAGCATCTCCAACGCTTCCTCGTATTCAGGGCCGCCTCAGGGGGTGTGCGAGCAGTGCGGTCGCACAGGGCCTCGCGGGAAGGGGGGCCTCGCAAAAAAAAAAAAAAAAAAAAAAATTATTAATTTCTTTTTATTATTTTTTTTTATTTTTTTTTTATTTTTTTGCGAGGCCCCCCTTCCCGCGAGGCCCTTTTTCATCACAGACCTAAAATCTAGTTTTGCTTATATGCTTATATATTTCACATTAGACACGTTTGTAGAATGTGTCTGACTTGTTCCTGGGTCTGCAGTCCTGCAGACATACTCACTATTGGAGCTCAGCTTCTGGGGTTCTGCAGCAGCAGGCAGGTTTCAACGAAGGGAGTGGTTTTACTTACATCATGTGTAGTAGTACGCCGGCGCCGCGTGAGTCAGCTGCGTTTGACTATTTCGCGCGTGCAGCTTTTGACTATGCTTAGTTATGCCAGCCAAGACGAAGAAAGAGGTCGGTCATTATCATCATTATCAGTCGGTCGGTCACCAAGGAACGTTGACGAAAGGCCTCTCGCTAGCAGGACAAATGGCCGGAGCCTTGTCATGATGTCGGCTAGTAGCTAGCTTAGCTAAAGGCTAACTAGCGTTAGCTAACCTATTCAGAGGAGCGAGGCGAGGCGAGTGGATGTCTTTTCAAAAGAAGGAGAAGAGAACTTGTGAGCAGATAAATCTGTTAGGCAGCAATACGCCGAAAGGTGTCCAGTCTGCCGGAAAGTACTAGAAGAAGAAGAAGAAGAAATTACACCGTGGCGTGGGCCAAGAAAGTCTCCTTCCAACTTTACCATTGGCGCCGGCGTTGATACTGCGTTATGGTGAGTCAACCTATGATTATATACCCGCCGTGGACCTGTCTCTCTTTCTCTCTCTCTGGAGCCAAACTGGTCGACTAGCTAATACTACTAGTAGCTAACGGTGTGTGCCTGATTGAGCTAACTGTTAGCCAGTTAGCTGTTTAGCGTCAGCTGGGAACGTTCGTTTGATGCTATCAGTTAGCCTTGAGAATAGCAGGCCCTTTGACAGAAGATGTAGTCGGGCCTGCACCATGACAAGGCTCTGGCCATAGCTTCTTTTTGTCCCGCCAGCGAGAGGCCTTTCGTCAACGTGGAGACCTGTGTTGCGGCCTTTCGCCCTGCGTTCCTCGTGCAGGTAAGTAATGAAAATGTCATGACATTACCCCACTCTTCCTTCCTTCCCCTCCCGAATGTTTTGTTAATAACGATGTTTTTTTCCAGGCAAAACATATGCTACTTCACAACATTTGGAGATACGACATGTGCTGTGTGTGAATGTCTTGGTCGTTTGTGTAGCTTGGGTAGCGTTGGGCCGTTGGCCAAAGCTGTGTGTGTCACAGTACCTGGCTAGCCTATTTAGCTGATGTCGGCCATTGGCTCCTTGCTGCTTTGGTTTCTCTATAGACCCTCTTCTCTTTGGATTTAAGTGTTGATCTTTGTCCTTTTTTATCTCTCATACATGCTCTCTCTCTAACACACACACATGCTCTCTCTCTCTCTCTCTCTCTCTCTCTCATACATGCTCTCTCTCTAACACACATGCTCTCTCTCTCTCTCTCTCTTTCTAACACACACAGTCTGCCTATGGCGGCCTTTCTCGATGGCTAGGCTGTGCTCGCTGAGTCTGTATAGTCAAGGATCTTCAGTCACAGTGCTCAGGTATTCTGCCACTGTGTACTCTCTGTTTAGGGCCAAATAGCATTTCAATTTCTTTCTAATGTGTCTCTCTCTCTCTCTCTCTCTCTGTACACTGTATATTGACTGTAGAACGGGAGCTCTCTCTCGCTCTCTCTTTTGCTATATGTTGACTGTATCATGCCCCGCCTCGGGCAGCGCTATTATTTAAGAATATGTTGACTGTATGAAAAAAAAAAAAAAAATATATATATATATATATATATATATATATATATATATATATATATATTTTTTTTTTTTTTATTTTTTTTTTTAACCTTTTGGGGGGGGGGGGGCCTCGCGTTAAATCTCGCACAGGGCCTCGCATTTCTCCCAGGCGGCCCTGCTCGTATTAGCTAGAGTTCTTATCCAGGCTGGGCTGACCACATGGCGCTTTCAGACAAGAACCGTATGGACATGTACACTGGATTAATCTACCCGACGACTACATAGCCCTTTGCGGCTGGAATATATTTGCTTTGGTCCTGTGATTTATGGAGCGGATAATCGCCGACGCCTGCACGTGTTGGATTTACCCCGCGAGGAGTCAAGTCGAGTCGGCGGCTCAGAGAGCCTGAGGCCGACTAGCTTTCTTCACTGTGGAGCTACAGTCTACGGAGAACAGCTGTATTCGTCTGTGGATCAAGAGGCTATTGCACCGGCTCCTGTACCTGGAGTCTCCTTAGTCATCGTTGACCAGACTCTCTACTACCGACAGATCTTCTACCCCGGCTGGCTTACAACCAGGGGGACCCTTCCAGTATCTCCCGCTATATTACTAGTGTACCATAGATATAATTCCCTAAGATTCAGGTTGTATAATTACCTCCTGTGTAACCAGAGAATGGACATTCATTGTTGATTTGCCTACGCACATTCCTTTGCCTTACAAGTGCATTCAAAGAATAATGTAAAGTATATTATGTACCTTTTGCTCCATTAAATACTTGATTATACCTTTGTGTGGAAACGATTTCATTGTGGGAAGTGTTCATCATATTCATATATCGTGTACTGTATGGCCAGTAATTAAAGTACATAAAGCGGTAGTGGTTTAATGATACCATACTTATCAATACAGTCAGGGAATTGTACCCCTCAGTTACAATAATAATAATAACTTTCTTTATATGGCACCATTCATATAGATTGCAGCTCAAAGTGCTTTACACAAAAAAACGAAACAAAAGGATAATACAAATAAATTAATAATATTAATAGCAAAATTCTGTTTAATCATCTTCCCTTTATTTATTTGCTTAGATTTGTTGTACACTGGATCTCAAAAAGGTGCTGAATGAGCTCAGTGAGCGAGGTCGGAGGTTGCACAATTTTAATATGATGTTATTCACCGGCAAAGATGTAAAAGAAATCATAATATTTCTGACACAGGGAATACATTCCCAGAGGTCCATAGATGTCCCTAGATACCAAGAACATGCAAATTGACCTTGTAGAAGTGGAGCAATCTTCCATTTACTTGGGCATGTACTTTTAGGCAACATTTCTGAAAATAGGGCTACAGCTTAACAGGTTAACAGACGGTTAAGAAAAAATATAAGAACAATAATATGAGAGTATTGGTGAATGAGGCCCATTGTTATTGGACACACACACACTCACATACCCTGCACTCCACATTATCATGCACTACAAGCAAGACACTTTCTGTAAATAATTGACTTACCTTGTGTTATATTTTATTTGATGTTACTACTACTACCTATTGTTACCATTCTTGTATTCATTGATGTTTCTTAATAATTGTGCATTGTTGAGTCTGAGCTCGAAACACAAGAATTTCATTACCTGCAATGCCCCCTGTGTTGTTGTGTATTTGACAAATAAAGAACTTGAACTTGAACTTGACATATTACTGGATGTAGATAGATGGCCATATCTGACAGAAGTGAAAGTGCCGTACATCAACGCTGAGGTGGGACTCCTGATGGGGACCAGCGCTCACCAGGCAACGGAGCTGTGTAACAAACAGCCGGGACAATGGACGCTACGCTGTGAAGACAGCTCCTCTGGGGAGTAATAAACAGCCGGGACAGTGGACGCTACGCTGTGAGGACAGCTCATCTGGGGAGTAATAAACAGCCGGGACAGTGGACGCTACGCTGTGAGGACAGCTCCTGTGGGGAGTAATAAACAGCCGGGACAATGGACGCTACGCTGTGAGGACAGCTCCTGTGGGGAGTAATAAACAGCCGGGACAATGGACGCTACGCTGTGAGGACAGCTCCTCTGGGGAGTAATAAACAGCCGGGACAATAGGGAGGTGTAGTGGTTACGTCATTGCTGTTTCTGGCCGGTCCACCTCGCTTGAAATTGCAACGTATTTCCCCATTGCCCATTTCTAAATCGTCTCGTTTAAAACAAATAAAGCATGAACATTGGCATGGTGTACCTTTCTGTGCGTATTCATCCACAATAGCTCAACATGAAAATATTCGCAATTAATCGTAAAATAATTACGTTGAATTTTATTTCAACCAAAAATGCTTAAACAATAATGTTAGTGATAGAAGGGAACTCGTTTTGTGCAAAAAGGGAAAGCTTTCCAATGTTCATGAGGCAGAATTGTTACAATAGCCAATAATCGGGCGGTCAGGTGGCGTAACGGAGATTGCGTTCGTCACCAAACCCCGGAGCGGCTAGATTCGCCTGTTCGAATCCAGCTCACAGCTCCGGGGTTGTCACCAGCTTGGCTGGCCGCTCACACTAATACAATTGGCAGTATTAGAGGGTGGGAGAAGCTGGCGGGGTGGGTCCGGGTCATTGTAAACAGCGACTCCTACAGTTCGGTCGGGGCGCCTGCTAAGCGCGGATAGGACTTGAGTGGGATAGTGTGATCCTTCCACACGCTACGCCCTCTCAATGAGAATCCGCGTTGCCAGGTGAAAAGAAGCGGTTGATTGGCTGGACGTGTGTCGGAGGAAGCACGTGATAGCCTCCACTCTCCCAGACCGACTGTGGGGGGTAAGTGCGCAGCGACCAGGAAGGGGATTGGGAATTGGCATAACGACTAACATTGGGATGGGAGAAAATCCGAGGAAAATGGAGGGGGAAAAAGATTAAAAAAGAAAAAAAGCCAATAATCCATTTTCCCAATGATAAATCCCTATACGGGTGGACCTCGCGGGCGGTTCAAAGAGGTCCTACGCTGTGAGGACAGCTCTCGACTGGGTTATAAATAGACCGCTCAAGGAACACAATGTTGCCAATTCAGAAAGTGCTGAATGGCGATGGATCCCCGCTAACCGGACGTCTCTGTGGAGCGTCGAGGAGTTAACCACACGGCAGCACAACCACGGTCTCCCCGAGAGGAACTGTGACGACGAGGGGGAGATGTCAAGGTGAAAAGCTCTGTTTGCAATATTAATGCACTCTGCTGCAACTCTCTATCAACCTGCCTGTAGAAAAACAAACACTAAAGATGCCAAACAACCTTGCTTTGCGGCGTGCACTCGGGCGGCCGGGTAGCGCAGCGGACTAAGCGTATGTCTACCACCGCAGAGACACTGGTATCGAATCCGGCTCTCAGCGGTCCCTCTGGCTTGGGCGGTCGTCATACTGACATAATTGGCAGTGTCAGCGGGTGGGAAGCCGGTGGGTGGTATTCTGGTCGTTGTAAACAGCGACTCCTACAGGTCGGTCAGGGCGCCTGCACAGCGAGGGAAGGAACTGGGTAAGGTAGTGTGATCCTCCCACGCATTACACTTCCCCGGTGAGAGTCCTCGCTGTCAGGTGAAAAGAGGTTGCTGGCTGTCTCCTATGTATCGGAGGAAGCATCTGATAGACTTCAGGGCTCCCTAGACCGACCAGTGGGGGGCACATGCGCGCAACGACCAGGAAGGGGAGGGGGGAATTGGCATAATGACAAAGAAATGGGGATGGGAGGAAATTACAGAGTTCCATTGTCCTTTATCAGCAACACGATCGAAAATAATTAGGCAGTTCAGGTACATCGTGCCAAATACAGTCGCTAAGATAATGCTCCAGCATATCGAATGGCTGCTGGGTAGGGGGCTGCCTACTGTACCTGCTCCCTGTCGAGTAAGAACGGCGCATCCCTCCATGAAGACTGTATGTTACCCCGGCTCCCTCCACCAGTCATTTACGCAGGGGTGTAAAGTACTTGAGTAATTGTACTTCGTTACAATACTTAAGTACTGTTTTTGGGGATTTGTACTTTATTCAAGTATTATTAGGTGTGTATACTTGTACTTTTACTCAATTACATTTCAGAGGGGAAAAAAATACTTTTTACTCCTTACATTTAAAATGCAGACCTACAAAGTACAAATCTTGCAGGTCCAACTATTTTAATTCGTATATTTGTTCTGGGTACTTTTTACACCCCTTTACGTGTGTCTTGGGCGCTGGAGGACCGCTCCAACCAGACCAACCCTGGGTTGAACGTCGATGATTGCCGGCGCTCAGACATGGCTGGTCGGTGGGGCTGAGACGGTAGCAGATGGGCTGTTTCTGTCCTCTGTCCTCTTTCTTGCCACACAGGCGGTGAAGGATAGTGGCAGGTGGGTGCTGGAGCAGCGTCACGGAGGGGGGTGTAGGTGACGAGCCTCAAAGCTGCACTGCTCCTCAGGAAAGGAGAGCAAACTGATGTTTCATATCATCATTGTTGGATACTTACCTGTACTGATGGAGTGATGATAACACAGAGTGATGAAGATGATGATGATGATGATAACACAGAGTGATGAAGATGATGATGATAACACAGAGTGATGAAGATGATGATGATAACAGAGTGATGAAGATGATGATGATAACAGAGTGATGATGATGATGATAACAGAGTGATGATGATGATGATGATAACAGAGTGATGAAGATGATGATGATAACAGAGTGATGATGATGATGATGATAACAGAGTGATGAAGATGATGATGATGGTGATGATGATGATGATGATGGTGATGATGATGATGATAACACAGAGTGATGCTGATGATGATGATGATGATGATGATGGTGATGATGATGCTGATGATGATGATGATGATGATGATGATGATGATGACACATAGTGATGATGATGATGATGATGGTGATGATGATGGTGATGATGATGATGATGATGATGATGATGATGATGATGATGATGATAATGATGGTGATGATGATGATGATAACACATAGTGATGATGATGATGATAACAGAGTGATGATGATGATGATGATGATGATGATGGTGATGATGATGATGATGATAACACAGAGTGATGATGATGATGATGATGATGATGATGATGATGATGATGATGATGATGATGATGATGATGATGATGATGATGATGATGATGCTGATAATATAATAATAATAATAGATTCAATTTGTACCGCACTTTATATTCGCGAGAATGTGCTACAGGAGATATAGACAAAAAGTTAAATGAATAAAACAATTTAAATGAATAAAAACAATTAAAATGAATAAAACAACCAATGAAATGGAAGAACATAAAAGTAAAATAAAATAAAATAATAATAAAATGAATAGAAGTAAAAATAAAAGTAAAAGAAAGATTCAGGCAAAAGCCAACACTTTCTCTGCCACGCTTATATCCATCAATGTTTGATCACTGCCAGCACTGTAAGTCTATGGAGATGTTTACCTTCTTTGCAGGGCTATAACTTTTTTAATTGTATTGCTAAATTGACATTACTATGGCCCATTCAACATCGATTATCTATCGTTCAGGATGTAGGAACGTTTAACTTTTTCATTCACACATTCATACGAAAATACCGTCTCTAGAGTATAAATGTTTTTATCGTTTTCTGCAGTATTTCCTAGAACGTGAGATATAGACATAAATGCATATATTAGATTATCAAATGCCGTTTGATACCGATGCACGCTATATTAAAAATGTCAACTGTACATGGTCCTAAACGTTATGACTGATCATGTGCGGGTGAACGGAGGGGGGGGGGGTCGTTTATAATTCTGTGATCGACGTTAAATGATTTATGTAGTATGGGTGATATATTGATCAGAGCAGTTTGTATCGATACAAATAAACACTCACGCGGAAACTCACGGCATCCTCCTCGTAGCGTTGGGCGATGATACTGGAGCAAACAGATCCCAGTTATGTGATGGGAATCAAGGCAATCTATTTCCGGTTAGTATAATACGAATACACGCCCAAATCATGTTGTTTATTGAGTTATGGCAACGATCCATATCCACGGTGTGTGTATTGAGTCCCGCGACGATATACGAGTGGCCGGACGGAATAGGGAGACGCACCGGGATCACAAGAGATCCACTTCTGGTTGCAACTCGCCGATCAGCCACCAGGTGGCAGTATTGAAGCGTTGCAGAGTTGTGCTGGCTCACACAGCATCCGACAAGGCTCTGTGAGCAGGCACGCGGGAACTATAAAACGGCAGGGGGTGCTGGGGGGTCGCCAGATGAAGGGAAAAAAACGTTTTTTTTTTTTTCTTTTTTTTTTTTGCGATCAGGCCACTGAACTTAGAAGCAGGCCAGGCCAGTGTTTCTATTTGCACCAGCGCAATAGTTAGATAACCTAGGTGGGGAACAACCAGGAGATCACTGCAACTCACACAAGTTGGAGAACTATCTCTCTCTCTCTCTCTCTTGCTCTCACACACACACAAAGGGAGCCGCATGTGATTGGTGGAGGCGGGATCCTTACGAAAAACTGCTAATCATTGACACATGCTAGCCTGTAATAATCCCCCCCAGAAAAATGTACTTTGCATTTGATATATTGCAAATATATGCCATCACACACATTTAAAGGGTTAGAATTATAAAATGAATATGTGGTGTTATGATCAGGGCTGAAGTTGAATAAAATATTGTATTTATCAATTACAAAAAACTGAAAATCCATACAAATCTGTGTTGTTGCTAATCATACATATGCTAGCCTGTTTTTTAACAATAAATGCCATCACAAACACTGGCATTTAAAGGGTACAAATAAAAAAAATGCCTGCACCAGAATGCAGGAAATTAAGTCTTTGTAACAAAAAAAATCCTGGTGGGGGACCCCCAGACCCCCTGCTTAAAAAGTGGCCTGACTGGGGCTATATTTCCTGGCCTGAATGATTTCCCCAGTCCGGCCCTGGTTAAAAGCCTCCAATGCTTATTAGTGTGTGTGCGTTTGAACGTTTGCATGTTTCAACCATACATTTCCATTTAAAATATTTTTTTTTACCTCCTATAATAGTGGGGGTCGCGGCTCTCTGACACAGTTTTTTTTGGGTCGCGGCCTGAAAAGTTTGGGAACCCCTGGTCTAGCCTGTACCCCCCAGACATGTTGCTGGCCCCGTCAAAACAGTATCCTATCAGCCTCTCCATGGGCAGGTCGAGGCGTAAAAGTATTTTATACACAAAAACAGCATCTCGGCTGTTGTGTCTGGGCCGGGCATTGTAAAAACCCCAAAAGAAGTTCTGAGCTTCCAAGTTGTCATCGGCGAACTGTATATTACACGAGAATTGTTCTTTTCCAGTGAGTGACATCAGTGGTTCCGTCAGCGCTCAAGCCAAAGATTGGGCTTTTGGATGCTTTGCCTCTAATTTGTCGCTGAATATCATGGGCAAGCAGCTGTAAGATTTCGTTTTGGATGTTGTTGGACATCCAGTTGTCTCTCTTTTGGAGCCAATTCTTCAACTCGGGATCAGACTCGGTGCGCACTCTTTCCATCATGAGCTGCCATAACACCCCATCCCTATTTGCATCACCCCTCAGTGGAAGCCCCTGGCGCCCGAGGGGGGGTATAGGGGAACAGACTCAGTTAACTCTTCAATACCTGATGCTGAGGCTGAACCTGTCGTCTCTGTCTCTCTCTGACGTTTATCAGATTTAGTGGGACTGTCACTGGGACCGGCGGGACGTTTAGAAAATAAATCTGATATTTTTCTTTTCTGCGAGTGAGACATTCTGTGCTAGCAAAGTCTGACTACTAGCTCAAATCGACTGACTGCGCAAGCACTGTATCACAGTAGCTCAGTGGTTCGTGGCGCGTGGGAAGGGCGGGAGACGGGAGGTGAATACAATTAGTTGTTTCACCTGTCATTCAATCAGTCTGTGACAGTCTGTCATCACTCGAAAATCTACTCGGTTTTACACGTATGATTGTGTACATACAGTAGTGTAATGAATGAATGAAAACTTTATTTAACAGATTGGAGAATGGCTACAATACAGTACGGCTCAATACACACAATATTAAAATGGTGACGTGCTTTGAGCAGGATACACTTATAATATACAGTGTTACAGTTATACAGTTACAGTATATACAAATATATAAATACTGTCATAAAAAAAAATATATATATATATATATATATTTTTTTTTTTTTTTTTTTTTTTTTGCAATAATTGAGAGGGGGTGCTGCAGCCCCCCCCCCGCACCCCCCCTTCCTGCGTCCCTGTCTGTGAGTGAAATATGAATACCATGGCGAAAATATGAAATATGATCACAATAACGTTGTACGCCGTGATCTGGCAGAATTCGCATGAACTTGAAACCCGTTCTATAATGTTATTGGCGGGGAATGTGTTAAAAATAAATGTTTTTAGGCCCCTTTTAAAAGCCTCAACGGATTTTGTGGTGCTCTCAGGTGGATGGGGAGAGCATTCCCCAGTCTGGGTGCGGCAGAGCAGAAGGCTCGATCACCCATGGTGTGCAGCTTAGTCCTGGGGGCTTTGAGGAGGTAGGCTGTGCCGGAGCGGAGGGAGCGTGAGGAGGACTGGGGGGTGAGGAGTTCCTTGAGATAGGCAGGGGCACCACCGTGTACGCACTGGTGAGTGAGGAGGGAGACCTTGTACTCAATCATGTGTTCCACGGGGAGCCAGTGAAGGGATCTGAGGGTGGGGGTGATGTGATTATATTTGCGCACCCTCATCAGGATCCTAGCAGCGACATTCTGGATGGTTTGCAGTTTTTTAATGCTTTTACTAGGGATCCCGATGAGGAGTGCATTGCAATAGTCCAGCCTGGAGGAAACAAAAGCGTGGACGAGTTTCTCGGAATCTGCCAGGGTGAGTGAGGAACGGAGTTTAGTGATGTTTCGGAGGTGAAAGAAAGAGGTCTTGCAGAGGTGTTTGATTTGTGTTTCGTATGTGAGGTGGGGGTCCATTTTCACGCCCAAGTTGGTGACAAGGGTGGAGAGGGGAATGTCCTGACCGGAGAAGGAGATGGTGGTGATGGTGGTTGACCGGACCTGGTGTGGGGTACCGATCAGCATGGCTTGTGTTTTGGAACTGTTGACCTGGAGAAACCTGTGGTTCATCCACGCCTTAGTCTCCTCCAGGCAAGCGGTCAGTGTGGGGGGTGATGAAGGTGATGATGGTGTGATCCGGATATACAGCTGGGTGTCGTCAGCGTAGCAATGGAACGACACACCGTGCCGGCTGATGATGCGGCCGAGGGGGAGCATGTATAGGGTGAACAGCAGGGGGCCGAGGACGGATCCCTGGGGGACACCGCAGGTGACGGGGTGGTTGGAGGATGTTGCGCCTCCAAGGGAGACACACTCAGTCGATGAGGTGATGATGATGATGATAACAGAGTGATGATGATGATGATGATGATGATGATGATGATGATGATGATGATGATGATGATGATAACACAGAGTGATGATGATGATGATGATGATGATGATGATGATGATGATGATGATGATGATGATGATGATGATGATGATGATGATAACACAGAGTGAGGCACCAGAAGAGACATTGAACTGTGTGTTTTGGAAACCGACGCTGTAACACGGAGACAGGATTCCAAGTGGATGTGAGTCATTAAGAGCCCAGGACTAAAGTAGCACCTAAGTGGCCTAATGGAGTTGGAAATTGCAAAGAAGCTGCCACTATAAAAGGAAAAAGGAAGAACAGAGAAAGGATGGTTGAGAGATGAGAAAGAAGGGAGGAGATTGGAGACAAAAAGAGACAGAGAGATAAAGACTGAGAGAGACTTATTTGTTCTTTTGGCAGTGTTGGGTCATCCATCTCTGTCCAACACTGCCAAACTATTTCTCTCTCTCTCTCTCTCTCTCTCTCTCTCTCTCTCTCTCTCTCTCTCTCTCTCTCTCTCTCTCTCTCTCTCTCTCTCTCTCTCTCTCTCTCTCTCTCTCTCTCTCTCTCTCTCAGACACACGCATGTATGCTCAAACACTGAGGTAGCATTTCAAGCTAACATAAACATGGCCTGATATTGTCTTTTTGGCCAAAATCCCATTCAACTGAGAGCACTTCTGGGTCCACTCTCCATTATAAATGGCTGCAAAGGTTGACAGTGTCTAACAATCTGTAGGATTCAGATTCAGATTCCTTTATTAAGCCATATGTGTAACCACATTGGAAATTGTCTCAGTGTTAAAGTGTATGCATTTTTCCATACATTTTCTTTTCACATAACAACAACAACAGACACAGGACAAAGAGTGTAAAGTGCAGAGTTCCAGGTCAGTCCCAGTGCAGTATTTTTGCCAGTGTCATTGTTATTGTGCCAGTGTCACTTGGGGGCAGGGGGCCTGAGGCATTGATCAGCCTGGCAGCTGAGGGGAAGAAACTCAGTCTGTGACGAGCTTTCACAGCCTTTGGGATCCGCATCCTTCTCCCAGAGGGGAGCAGGGTGAAGAGGCTGTGGCCGGGGTGGGAGGGGTCGGCCATGATCTTTCTTGCCCTCTTCAGGAGGGGAAATAGAATAGAATAGAATAACCCCTGAACAAGGACTACAATTGGGAATTAGCCAGCTGGCTAAAACTGCCACATTTACAGTAATGCTCATTAATGTGTACTGTCCTTTTTAAATAAACTGAAACTGAAACAATGACCATGCCTATAATGCCCCCGCCATCTCACATAGGTTGTTAACTCCTAATATGGACTTTCTAGTATTCTAAGGCAGTAGTACTCTTTTCATTTCAATATTTTTGGAAAGGTCTGATCAGTCTGGAACTGAACCAGGCACAGTGGACTGGAGGAATAATAATAATAAATAATAATAACTTTATTTGTATAGCACCTTTCATACAGGGGATTGCAGTTCAAAAGTGCTTTACATCAGTAAGAAATAAGACATACAATCTGTGTAAAACAAGCAGCAAGAGCAAAGCATAAAGTGGGATAAAATAATGCAGATATATTAATCTTGAATTTCTGTAATCTGTTACAAAACATGATAACGGTTATAGTATGCACCCAGCGGATAGTGGGGCGTAAAGATAAAAGTAAAAGTAAGTAAAATAATAGCAATGGTAAAATGAGCAGACATATAAAATCACAGTTTTTCACATTAGGATCTAACATCCCAAACAGGCCACCTTGTTTATGGTTTGATTCAGTTTTAGTGGAATTTAAAAGACATGAATGATGAAATGAGCACATAAGTGCAGACATACTATATCTT
>NC_140182.1:22135303-22143346 GCF_963971535.1 Notolepis coatsorum
AACTATTCATTGTTTATGTAAATAATTGTCTTAGATAGGTTTAAATAAATGTTCAAATTGCTTTCACGTGTGGACTCCCTGTTTGTCACGATTTACCCGTTTGTGACACTTGA
The DNA here is from genome assembly GCF_963971535.1 of Notolepis coatsorum. Lineage (NCBI taxonomy): Eukaryota > Metazoa > Chordata > Actinopteri > Aulopiformes > Paralepididae > Notolepis > Notolepis coatsorum. The sequence goes on from NC_140182.1 coordinate 22,135,417, forward strand.
GCACTGATGACTCGGACTTGGACTGATGACTGCAGCATTGACTGCATTCGGACTCGGAAGGTGCAGACTTGGACTCGGACTTGTTAATTGATAAATACGGTTATTTTTTGTTTGTAATAGGCCCTAATCATTTGGCACAAGATGTTGATGGCTAGTGCATTTGTTTGGCTATTGTGTCACAAAGTAAATAAACTCCCTTTGAAATGGTGACCGCTGTGTCATTTATGAACCTCTTAACGTTTGACGGCCCTCATATAGGCATGTCTCGGCACTTTGCTCTCGTCTGTCGGCTCCGGGCTGCGTTTCTCCCGATCATCGACACCGAAAAGGCAACCTGGCTTGAGACTGACTTTACTTTGTGGACTGAATGTTTGAGATTCTACATTTAAATGAGCTTCACGTCAAATGCAGCATTGACAGATACGGCATTGTTACGGCACCCTGGGTGTACTGCTGTTATGTTATATTGAGTCATTTCTCCAACTGTGCCTGGATCAGCTCCGGGATTCCTCTGGTACTGTTTTGATTAAGTTATTCCTCCATTCCACTGCACCTGGATCAGCTGGATCGGCAAACGTCCTGTCATCGAGTGCCTAATTAAGCATTAGATCACGAGACAGAGTGGGTTATAGAAATTAGATCACGCCTATGGGTGGTTGTTAGGCCCGAGGCGCAGCCGATGTCATCCAACCTTGTTGCTATACAATAAACACACATTAATTGAAGATGTATTGACAAAACCATCCGCAGAAAAAGTAGTTCCCAAAAAAAAAAAGGAGAAGTTGCCTCCGTGTGGAAGCAGCTCGGAAGTGCAACTGTCTCTCAACTAACACATCCAACTGTTTTCAGTAACACATCCAACAAACTAACACATCCAACTGTTCTCACTAACACATCCAACAAACTAACACATCCAACTGTTCGCACTAACACATCCAACAAACTAACACATCCAACTGTTCGCACTAACACATCCAACAAACTAACACATCCAACTTCTCCTTTTTTTCCCTTTCTATAGAACTTCATTCTTGGATGCTTCTATAGAACGTAGGTAAAAAAAAAAAAAAAACGTTTTCTTTGCCCTATAGAAAAAAATTACGTTTTCTTTGCCCTATAGGAGGTAAATCTTTTTTTTTAACCTACTTTCTATAGAAGCAGCTGGGAGGTGCGCTGTTTTAAGTGAGCATGGATTATTGAATTGATTGATTGATTGCAACTTTTATTACTGTCCGCCTTGTTTCCAACTGGTTAAGCTTGGCGACTCTTTTGAAGTCGCCCTCTTTCGAAGTTGGTTATGCTTAGAGTTTGGAATCAGGGCTGGTGGTCTATCGCCCTGCTCTAAAGACAAACTCTAAGCATAACCAACTTCGAAAGAGGGTGCTTTCGAAAGAGTCGCCAAGCTTAACCAGTTGGAAACAAGGCGGACAGTAATAACATTTGCAATCAATCAATCAATCAATCAATCAATCAATTTGCGCGATATTTATTTTGTTCCACAATGACTCATGACCCACCAATTACATAATCCAACATTGTGTAAGAAACTAACACATTCGCCGTGACAGGATCGTTTTTGATTTAGTCGTTATGACACTGTCAACATATCCATTCGTAAGGTTATTGTCCGCCATCTCGTAATTCGGTTGTGGGAGGGTTCTAGGACCACGAGCGTGGCGTTATGACAAATAACCACGTGTAACTTGACTGTTTTAGCCAATCAGAATAGAGAAATTTGCATGCCATTGTATAATTGGTGACAACACGCACATACAGACACAGAGAGACACACACACGTACACAAATAAATGCACACACATACAAACACGCACACACACACACGCACACATGCACACACGCACACAACAGCAAAGGGAGACAAGAAAACACAATTAGAGAAGAAGAATGTGCAGACTTCTCAAGTGGCCCTACACAGTACACACACACACACGCGCGGGCGCGCGCACACACAGGTCAGCTAGCTTCTAAATCAAGCTGCCTCTTAATCTAAAATAAAGAAAGACATAGTGCCTCTGTTGATGTATTATGTAAATGTGTTATAGAAAGATATGGGTTTATTTTAGGCTAGAGGTTAGGGGTGGGGGGGGGGGCGGTAGAGAGGTCATCGGTTCACATCTCTTGGGTACAGTCTGGGTGGTGGAAGTGAATCAAAGTGTCATTGAGCAAGGCACTGAAACACTGGTGGATCTAGTGGAGCTGTTCAGGGGCTGTCTGATGAGCAGCTAAACAGAGGACACAGAGGAGGAGGTGAGACAGAGAGGAGGTGAGACAGAGAGGAGGTGAGACAGAGAGGAGGAGGTGAGACAGAGAGGAGGTGAGACAGAGAGGAGGAGGTGAGACAGAGAGGAGGTGAGACAGAGAGCAGGTGAGACAGAGAGGAGGTGAGACAGAGAGGAGGTGAGACAGAGAGGAGGTGAGACAGAGAGGAGGAGGAGAGACAGAGAGGAGGAGGTGAGACAGAGAGGAGGTGAGACAGAGAGGAGGTGAGACAGAGAGGAGGAGGTGAGACAGAGAGGAGGTGAGACAGAGAGGAGGTGAGACAGAGAGGAGGAGGTGAGACGAGGAGGAGGTGAGACAGAGAGGAGGAGGTGAGACAGAGAGGAGGTGAGACAGAGAGGAGGTGAGACAGAGAGGAGGTGAGACAGAGAGGAGGAGGTGAGACAGAGAGGAGGTGAGACAGAGAGGTGAGACAGAGAGGAGGTGAGACAGAGAGGAGGTGAGACAGAGAGCAGGTGAGACAGACAGGAGGTGAGACAGACAGGAGGTGAGACAGAGAGGAGGTGAGACAGAGAGGAGAGGAGGTGAGACAGAGAGGAGGAGATGAGACAGAGAGGAGGTGAGACAGTGAGACAGAGAGGAGGAGGTGAGACAGAGAGGAGGTAAGACAGGAGGAGGTGAGACAGAGAGGAGGTGAGACAGAGATGAGGAGGTGAGACAGACAGGAGGTGAGACAGAGAGGAGGTGAGACAGAGAGGAGGTGAGACAGAGAGGAGGAGGTGAGACAGAGAGGAGGTGAGACAGAGAGGAGGTGAGACAGAGAGGAGGAGGTGAGACAGAGAGGAGGTGAGACAGAGAGGAGGAGGTGAGACAGAGAGGAGGTGAGACAGACAGGAGGTGAGACAGAGAGGAGGTGAGACAGAGAGCAGGTGAGACAGAGAGGAGGAGGTGAGACAGGTGAGGAGGAGGTGAGACAGGAGGTGAGACAGAGAGGAGGTGAGACAGAGAGGAGGTGAGACAGAGAGGATGTGAGACAGGTGAGGAGGAGGTGAGACAGGTGAGACAGAGAGGAGGTGAGACAGAGAGGAGGTGAGACAGAGAGGAGGTGAGACAGAGAGGAGGAGGTGAGACAGAGAGGAGGTGAGACAGAGAGGAGATGAGACAGAGGAGGTGAGACAGAGAGGAGGTGAGACAGAGAGGAGGAGGTGAGACAGACAGGAGGTGAGACAGAGAGGAGGTGAGACAGAGAGGAGGTGAGACAGAGAGCAGGTGAGACAGAGAGGAGGAGGTGAGACAGAGATGAGGTGAGACAGAGAGGAGGAGGTGAGACAGAGAGGAGGAGGTGAGACAGACAGGAGGTGAGACAGAGAGGAGGTGAGACAGAGAGGAGGTGAGACAGAGAGGAGGAGGTGAGACAGAGAGGAGGTGAGACAGAGAGGAGGTGAGACAGAGAGGAGGAGGTGAGACAGAGAGGAGGTGAGACAGAGAGGAGGTGAGACAGGTGAGGAGGAGGTGAGACAGGTGAGACAGAGAGGAGGTGAGACAGAGAGGAGGTGAGACAGAGAGGAGGAGGTGAGACAGAGAGGAGGTGAGACAGAGAGCAGGTGAGACAGAGATGAGGTGAGACAGAGAGGAGGTGAGACAGAGAGGAGGTGAGACAGAGAGGAGGTGAGACAGAGAGGAGGAGGTGAGACAGAGAGGAGGTGAGACAGAGAGGAGGAGGTGAGACAGAGAGGAGGTGAGACAGAGAGGAGGTGAAACAGAGAGGAGGTGAGACAGAGAGCAGGTGAGACAGAGAGGAGGTGAGACAGAGAGGAGGTGAGACAGAGAGGAGGAGGAGAGACAGAGAGCAGGTGAGCCAGGAGGTGAGACAGAGAGGAGGTGAGACAGAGAGCAGGTGAAAACTGCCCACTGAGCAAGTCAGCGTCTACCTCTTTATGCTGAGTTTGCCCCCCCCCCCCCCCTCTCTCACTGACTCCCCCCCTCTCACTTTCTCCCTCGCCCTCTCGCCCCGTGATTGACTATCATGGCCAGTTTTACAGTAAATTACTCCCCAAACAAGCGTGGAGAGAGAGACAGCCCCGGCAGTCTGCCACCCGGAGCGTTGCGTGTAAACATGATTATATCCAGGAAGTAGCTTCACATTCCGGAGCACGCAGTGACAGCCAATTAGGGCTCACGTTAGCACAGGTATACTTCTTCAAATAGGGAATAGCAAGGAGCGACGGAGGCGGAGGAAGGAGGGGAAGGCAGAGGGATGGATTGAGGACGAGGAGGAGGAGGAGGGAGGAGAGAGAGAGAGTGAGAGAGAGAGAGAGAGAGAGAGAGAGAGAGAGAGAGAGAGAGATAGAGAGAGAGAGAGAGAGAGAGAGAGAGAGAGAGAGAGAGAGAGAGAGAGAGAGAGAGAGAGAGAGAGAGAGAGAGAGAGAGAGAGAGAAGGAGAAAGAGCCATGGCAATTAAAAGGGACAAAGGGCTAGACGCCGCAGATTGGTTGTTAATTGCTGTGAGGGAGAGCCACCATATTAGAGATGTTTACTCTGACGTGGGAAGCTTTGTTTGTGTGTGTGTGTGTGTGTGTACGAGTGTGAAATATCTGTGTGAGTGTGCAGGTGATATAATGTGCGTAAGTGTGTGTGTTGTTGCGATACAATGACTCTAAAATTCAATTATATTGAGAGCGTTAGATGTGACTGTCCTCCAGCAGTGTAGAAGAGAAGAGAGGAGAGGAGTAGAGAAGAGAAGAGAGAAGGAGAGGAGTAGAGAAGAGAAGAGAGAAGGAGAGGAGGTGAGGAGTAGAGAAGCATCACTCTGTCAGCTTCACAGGGAGGCAATTACACTCAAAATGCCTCCTCTCTCCGCTGTTTGCTGGTTTTTGAAAAACCCTCTCCTATAATTGCTCACAGGATGTGAGAGAAGTGGGGCTTGTGACTTGAAGGTCGCCGGTTCGATCCCTCCTGGACCGGCATGGAAGAAGAACTCCTCAATAGAAAAAACTGCTGAAGTGCCCTTGAGCAAGGCATTTGCCGCTCCAGTGGATTGTTTCCCGGGCAGCTCTTAGTGGTCAATAGTGTGATGACCGTGGTTAAATAAAGGATGATAATACAATAATAATAATAAGGATTTCTCAGGTTTACTGGCATCGGAATAATATCAGAATAATAACAGGAACGGCTGTTGTCTCCCCCCTCTCTTCCTTCTCTTCTATCACGCTGCGTCAATTGAGACGGGACGTTGTGTATCGATCCCAGAGTGTTAGGGTTAACCTGGGTGTTAGGGTTATCCTGGGTGGTAGGGTTATCCCTGAATGCTAGGGTTATCCCTGGGTGTTAGGGTTATCCCTGGGTGTTGGGGTTATCCCTGAATGCTAGGGTTATCCCTGGGTGTTGGGGTTATCCCTGAATGCTAAGGTTATCCCTGGGTGTTAGGGTTATCCCTGAATGCTAAGGTTATCCCTGAATGCTAGGGTTATCCCTGAATGCTAGGGTTATCCCTGAATGCTAGGGTTATCCCTGAATGCTAGGGTTATCCCTGAATGCTAAGGTTATCCCTGAATGCTAGGGTTATCCCTGAATGCTAGGGTTATCCCTGAATGCTAGGGTTATCCCTGAATGCTAGGGTTATCCCTGAATGCTAGGGTTAGCATCAGTGGCGACCTTAACCGGTGTTATGTATCAACTACTAGTTTAAATTTTTGTTCCTCACATTCACACACTGACAGCGGAGGCGACGATGCACGGTGCCAACCTGCTCATCGGGAGCAATTAGGGGTTAAGTGTCTTGCTCAAGGACACTTCGACATGCTGCCCGGGAGGAGCGGGAATCGAACCGGGAACCTTCCGAATACCAGATGAGCGCTCTACCTCCTGAGCCACTGTTGCCCCCTCAACGAATGAAAAGTTTAATATGAAGTTGTATGTGGTTCTGAAATATAAGCTAATAATAAAGAATAAATATATAATAGGCATCAGTATAACTACACAATTACACAGGCCATAGTATATCTATGTATATATAATTTACATTAATCTATATGCAAAAGCCACCAGCCGATAGAACAATATAAAAAGGGTCTACATTTTGAAGTTACATACATTTGCAATATGGGTGCGGTGGTGTAGTGGTTAACGCCTCACAGCTAGAAGGTCCAGGATTCGATTCCCGCTTGGGGACCAGGTTGCCAGGTGCTTTCTGTGTGGAGTTTGCATGTTCTCCCTGTGCTCGCAAGGGTCCCCCCCCCCCCCCCCCCCCCCCCGGCTAAGATAAACCCAATGGAAAAACATGCAGAACAGATTGCTAACGCTGTAGCGTCCCTGACGAAGACGGACAGGAGCACTTGGATTGGTCCCCGGGCGCTGCCCCACGCCGCAGCCCATGTCTGCTCCCGGCTGCCCTTGGGGGGAAGGGCGACGGGATGGGTCAAACGCAGAGAGGAACAATGAATCGGCGACCCAAAAAGAAAAAATTGCATGTGTGTGTATCTGTGTGTGCCGCCCATCGCATGTGTGTGTCACACTGCATGACGACATTGTCAATGTGTGCAATGAAGACTTCTTCTTCAAAGTCCAGTTTCATCTTTAATCTTAATCAGGGGCGAAAATCTGATATCAACTCAAGAGCAATTTCTGGGGGACACACCAAAAGTAGTGCTGTAACACATAGCCTACGTACGGTGTAATATGTTAAATGTATATTGAAGAACAGAGTTATTTTGTATGTTAGAAGAGACTTTTAAGTTTAAGTCAAGCACTTTGATATGTTATGTTGACTGTTTAAACTAATCGTGGTTCAGTCACCAGTTTAAGTTTGAGAGTGGCAACAATCCATGGCATTGTCCAATTATGTTCAATTAAATGTTAAGAATTTATTCTTAATGGCTTGCCTGGGTAAATAAAGGTTAAATAAATTAAATAAAAATATGTCCATTTTCATAATGTTGCCAAACAAAAACTCAACAAACTTACCTGAGACACACACAGACACAGTGTGTAGGTTATTTACAGTATGGAGCTTCTAATCTATCATATTATCTTCTATCATTCTATAATGGGCTTCGAACTACCAGGTCTAGCTAGTCAAACACTGGTTGATGTTACTAGCAGCTACTGCTAGCAACGTCAGCTAACCGCTAGCTAACATAAGAGTGGTCTGTAATTCAATGCAGCGAAAATGAAGAGAATGTGATGATTATAAATGTGTTTTATTGTATTGAGTGGTAGTGGTAAATCCTTACTGGCAAGGTCTGCCACCAATGACAGACTCTGTGTCACGGTGATATTCCCACACACTCACTGTAGCGTACCTGCATCATGAGCTACTGACTGCTGGGGTGGATCAAACCATTGTGAGGGAAATGCGGGGGGGGGGGGGGGGTCGCAATATTTGGAAACTTAAAAACTTGCTAATAAGTGTCTATAATCAGCACAAGTTCTTTCATTGCGTATTATTAATTCTATTGAAATTACATAGTTATGTTTACAGTGACATATTTGCCTCAGGATGGGGGGGACATGTCCCCCCTGTCCCCCGTGGGATTCCCGCGCCTGATCTTAATCTTAATTTCCATGTAGTAAAGGCTGAGGTAGAATTGGTATAGATGACATGGTAACATAATGCACGTTAACACAAACTGAGAATTTACTACACAACTTACAACTAAATTATTCATTACAGAGCATAAGAGAAGTGATCTGC